>NC_041387.1:144097946-144115085 GCF_002162155.2 Triticum dicoccoides | reverse complement strand
CTGCTCATCGCTGGTCACAGATCCAGCCGGATCCTCTCCGCCGAGGAAGGTGAGAAGGTGCAACGTTCACGCGGTCGTCCTTGGCGATGGCTCTTACCCACTGTTGGGCGCGTCCCGATCAGCCTGCCTTGTCGTTCTCTCCCAAGCACCGCTGGCGAGGGAGGGCCTCCGACCCCTTCTTCCTTGCTGCCGTAGTGTGGGCAGATCCGGCCTCCCGCCGCCCACCTAGCGACATCCCAGCGACCATCAGGTATAACTTCCTTCGAAACCGGCCTTGCTCTACTTCCTGAGCTCCTGACGTCGCTGCATTTGTATCTTTTACTATTTCTCAGGCCCCCTCGTAGATAGGATCGATCGGCTGTTCGAAAACCACCTAATTTTTTTACGTTTAAGAGGTAGAACTAGTTCATGCACTCGAATCTAGTGCTACTTGGTTCAAACAAGGAAGAAAGGGTGTGGGGGTGGGGGAGGATTTGTTACCTGAATCTAGGACTTGGTCGAAAGAGGAAATAATGGGGGCGAAAAGTAGCAGAGACTGGCTATCCAACTGGTCTCTAGATCTAATAGGGAAATAAAGGGAAACGCAATACAAACTCAATATAAACCCGATCTATTGGTTGAAAAAGGAAAGAACATGGGGACTAGGGGACAAGTCAACAGAGTAAGTCCAGCACTAGATTTGCTAGCCTCACACAGTATAAGGTGGCTATACCGAACAAAAATGGGACCAACCCAGATATCCTGTTCTGATGTTTGTTGCCCCGAGCCACTCTTATGTAATGCCACTGGTAAAATGTAGCAGTCGCATTGTTAAAAGTAAGGACACGTCAAACCAATGTTGTTTTCAATGTAATGCCTCCAGTAATATGAACCAATGGCACTTCTTTACATGTCCTGCTAAAATTTCCCATTAAGATAAGTTGGTTCTTTTCGTTAGAAATGTAACTGTCCTGGTCCGCCTACTCTCCCGTGCCCAAAGTAATGTCGTATTTAATGGTTGTCATAATTAATCCTAATGCCCACACTAATATCTAGCAATGCCACTGCTTTAGAAATTCCTACTGTCCTTGTAGGATTGCCATTCAGATATGGAACATGCTTCTTTTCATTTGATGCATGTTTCATCACTTGTTAGTCACCCTCCTTTCCACCTTTTTTGTGCAAACAGAGATATACATTTCACGCTTGATCTTAGTTGAACTGCACAAATGATATCCAAATTATAGTTGAGCATTCCAGGAGCTTCACAACCAACCTTGATGTTGCTCAATTTTATAGCAACTAATGAAGAAGAAGCTCTGTGGGTTTCGTTTTCTGATGGAAATGGAATCGGGGCTGGAGCCCTTTTCTTAATTTTTTTTGAAGAACAAGCTGCTAGCTCACGGGACATTGCTTCATTTTAGGTGAACTGCACCAAAAGGTCCCATGAATTGAATCATCCATGTTGGTGACTGAAAGAGCCAGCTTCAGCGTCCTAGTCTAAGCACCCCCGGCCTCCATCCTTGCGACGGACGGTACACCTCGTTTGCCACCTGCTCGACCCTAGTGTCACTGATATAATGAAGTAATAATACAGTTAAAATAGAGCGAGTGTCATCTCTATCATTTCATTTCCAATGTAGTTAAAGAAAGTGGTTCTCTTTGTTAAAGTATGTTTCATCAACTAGTCCCATTGTTAATGTTTAAGCATTTCTGCAAACTGGGGTGCTTAATTTTAGTTGATATGTACAAAAATAGAGATTTGAATGTCTCAAGGCGCCTCCTTGTACTACCGCTGTACACTGATGTTCATCACTGGCAGAAGGTGTATCTGGGAGACTTGGGGCGATTGCCAGTATGAGGCATACCGTATGAGGCGTCGCAGGGCACATCTCACCCTCGCAGCATGGCATACTATGATACTATCGCAATATTTTCTTCTATTTATTTTGTGTGTTTCATCAACTAGTGCCACTATAATGTAATCATGCTTTTTCATTATCTGTGCAAACAGGGTTATTCAACTGCATTTTGGTGGAACTGCACAAATGTATGTATGGAACCGGCATATATGCAGAGTGCGAGGTGTGCCAAGTAAAAATTACCGACAGCAACCATGCTGCATACACGCATTGGCATCCACCACCACCAGTGGGATGTGTGGCGCTCTCTATGGATGGATCTTTCTTGGCAGCAAATCCTCTAACCAAATACTAGTAGCTTATATTGGCAGTTTTCTAGGGAGTACTCTTTTCTGAAAGAAGCACCAATCTATTTTTCTTTATTTGTACACCGTGTCACAACTTTGACCCAAAGGTCCAGAGCTATTTTAGGGTGATTGGCGTAGTACTCGGAGACTGATTGCAAGCATGATTTTCATTAGTTGTCACACTGATTGTAAGCATGAGCAGGTGGAAGATTAGGTTAGTGCGAAGCTTAACTTAAACCCTACCGCCGCCGTTGAAACGGGGCGAGCGTCGAGGGAACCATGGAGAACGGCAGGGAAGCAATGTCGCGCCATCCGGCCTCCTCTTGCATGGGAGAACGAATACTCCTGTGGCTCCGGCTGGCTCTACACCCTCACGAATGACACACCATACTCGATCGATTCGTTATCCTCTGGGTGCTCGACCTTCGACCTATACGCCCACCACCTCCGCCTGACTGTCGCCTCGGGAGAATCTCTCTGATCCATTGCCCATAGGAGATACTCGATGAACTCGGAGGACTGCGGTGTGACTGCCGTCGAGGAGTACATGTACATCGCCACCCTCATCGCTGCCATCTTGCTCTTTCGCATACATTGACACATGGCCCGCATCGTCCTCGAAATCTCCCACTCATTGTCAAACCAACTAAGGATCTCCTTCAACCTGGCTAACTTTGCCTGGTCGCCACCGGTGATCTGCCTGATTCGCTGCTGCATCCTCTCCATAGATGTCCTTCTTAGTGGTCCGGTGCTAGCTTTGGAAGATGGGAGGAGAGACGGTGGTCTTGCAATAGAGAAGAGGGAGAGGCGAGACGGTGGTTTTGGAATGGAGATGATGGAGAGGAGAGGAGGTGGTTTTGCAATGGAGAAGATCAGAAGAGGGAGAGGCGAGACGGTGGTTTTGGAATGGAGATGATGGAGAGGAGAGGAGGTGGTTTTGGAATGGAGATAATGGAGAGGAGAGGAGGTGGTTTTGCAATGGAGAAGATCAGAAGAGGGAGAGGCGAGATGGTGGTTTTGGAATGGAGATGATGGAGAGGAGAGGAGGTGGTTTTGCAATGGAGAAGAGGGAGAGGAGCATGCAGCAGCGGTTTAGGATTGGGCGAGAGGGCCGGCATGTTGCGACTGGATCAAAATCAAAATCAATTTACCCTTCAATTAAGAAAGCGACCCCACATTAACTAGTCTCCCTTTTATTTTGGGTCATAATTGACCATGATTTTCACACATAAAATATATGTTATACGTTGCAAAAATAATATAATTTGAAAGTAAATTCAGATATGAACCAAACGATACAATTTTTGGTGA
Source organism: Triticum dicoccoides (assembly GCF_002162155.2). NCBI lineage: Eukaryota > Viridiplantae > Streptophyta > Magnoliopsida > Poales > Poaceae > Triticum > Triticum dicoccoides. The sequence goes on along the minus strand of NC_041387.1, from coordinate 144,111,586 downwards.
CATGCATTCACATTTTGCTTGTCAAATACAGTACGTGGTCAAACTTTGACCCAAAATACGCAAAACAACAAAAAATACTTCCAAGACCAGTGCCGCTCTTCCGCTCTTCTCCTCTTAAACCACCGCCGCTCCTCTCCTGTTCCAATCTAAATCCAGCACCGCTCCTCTCCTCTTCCATTTCAAAACCACCGCCCCTCCTCTCCTGTTCCAGTCCAAAACCAGCGTCGCTCCTCTCCCATTCTAATCCAAAACCAGCGCTGCTCCTCTCCTCTTCCATTCAAAAACCACCGCCGGCGAGTGAAGGTGCTGTGGAGAAGTAGATCGATGGAGGAGTACAACCGATACATGAGGATCGCAGACGGCGACCCTGTGAAGCTAGCTAGGATGTTGGAGATACAGTCTTGGTTTGACAACAAGGACTAACTAGCGGCAACGGCGACATCCATGGCCAAATATCTGCAATAGAGCGAAAAGGAGGCGATACTCCCGGAGGGAGTCGCGCCAGAGAACATAGAGGTGCTCCTCTGGGCCATGGAGCAAACAGATTCATCGAATCCGATCGTGAGGGAGTGGTGGTGGGACTATCGATCCCAGATGGAGCATCCACCAAAGATTGAAGGATCGAGCATTTACAGGGTGCCGTTTGTGAGGGTGTCCTGCCAGAGCGAGCCGGTGGAGTCTTCGTCGACCGAACCCAACTACAAGAGGAGAAAAGCAGTTGGCCCGACGACGCTTCCCAGCCATCGTCTCCTTCGCCGTTCACATCGTCTCACGAGGCGGCTGTCTGCCGCCGAGGAATAGGAGGGGCTGCCCCCTCCAGCCCAATAGTCGAGCAGGTTGTGAATTGTCAGGAGGAGCTTAGGGCTGTCAGTATTTGTAGGTTGTGAATTGTGTTTTGTGTTGTGTATTTTGAGAGTACTTTAATATATGAATGTCTTTTGAATTTCAGATTTGCAGTATTGAGCATATGAAGAATTTTATGAATTCTAGAGATCTATTTTTAGCACTTAAAAAATGTAGTTTCATAGGAGTATAAAAGTGCAGATGAGAAGAAACTGCAAGTTTCAGTTTCAGATAAGAAACTGCAACTTTCAGAGGCAGAGCAATTATATTAACACGGCCTTTTCAAACAGGGTTAACATCATGTTGGCCAGTTAACATCATGCTGATCAACATTCATGCATAGCACATCTTCATATGATGCACGGTCAAAATGCCCTCACAATGTCGAGTGTGCGAAACACAGAGAAAACGAGGGACGAAGTTTTGGCAAGTGTTGGACGTGGTTTTGGGCTGCCCCGTCTAGGCTTTCATTTTTAACATGCGCAGCCCACGACCTCGGATGGGAGGGCCTGTTTGTATTTTCTTAGGGCCGTCATGTATCGACCGGCCTATGGACCTCCGATCCGAGGTTTTATTTTTGGCAGCCCAATTTATGTATTTTTTTGGAAGAAAACGCAGAGGTCTGTTCTATTTTTCTATATAAGAATAGGAACGCCAGGTACAACTTATGATTCCCTTCTAACTATATTATATATATTTAAATTATTTTATATGTTATTATATATTATTTTTATTGTCATCATATATTTAACAGATACTTACATAAGTAAGAAAACAATATCCCACATCTTATTAACTTATAAAAACAATTTCTTTACAAATAAAATCCTGGATTGTTTTGGCACGAAAATCCTAGTGATTGTGTACAAAAGCTTGGTAAGATTTAAGGAAGAATGTAATAATATCACTTATTATTTAAATATATTTATAACAAAATGCTCAGCCCCTTTTTATTTTTTGATAACATTGCTGGCCCAACCCAACATTATAATTAGAATCAGCCCAGCAAAATCGTGTCTTTCGAGAAAGTGCAAATGGCCTGTAATTTTTTAGGAAATAAAATAAATGGGCCGCATGGACGCTACATTAATTGTTCACCCAACCCAGCTAATGGCTGTAATTCAAAAAAAAAAGATCAAATTGACTGTAAATTCTACCACAAAAAAAGATTGTAAATTCCGAAAAAATGGGTTGAATACATGCCACATTTTTGGAGGCTGAAATGTGGGCCAATAGGTCGAAGCCAACGCAAGTCGTTGTCAATTTAGTCAACAAATGATTCTGACATGTTAGCCGTTGGATTTACATCCAACGACCGGCATCCATCTTCAATCTCTCGTCTTCTTCCTCCAGCGCCACCGGGACCACCTCCCGCCTCCTGCTGCTAGCAGCTCTACTTAGCACGCTTCGCATGAAGCGCTACTCCACTGTTAGCCAGGCCATCCCTCCACTCCTCCACACCTCCTGTTCTTCTCCACCGACTGCCGAACCACACCGCACTAGAACCAGTTAACCCTCGTACACCTCTCCGTCTGCGACTCTACTCCCGCGTCTTCCCATCTCCGGCTCGTTGCTGTCCGGGGTCTCGCCATCGTCCACCACCTTGGATGCGCTCAGCACGGCATGGTCAACGAACAACACCATCGGAAGTAGACTGTGCGTGGAGAGGCTGACAGCTGGGTCCACGGCCGCACACAAGAAAATGCCTCCTTATTACGCGCAAAATAATGATTCCTCCACCTGACATCTGGGACCCACCGGAAGGGCCTCTGTATTTCGCGAAAAAACGTGCCCCCCGCTAACTTGTCGGACCCACCAACTATCTTCGCATGCAAGGAAGTACCTCCTTATTACGCACAAAAAAATGAATACTCCCCCTGCCAGCTGGAACCCAGGATACTGGGAGGCTGACTTGTGGGCCTACCAAGTTGACAGGGACGAAGGCTTTGTCAACTTAGTCAATATGAATGATTCTAGCTCCTATTACCGTACGATGTTCATCCAACGGTTGTAGTGCTTCTTCAACCTCTGGTCTTCTTGCTCCAGCCGCCCAAACCAGCACCGGTCGTGCCGCGTGCTCCTGCCTCCCGTGGCCGATTGTGATGTCGCGGAGGCCTCACCGCCCCTACTACTGCCACCACTGTCCAGGCCATCCCTCTACTCACCCTAACCCCCTATTATTCTGCGGCGACAGCAGCCTCACACCGCAGCCGAACTAGTGAACCCTCGTACTCCTCTTCGCGTGGGCATCCACTACTGTGTCTTCCCCGGCTCTGAGTCATCCCCTTCCTAGGCCTCGCCGTCGTCCACCGCCGTGGTGCTCTCGGCGCGGCGTGGTCAATGTGGTCAAGGAAGGACTTCCATCGGACGTGGACTGTACATGGAGAGGCTGACAGCTGGTCCACGACCGCAGCAAGGAAGTGCCTCCTTATTACGTGCAAAATAATGATTCCTCCACCTGACAGCAGGGACCCACAGGACGGGCCACCGTATTTTGTGAAAAAAAGTTTCCCCCTGACTGCTGGGACCCACGAGCTACATCTTCGCATGCAAGGAAGTGCGTCCGGGCAAAAAAAAACGATTCGCCCCCTGACTGCTGGGACCCACCAGCTACATCTTCTCACGCAAAGGAAGTGCGTCCGGGCAAAAAAAAGACGATTCGCCCCTCTGACTGCTGGGACCCACCAGCTACATTTTCGCACGCAGGGAAGTGCCTGACAGTCGGGACCCACATGGTCGAAGCATACGTAGTGTTGTCATTCTGGTCGCGAACATCTACGTACATACTGGTCGTTGTAGAGGCGTGCACGAGTCGTAGTAGAGGCACGCACGTAGCATGTACACGTACGTACAACAGCCAGGGTGCAAGAAAGAAAATATGGCCACGTATGTGTACATACGGGCGGGGTCTCGAACGCCTACTCGCGCATACGTACGGCGAGGGCTCGTGTACATGGCTGGGTCAGAACGGAGAAACAACGTCGTCATCGTGTTATGGGGAGGCAACAGAATGCGTCGTGTTCATGGGGAGGCAACGGAATGCGTCGTGTTCATCGGGAGGCAACGCAATGCGTCGTGTTCATCACGAGGCAATGGAACGCGTGGGAGCCAACCAGCTTGGCCGAAACAGGCGATGGAAACGAGGCCTGGTGTACCGCACAACGGAGGAAACGAACCTCCTACATTCGGAACGGGGTCCTGTTGATCGGGAGGGGTGTGGCGTACCGCAAAACGGAGGAAACGGACCTCCTATGGTTGAAACGGGGGTCCTGTTGATCGGGAGGGGTGTGGCGTACCGCAAAACGGAGGAAACAGGCCTCCTACGATCGAAACGGGGGTCCTGTTGATCGGGAGGGGTGTGGTGTACCGCAAAATGGACAAAACGGACCTCCTACGGTCGAAACGGGGGTCCTATTCATCGGGAGGGGTGTGGCATACCACAAAACGGGACTCCACGAGATACTGTTCATCTCCACCGTCGACCTCCTCCAGCCTCCACGGGCTATCGTCGACCTCCTCCAGCCTCCACGGGCTCCTGTTCATCCAGCCTCCACTGCGTGCTACTCCACCGGCTACTGTTCAATCACCCCTCCACCGTCTACTGTTCATCCAGCCCTCCACACCACGGGGTCCTGTTCAACCACCCCTCCACGGCCACCCCTCCATCGTCTATTGTTCATCCAGCCCTCCACACCACGGGGTCCTGTTCATCCAGAGGCAACGCCACTGCTCACTATTCATCCACCCCCCCGCAATGCTCACTGTTCATCCAATCGATCGGCTTCAGTTAGCAGCAGTAGCGAAGGAATCGCTCCATCAGGTTCAGTTAACAGCCATCGATCGATCGCTCGGGTTCAGTAACGCGTAGCCTGCAGTGCAATCGCTCGGGTTCAGTTAGAGCCCAACGCCTCGCTCGGGTTCAGTTAGAGCCAACGCCTCGCACACACGTGCATACGTGTACGAGAGAAACACGCATCGCTCGGCCCCCGACCTCCCACCGTAACCGGCAACTCCTCGAAATTTTCCTCCCCCTTGCTTCTACCACAGTTTTTTCCGTCATGGACAGCCCAATGAATGTCATGCAGCTGCGTCTCCGACCCGCCCAGGACGAAAAGCCCATTTTCTGTCATGATTTTTTGTCATAGAAGTAGGAGCCCACCACATCTATGATGATACCGGGTTTTGTCACAATTATCTTCATAGAAGTGTCATATGTATGACAGAATTTTTTTCCGTTCGGCCCAAAATGTCACGGATGTGTCTTTTTTGTAGTGTTTTTCCCGTGCGCATGCGATCCTTTCCCGACGTCTCTGCTATCTCTACTCTCTTCTCTACTGTTATATTCATTTAATATTTAATATTTATCTCTACTTCTCTACTGTCTACTTTTTTCTCTATACTTCTTATAAAAAACAGAGTTGGTTATGATGGTGTGCCTGCCATCACTACAAAAAAAATACACTTTCGTGATGATACGTGTTTGTCATAGTAGGTCACGTTTTTTGTCATGCATGTACATCAATGACAAATTTATGACAGAATCAAGATAGTCATACATGTGCTGTCGTAGAAGTGTTCGATGACATTACCAAAATTATCATCACGGAAGTGTCCACTTCCATGACGATAAATCGCGCGTCACAGAAGTGCTTTCGTCAACGGTGACCGACACGTGGCATCCACCGTAACAGAACGCTATTAAACTATCGGGTCGGGTTTTGGATCCGATAACCCGTTAACAGCCCCGACCAATGGGGATTTTCCACGTGTAAAATCATCATTGGCTGGAGGAAACACGTGTCGGCTCATCGTTAGGACAGATGTCATCCACTCATTGGACAGAAGGTGCCTATGATACGTCGACACGTGGCACGGCCAATCAAGTTTAAATGGGCCGGCCCAACTAAAGGGCCACAAGATTTTGCGGCCCATAATGGGACGGCCCAGTTAAAGGCCCACGAGATTTTGCGGACTATAATGGGCTGGCCCAGGTAAAGGCCCATAAGATTTCGCGGGCCATAATAGGCCGACCCAGGTAAAGGCCCACAAGATTTTTGTGTGCCATAATGGGCGGGCCCAGGTAAAGGCCCACAAAATTCTTGCGGATCATAATGGACCGGCCTAGCTAAAGGCCCACGAGATTTCGCCGACATTAATGGGCCGGCCCAGCTGTAGGCCCACAAGATTTTGAGGACCCTAGTAGGACGGCCCATTAACTGGCTGCCATGTTTTGGGCCAAATGCCGACCCATAATTGATCCGGTCCATTAATGGCCTGCCACGTTCCGGGCCTAGTAATGGCCCATATAAGATCCGGCCCGTTAAAAGCCTCCCACTTTCTGGGCCAAATCACGGCCTAGATCAGGTCCGACCCTTTAAGAGGCTTTGGGCTCAATTATTGCCCATATCAGATTCGGCCCGTTGACTGGACGCTATGCTTTTGGGCCCACTTGCTAAAGGCCCATATAGTAATTCGGCCTGATATTAGTTTCGGCCTGTTAAGGGCCCATTTAACATTTCGGCCCTATATTAATTTCGGCCTGTTAAAAGCCCGTCATATAGTTGGGCCTAACTACGGCCCGGTTTGCATCCGGCCTGCTCGCAGCCGATATCTGATTGGGCCAAACAAGGACCGAGACAACTTTGGCCTGTTAAAATCCCGTGAATTGATTCGCACAATCATGGGTCGGGGTCCATTTCGGGCTGCCGCCGGCCCGTGAGCTATTCGGCACGTTTCAGGCCCAGCCTACTTCTCAGCCTCCTAAAACCCCATTGAGTTTTCTTGCGAAAAGAGGGTCGGGGGTTACTTGGCCTATTAAAGGCCCAAATCTACTAGTGGGCCAGTTTGACGGGGCCCATGATGCGGATCATACATCGTGATTGCATGACGGCCCGATTATGTACTGTAATTTTATGGTTTGGCCGGTTTACTGCGAAGACAGGATATATATGCAGTAAAATAACTGCAGCATCGTGAATAAGAAAAAACCTAGACTATACAATAAAGAAATTATGGCATATTACATCCACTGGGCATCAAAGTTTGCCACTATGATAATAAAGCACAAACAGACAACAGATTACATACACTGGGCATCAAAGATCGCCACCAGTGCAAATAAACACGCCGACAAAATAATATACAAAACCGACAGCACTTCAATAGAGTTCAAGAAAGGTTAGCTCTGCTGGGGAGCTGCAACGCAAGCGGCTGAGCAAGATGATGAGACTGCGCTTGTTCAACACTTATATCTTCCTCACTCTTGAAGATAAACAAGCAGACAGATGACAAGTTTTGCACATAAAAGTATCTGTGCTGACAATTCATCACATTTCTTACTAACGAATAAAGTGACACAGTTTAAAATTGCATTAACACAATATGGTATTGTTCATGTCAAGACATGGCAGGAATTGACATTGTGAAGGAGTTGGTAGCTTCACGACACCACTGGATTACAGATCAAGAACTCATAAGTATCAATGGTTAGTGTGATGTCAATTTATCCCATTTTAGATTGGCAAATAAAGAGGCGGTTTAAATAATAGTAGAATGATATGACATTGTTCATAGTTAAGACATTGCAAAATATGACATTGTGCTGTAGTGGGTAGGTTCACCACACCACTGGATTACGGATGAAGAACAGAAGCATACATGCAGTGCATAAGAAGATCACTTGCTCTGTATAGTTTAATTTACATGGTATGAAGAAGGAACTTGGTTGTACAACTAAAAACTTAAATTGAGAAGGACAAACTTTTGTTTATGAACTACATAATAAACTTTAAACATGCAATTTGATGCAAACACCAAAAATAAACAGTTGTTGCAGTCATGCCTAACCAAATATACACAACAAAGTTTGAAGGCTTGAGAAGGACAAACTTACATTACTGGTGAAGACAGGCTCTATAAAGCCCTTGTCCATGCTGATGGGGGGGGGGCAATTCAAGAAGTTTAGCACAGAATGTTCTTCATAAGCATTGCCTTTATTCTACATTTTGTAAAGAGTAAATATAGATGTGATAATATACGAAAAAATGGAGAATATTTAAGATAAGATGAAGAGTTATGCTACATAACCAAGTAGCTATAAATTTATGTGCAGTGATACAGGCAAAAGGCACAGCCAAGAGCAATGCACAGCTAAACTTCTTCAGTACCAACCTTATGGTAAGAGTAAATATAGATCTGATGTGTAGAAAATGGAAGGCAAAGGAAAATAAGTTGCAGAGTGATGGTACATGAACAACTACCTGTCAATATAAGTACACTAATAAAGGACAGCATGTACTTACAAGAACAATGCAGAGCTAAAAAAATTCATTGGCATTGGATATATTCTACACTAATGTAACCATTCATACACATCAGATAATTTGGAGCGAACAATTGATAAGCAAGCTATCATGCATACTGCTGTCACATAATGAACCAGGTATGTATGCAAGTACAGTGATACAGGACAACATGTACTAACAAGAGCAAAGCAGCGGGCAACATATTTGCGATATTCTGTCGTTCTTTTCAAACCGGAATTCTTCTTCGAGCTGATTTCCTGCAAAAAAGATCCGTAAGGCACATGCGAAAAAGTAGAAGTTCAAATTGTCATGTGATTTCATAGACAATACCTCATCCCGGGAACAAGACCAGTGCATAACAAGGTGTTTCCATTCAATGTCTTCTAAATTTAGCACAAGAGACTTCACCGGAAATTCGTTTATAGACTTGCCATCAAAGTGTGATTTCCTCAGGTAACAGCGATACTACTGCAATGCTTCCTTGAAAAGCACAAGCAAGCTTTGCTCGTCATGACTATCCAGATTGACCCTCACCTAGTTACATCAATTTAATGTAAATCATTGATGTGTTCGATCAGCAGAAAACAGGAAAATAATAACCATGAATAATAGCACTTACACGTAAGTTGGACAGGAAGATGTGAAAATGGTGTTTGTCTTCACTATAATCTTCCCATGATGGGAATATATGCACGTAGTCCCTAACAACATTGAAAGCATTGTCTTTTAAACTGGGAATAAATGGAATGGGGTTCCAATCTGCAGGAATTGGCCGTCTCTGCAGTTGGGATAGGTCTTCGGCCGGTGGACTTGCTGTACTTTTTGCTGGAGTGGGATTTTTCTGTGGTACGGCTGGTGCTATGGCAAATGAAATCGGTATACCTTTTGCTAGAGTGCAGGTCCTATGTGGTGGGGCTAGTGGTGTGGCCAGTGAAGTATGGGTACAGTCTGCTGGAGTCGGTCCTATGTTTTGTGTCACTTGTTGTACAACCAATATAAGTGGGGCGCTGTCTGATTTCTCCGGCACCACCACGTTTTTCAAGGACGTTGCTGGTGCTCCTTTAGGTTCGGCAATCACCCTCTTCCTTTTTGATGTCTGATGCACAAGAACAACATTTGAGTGGAAAACATGGTATGGCAACAGATGGAATATGTATTGATAATGGATGGGCATAGCATCTCGAGTTATATGATGAGTAAACTAAGCAGATGGTGGTGCAACAAAGTAGAAGAAATGCAAGACAACATATGCAAGATACGCGCAATCAATAAAACCTTGCCAAATTAGAACAGGCACCTTGATGGGTGAACAGGATATGCCATCTGCCTTTGACTCCTCGAGGTTAGAATAGTCATTAGAATGATATTCTGAACAAGAATCAACAGGTGGGGAGCGTACGAGTTTCATTGCTTCCAGAATGGCACTCAATGCCTTGGTGCCAATTTTGTAAGTCATTGCAGTGTTCCACAATATTCTTCTGATGCGGGGTTTCTGATATTCACTGTAATTCCGTATAATATCTGAGAACCATGAAAACATAAATAGTTGTGAGATTATCTTTGTAATGCAGATGATATTCTAATATAGGGGCGCCCCTGTAAACACTTATGTGCTATCACTGGATTCTGATGAGAGAGCTCATGTGTGCTGTAATATCGTGCGTGCATATATAATCTGGCACAAGTACACAAAAAATAGGCTCCAAAAGTAAGGATAGCTGGCAGATGATAGGTTCATAATATATTGTATAGATAGTTTATTGCCAAACCATGATAACAAGAGCACACAAAAACTAGGCAGATCATAGTGTACATAACAGGGGTACACCATAACCATGATATATAAATCGGGAAAGTGGAACTGGCTTGAAAATACGGTGTTGTATTGCCGCTAGTAATTGAAAGCCTATCGATCACGTACATGCCAGCACTATCAAACATGGTAAAGAAGAGCAAGCAGATTTTGGATAATAAAATGTTGGTTGCACAGTGCCCACACATGATGAACCAGAGCGCATTAAGAATGCAACTCCCAGCTGTCTCTCGACCATTTCAGGCGGTTGGATGAAGATCCTACATCTCCTAGCCCTTCTTCTTCCTCGTCTCTGATTCTTCCCATACAGAACACCGCACGGGCCGCCGGCCGGACCATCGGCCCCCACCGCCTGTGTTCCTCCGCCACCCTCACCCCCACCCGCGTCAAGTTTTCTTCGTTCGGCGAGGCCCCACAAACACCTGAGCCCCTTGGATTGCACCGGCGAACTCCAGCGAGCTTTGAAAAATCAAATGACCCAATTTTGAAATTTAGTCTACTGTGATTTAACTAGTGTGGAATATAAAACGGGAAAACCATAAGCATTGGGAGTATAGTGTTGAGTGTGCCATGGCGGATCTGAAGGTGCAAACCAGACAAAGGAAACTTTGCAACCAAGACAAGAAATCAGAGTAAAGCAGTGGCGATCTATTTTCTAGCAGTGATAAATAAGTTGAGCAGATACGAAAGAGTACTGCCTCTGGTGCGGCGCCGTGTACGCATCTGGTGAGAATTTGACGGTGCTGCGGTAGCGATGGCTGTCGGCAACGTGGAAGCAGATCTAGGAGGGTAGACGGTGGCGGCAGGTCGCGGTGGACGAGACGGTCGTAGGAGCGGCGCCGTCAAGGTGGACGACGGCGGGGATGAAGCGAGAGGACGGGATGCAAGGATCCCGGTCCGAAGGCGTGGATGAGAGAGGTCGATCTCTTGTAATGGACGGTGGTGTCGGGGTATCAGCTCCGGCATGGTGGAGGAGGACGACGGTGGACGGGGTGGCGGACGGTGGCGGACGGAGGAGGGTGGGGTGGAGAGGGTGTTTTTGCGCCCACGGAGTACGAATGGGGAAAAGGGAGGTAGAGAGGAAGGGGGGGAACCATGTATTCAGGGTGCGCTTGTCTCAAATGCGAGGAAATTTACAAACTTAGCCCCCGTTTCAAATTTCTACTACATCACAGCAACATTAGTCGGTTGGGGATAGGACGGTAATCTCGCATACACCGAATATTTGCCGACGTGAGTTTGTTTTTGGCGCCCACCGTGTATGAATATGAATCGGGGAGGGAGTCGATTTCGGCTAAGGGCACACTGTGTTTTGGTACCCACCATGTATGAATCCGGGTGAGAGGCGGTTACGTCACGTTTGGGTGAAATTACAAACCTACCCCTATCGAAACCTATAGAACTCCAGCAGATAGGCTTTGCGCGGCAGGGATAGGCAGTAGTGATTTCCATCTCGCAGATTTTTGTTTCGGGCGGTAACTGCGACTTTCCCCGCTTCGTTCAAATTTTGCACAGTGCACGTTTACCGTGCCAACTCAATTCGAATCCCGTTTGTATTCTACTATTTTTTTCGGGCGAGATCCATTTTCAATTGGAATTACATTCTATATACATCATTTTTTTACATATATACTTTCAAAAGCACAACACCATTTATACATAAATATGGTTTACACATGGCATGATCTCAGATTCATAAGGTTGTATCCATCAATTTGGATTTTCAAATATTTGAAACCACTTTATGCTGAAATCCAATGTATGCACTCCTCGCTAACTGTCTCCAATTAATGTGTGTTTCATGCGGGTTTTTTTTAACTTCTCAAACATGTATAATGTGTTTCACACACGCACCATATAGTGTAATCCCGTTTAGACATTAATTGCATATAAACCATGCATTATTTGTAATTGAAGAATCTATGGATCACAATTATTGATAAACTATATAACATTACACGTGTGCCCAAATTCAAATGAATATGCATGTTTGATACACCAATTTGCGTTATGATATTATCGATGTCGTGATCTCCAGTTTAAATATTTGAATCCCCTTTTATCCAGATATTCGTCTCATATAGCTATCACTCATGCTTATATAGGACTATCTCTCTGGACCTATACGCGTTCATCATCTCTCAGGCATCTCTTGTGCTACCTGTATGTCGACAATGATCTTTTATCTTCGTAACACACTGACGGTACTCTCTCCATCGACCTTCATCACTCTATCTCTCTCTAAGTATATCTCACTCCCTGCTATGTGTCTCTAGATATGATTCTCCATGTGGAATCTCTTTCTCTCACACAAACACAAAACTTTGTCTCCCGGGGTCTCATTTCTCTCAACTATTCACATGTGTGCCACTCGCACACCCCTCATACAGAGATGTCTTTCGCTCCTTAGATGTGAGAACCTACGACTCTTCCTCTTCAATATCTCTTTCTCACACACAAACACAAACTCTGTCTCCCAGGGTCTCATATTTCTCCATTGTTCTCTTGTATATCGCTCAAACACACACTCTCTCCCTAGAGATATCTTACGTTCCCTCATATGTCTCTCTAGCTATCACTCTCGTTGTGAAATATCTTTCTCTCTCGCAGACACAAAACTCCGTCTCTTTGGATCTCATTTCTCTCTGATATTTGTTTGTGTGTGACTCACATGCACCCTCTCTCTACCTCTCTCACACCCACACACATAACCCAGCCTTCAGATCCACTCGAATCCTATCTCTAGCGCACACTAGCTAGCATCTTTATCTTTCTATTTATCTGTTTCTCCATCAACCTTCTTTCTCGCCCTCACTCTTGATTCCTATCACGCACACTACATATGTTTCTCTCTACATGCATGCAGTCAAGTGCCCGCTCACACACATATACAACTTCACCCTTTGAACCACCCGATGGTCATCTTCGACACCCAAACTAACGGATGTCTCTCTAGCTAGCATCTCCATCTCTGTATCTATCTGTAGTTTCTCCGTCAACATTTATTTCTCGCACGGAGTCTTGCTTCCTATCACCCACACTATATATGTCTATCCATACATATGCATTTATAGGTTGATCTCTTTTGCACAATCGTTGCGCCTCACCCCTTCTGCTCGCCATAGATGCATGCTCCAGCCCACGCCAGTATCTCTTAATGACAAAAACACATGCTCAATTGTCGGGCCTTCTTCCCTGCATTCTCACATGCATGCATATTGTCATACTGATCCGTCTCTCCCATGTCGTTGATCTTAGGACTTATGTCTTCTTTCTTTTATCTCGATCATGCGCGCGCGCACACACACACATCCCACGTATACATGTATACCTCTCACACATGCACGTTCAAGGTCTCTATGTCTCCATATGTAGTTAATTACCCTCAATCCTAACGCCACATCGAATCGTTCTCCTCTATTGTGCACATAACTTCCGCCTGGATGGGCAAAACACACACTCACACTTAACAATCTCCTTCTAGCTACCCCCCCCCGCCCCGCGCGCCTCTCACTCTTCCCCTATATCCCCGAAACCAATAAGACCATCCGTTTGTTTAATTCCCGCCTACATGCACCATCGATATATAGTAGTCTTCCGTGGTGTCTCTCGAACAAACACGTTCTCTCGATGTCAACTCCTCTCACGCGCACGCACCTTCTCTTCCCTCCTACGGGCAT
>NC_041387.1:144032890-144097759 GCF_002162155.2 Triticum dicoccoides | reverse complement strand
CACACACACACAAACTAAGACTCCATCTCTCTCTCCTCTCTCTCTCTCTCACTCACACACACACACACCACACACACTAAGACTCCATCTCACACACACATGCTCTAGGCGGAGCATTTGTTCCTACCACCCTTCATCCAACCTTACCCATATGATAAACAATCACCTTTATTTACTTGCATAACATGGAAAGATTCCACTTTACTTTAGTAGTCAGCAAACTTATCATCTGTATACCCTTATAAAAAAACGAGTTGGCGATGATGGTGTGCCTGCCATCTTGTAATACAGACCGTATGATCTATATCTGACGGATAGGAAGCAAACTATGATAATTTTACAAAAGATACCCGCACCTCTCTCCACATCATTATCTCCCGCAACCTCACTGCTCAGCAATTAAAAAAGGAATAAGTCTCTGGAACAATCTAGCATGCATGGTGGCCGCTGCCGCCTGCCGGCGCAGTCCATCCCCATGCCTCCGCCCATTCCGACCACCAGTCACCACCACGCTCCACTCCTCCTCACCTTATCTCTCATCTTTCATTTTTTCGATGACATTCTCGAGATACCAGTTTTCCGATAAAATTCTCGAGACATCATTAGTTTTTACACATGGGATTACTCCTGCATGTGTCAATCACAACAGGTGTTTTGTAAAAAAATGCATATTGATGTTCCGTGCAATGCATGAGAATCTTGCTTGTAATTATATAACGCAAATCACGAGCAGGAAGTGACATTTTTTTGACACGACCACGTTAACATGGCCACGTAAATCACGAGCAGGAAGGAGAAGGGAAGTGGGCTGTGGAGTAACGTTTTTTACCACAATTTCTTAGGAAACTGAGTGCAATAATTGAGTAGTTTTGCAAACTACCATTACTACTACACCTGAAACGGTTCAAAACCTATACTCCCTTGCTAGCGCGCGCTTCCCGCGTGAAACAGTCAGCGTCGCCTGGAGCGTCAGTGCCGCATTAATGCCCGGCCAGAGCGGAGGCGACCTCTCACTGGCGCCGGCTCTGAAGTGGCGCGACGGCCGAGAGAGCGGCGCTTCCCGGTGCACGCGACTGCTCCGCGTCGAGACTGGCCATAGGCCCTATTTGGATCCATGGGTTAGAGTTAGTTTGAGCTAGTTGGGGCTCAAATAGCCCTAAAGTATCCAAGCATGAGGGTTTAAATTGGAGCAAGTTGCACCGAACCCACCAAAAAAAACTATCCCACCCAAGAGGTGCTAACTGGAGATAGTTCTCATTGGGACCACTGAAAAATCACTTTTCTCTCTCCATGAAGTGCATTTATTGTCAATCTAACCCTGTCACCCAAACACCTCTTTGGCTACAGTTAGTTCAGGGTTAGTCATGAGTTAGTCTAACCTCTAGCTAAGTTAGAGTATCAAACAGGAGCAGTATAGGACATGCAAGTTGCTCAAAGCATACATGCAAAGTTGTACGTGAAAGGATTTTTTTCTTTTTGAAAACGGAATGTGGAAGGAATTTTTTTTAGAATGCTCTTGGCATGTCGCTAACATGTGATAGTTAATCGACCTCAATAGAAGGCAGAAACGCCAGTCCGCCGCACTTTGATAGAGACGAGGAGGGAGAAGCGATACAGGCTGCTGGATTACTAGAGATAGGTGTCGCACGGAAGCCAAGAAATATGGTGATAGCGTGGGTTAGCCATGTACTAGTATGATGTAACTACACTGGGCTGCCGTGTTTCGTACTCTTCCAGTCCACTCTGGAGATGATTGGTTAATTTTATATCACTGAATAATATTAAATATTATGAGTGCAGACGCTCCACCACAAGGTTCCTTGCTCCTTCTCGGTCATCCGGAATCTATGTTCTTCCACTCTATTTTTTACGTGAGCTTTGTTCATCCTTTTGCCAACATGCGAGACATCTAGCATCAAGGCGCACGTGTTATGCAATGATTGTTCCATCTATATGAAGAACACGTGGCACTGGAACTACGAGACGGACATGTACCCAGGAGTGGACGTACGAACCTAAGTAATGTAGCGCAGTAAGTGAAATAGAAAGGCACAAATGGTATGAACATGCGTGGCATACAGGGTTGTGTTTGGTTGCGTTCTCGTCTCAGCATAGTTGTTCCCTCTTCATGCATGCTCAACTCAACACCCCTCTTCATGCACGCTCTCTTCATGCATGCTTCTAGTGTATTTGTGCTAAACTAGTGTGGACTCATGCACCCTCCATACACTCTACCAAACACCCAAAAGTAGGTCGAGAAGGGAACTCTTGGGCGGCATTTGTCTCTTACTACGTACTACCACTAAATGTTGTACATGCACTGCATGGTAATGTTATGGAGTACGTGTCTAAGTACTCTACTACTACTATATTAGTTGGAGGCACATATTAACTTTTCTATTTGTTTACGTGTATGCCCCAAGACCTTCCAACTAGACGTGTCTTTCTCTCCAGGTCGCACTTTGTATCGTTCATACAGCTAAGTACTACTACGTGTGGTCTCCGACCCATAAGTGGAAGAAGTGGAGACGCTCTACCACACTGTTTTTTACACTGGGCTCTACCACGCTGTTCATGTCCCACTCCTTTTGCTGACGTGTGGGACATCCAGCACATGCCGTGTTTGGCACCCTTCGTCGTAAGAGTTGAAACGCTAGCATTCATCAGAAATAAAAAATAATTATAAATCGGAAGTGATACTATTTTTTTGCGAACCAATCAGCAGTGATACTATACCACGCGGTTTCCTTGCTCCTCGATATCGGAAAGAATACTTCCGTTCGCCAACATGTGGGACGTCGACCATCCTGGTCCACTTGCCATGCACACACGACTCCAAGGGAGAGTCACCCAGGTCGTCACGCCGCAGTAACAATGACTAATGAGCCGTCAAATCACAGGCCCACTTCCCACTTTGAAGTTGCTCGGACAAAGGAGCCATCATGACTTCATTGAATCCCGCTTCTTGAAGAAAACTACTGTACCAGCAGTACTGCTAGCTATAGTATTTACTCCAACAGAGGCCTCCTTTCGTTCATAGGATAGGAATATGTAAATCATAGGAAGTGAGATGACATGCATCTCAATTCCTATAGAGAAAGAGATGCCATTTGATGCATAGGATAGGAATTTTTCCACTTAGTCTAGGCTAATGTACTGGTAATTTGCTCTAAAAACTACAGTAGTAACTAGTAGTACTGGTACATGCTCGTGCTCAGACACAGACACACACACACTAACTACTAGTACTACTACTTCTCACATGCTAGCTAGACGTCGTCGTTCTCCTTCCCGACTTTGTTGGCGACACCCCACCGTGCTTGGATCTCCGCCGACCTCTCCGCAGCAGCGCGCGCGTCCTTTTCTTTCTTGCGGCGGTGGGCCTCTCTTTTCTTGAGTGCTTTCTGACTTTTCTGCTCCCTCTCGGCTTTGGCCGCCTCTTGCTCTACCACCCATTCGGCCTTGGCATCTTCAAATTCCTCCCACATAGTTGTGAGGTCACGAGCGGCGATGAACTCGGCACGGCGGGATGCCATCGCTTCCCTACCATTTTGTGTGCATTCGTGGGCGGCGAGGAACTCGGCGCGGCGGGATGCCATCGCTGCCTTACCGGTTAGTGTGGGGCGCGGTGGCATGAACGACGCTTGGTGAGAGCTCTGGGGTGGAGTGGCCGGACAACCGTATAGTGCCTTCGTTTGTCAAGAGCTCAAGGACAGAAGACGAAGCAAATTAGGATTCCCCTTCAATCCTGGTCATTTATTACCGAGTAAAATGCATTGGCAGTCATCGAACTTGTCTTGATAGCTCACTTTGATCATTGTATACGAGATATGGTGATTATACGGTCGCTGGCTCAGCGTATAGCTCCGTATGTGTATGGTTGACCAGTCAAGTCCGCATGCGCCTGAAACGGTCACCATCTCTCCAGAATGTCAATGCCGCATTCACTGGACTTAACTGCAGGTGCAATTGGTGTGTCACTGACATGCGGGCCAGAGCCCGTTGGGCCCACATGTCAGACACCCAAACACATCTGCAGTTAAGTCACTGAAGCAGCATCCGCATTCACGCCCGACGTACCTACTTCGGCGCCAGTTGTCCATCCGTCTGCCGCGGCCCATTGCCATTTGCTCGCTATATTAAATTGAGCCCCAGCTCCCAGCCATAGCCAAAGACCCACACTTATTCTCCTCCGGTCCCTTCCTTCTGTTGGCACCACTTCAACCATGGCCTCGTGGCGCTCTGAAGCTCTCTTGGACGTACTGTCGCAGGAGCAGACGAGGGACATCGGCGGCTCCGCTCCGGGCGCGCTCCAAAGCTCTCTTCGACGTACTATCGCAGGAGCAAACGAAGGAGATCGCCGGCACCCCCCGGGCCACCCTCCGCCGCCACGACCACGAAGCCGGCGCGCGTGCGCGGGCGCAGCCGGCAGCGAGGAAGAGTAGTACACGGTAGGTCACCGCCGCTCTGGTCCCGGGAAGGCCACCACTACTCCACTCAGTCGACGCCAAGCTTGGTGGGGTAAACATCGGCAGCCGATTAGCTGCTTAATGGTGACGTGGAGGCGGAAATCTTCATAACCTTGTGCTCCGGCCGGAGGAGGAGGTTATCGAGGCGGATGAGGAGGAGGCAAAGGCAATGGCCGGCTTTCTCGCGTTCATGGCCGGACTTGGTGGTCGGGCGCCGGCGATTGTTTAGATTAGGTTTACAGTAGGTTTAGTACGGTTTGTGTGAAATATGTAATGAATTTCGTCCAGTTTGTAGGAAAAGTTTTCGAAATGTAATGAATTTCATCCGGTTAATTTGAAATTTGCTTTGTTTGCATGAATTTTGTCTGGTTAGTTCATATAGTTGTCGAAAGGTATGCGGGCAGCATCGGATGGCATACATCAGTGTCCTCGGACAGATACCGGTGTAAATTTGTGGGCCAGCGCTGGAGATGCCCTAACTATCATGCTATAATCGCTAACAATCCTCCATCATTTGGCAGGGAGCAGTTATCCCTCGATCAAAATCAGATCCGCGGTGTTTCGCATTCCTCCCGCGTACGAGTGTAAACTCTTGCTTACATAAAAATGAAGCAAGTGGACAGCACTGTAGGACATCATATCACTCAAACTAGCCCGCCTAACGAGCGGGAAAGCACCGCCCTCTTCATTTTGTTCTGGATTTCTATCAATCGATCGCGCGAAAATGTTATGCTTCGCAAGTTCTAAAGGAAAAGGCGGCACACTTACGACTCGTACGCGTCACAACCCCGACAGTCCGGCTCGCACGCCGCTCACCAAAGGGGACACACGTTGTCTTGCAATTTCACTAACATGTGGGACCGTAATTGAATAAACCGTTGATAGCCAAAATCTAATCGCTCGGCGGGCGTCGGCTGAGAAGAGAGAAACAGGGGAGGGAGAAGAGATCGCCCGCTAGTCGCGCACGAACTCCAAGAAATATATGGTGATAATGTGAGGTGGGCCATGCTGGAGTCCGGACCGCTTCCGGAGCCCGCTCTCACTGCCTTGGCCCCTCAAGACACCAGCTGCCCGCTGCATGCATAGAAAGTAGTCCCACCTGGAGGAGAGAGAGGCATTGACAAAGTCAAGGAGTAACAGTGGAGACAATAGCTTTCATCAAAAATAAACAATGAATACTCGTTGCTCGTCCTCTATATCGGAAAGAATACTTTCATTCACCGACATGTGGGACGTCGACCATCCTGGTCCACCTGCCATGCACAAAATTATCCTGGTCTACCCCGGTCGTATCGCAGGCCCAACCTTTCCCACCGTAAGTTGTTCGGACGAAGGAACCATCATGACTTCATTGAATTCCGCTTCTTCAAGAAAACTTACTGTACCCGCAATACTACTACCACACGCGAAGACTAGACGACACTGTACCACGTCATATCACTGAAACCCACTAGGCCAAACTAGCCCGCCTAGGTCATCTATTTTGGAACGA
Organism: Triticum dicoccoides; assembly: GCF_002162155.2. NCBI lineage: Eukaryota > Viridiplantae > Streptophyta > Magnoliopsida > Poales > Poaceae > Triticum > Triticum dicoccoides. The sequence continues at coordinate 144,091,798 of NC_041387.1, read as the reverse complement.
AGGGAGTACGTCTCTGCATTGCTATGATTTTGTGTTGCACGTTCTCTATACTTTTGCTACGATTTTCCTACCCTATGAACCAAATGAGGCCTGAATGTATGTCGACTATTGTCTGATCAATCGCTAAGCCTACAATTTTAGGAGCTAGGGCTATTGGTCGATCGACGAGGGATAAGTATAAGCATACCACGAGCTCATCAGCCCCAACGTTTCTCTTCGGTGAGTGTTTTGCAAGTACTATAGCTCGCACAGTAGCTAGCCTACTAACACCAAGAATCATCAAACAAGCCCTGCTGATATGATAAACAGTTCAAACTTACATCTAAGCATGCCATATATTACATCAAAAGCTGGTGAGGATACATCTGTTTCCATAACTCAGAGAGGGTTCGCATGATTCATCGCATGATTCACTATCAAACAAAAGTAGCAAGATCCGCCCACACAAGATAGTGCACTAGCCCTAAGACGGTTTGATAACATGCATCATTCTGGTAATTAAACACAAGGCAATGCAAACTACCCTGAAGGATTAGCGCGACCAACTATTTCTTGTCATCGATCTCTCGGGCAATGACCACAGCACGGACAGCAGCATGGGAATCGATTTCTGGGGCGATGTCCACAGGACTAACCGCGACATCGGAATCGATCTCTGGGGCGATGTCCACAAGATGGACACCGGCATCGGAATCGATCTCCGGGGCGATGCCAACAGGACGGGCCACAACATCAGAATCATCAAGGACAACCACGGGCACCTGCACAACACTAACATATTAGCAAGCACATTGCAAATAATCAAAAAGCAAGCACATTGCAAATAATCAAAAACCACAACTATGGTAATAAGCCATTATTTTTTACCTTGTGCAGCTCACCGGGGGATCTCATCCCTCCGGGGGCCATCTCCTCGTCCTCGATGGGGGCCATCACCTTGCCAGGGGAATACTCCTTCTCAACGGCGACTATCTCCTCAAACTCGGTCTTGAGCCTCACATAGGTGGCAATCAGAGCTCCTGGGGTAGGCACAGTGGGCCCCTTGCTGTTCTTCCAACTTTCTTTGACAAGGCCAACGTCCTCAACTCTTTGGCCAGTGCTTGTTTCTTGGAGTTCTTCGTCTCCATGGGTTGGCCCGCCAACATGGTCAACTTGTTGGTCGGTGCTCGCTTCCTGGAGATCGCTGTCTCCAGTGGGTTGTCCGCCGACAACCCTTTGCCTAGTGCTCCAGGATCCATCAATGAACTGACAAACAAAAAGCAATTGAAAGGAAACCACAATCGCAATGAAAACGGGAAAAGAATAGGATGTGAGAATCGGTCGGTGCTTCACAAAAAGAAGATTATTGGAATGAAAATATAGCAGCATAACTGATTCGCCCACCTTTCCTTCATCGGTAGAGAAGAAAAATGGTATAAGTGAGTAGCCTGGAGTGAGGTTTTCTTCAAGAAAGGGAAGAAAGGGCTTGAACGAGCATTCCAATGAAATGATGGTTGCTTCGTCCAGTCCAACTTGGAGGCCACCTTACCACTGCTGGTAAAGGTGTGGGTTTTGTGATATGACGGGTCATGACGGCCACACCGGGGTGACAGGTGAGTCTTGACTGTAGCACCTCGCTGTGATTTGGTGGATGGCACGCGGGTCCGGATGCTTTGAAATGTCATTAACTTGATTTTAGTCTCTTTAGTATTTGGATCCAAGCATGGATGAGGCTAACAAGTTTTAGTCCCACTACTTTTAGTCATGAGACTAAAACATATCCAAGCACTCTCTCAATATTGTGCACCGCGACCAAGGCAGAGAGGAAAACGAGAGAACTACGTAATTAATGCATGAGTTTAACTGGGTAGTTTTGTAAAGTACGAGATACATTCCTCCAATCGCAAAATGCCTTGGTTCATGAGATTTGAGATTTGAGCCCTATAAACTGGAAGGGAGGGGGTACTACACACGGTGTAGTCTAGTCACTTGTTTTTTTAGCCGAAGTCTAGCCACTTGTTGAAATCTCTAGAAAGTAAATACTCCTTTCTGGTTTACAGGGCTATACTACTCCCTCCGTCTAGGTGTGTAAGTCATCTTACGACAACCAAATAGTCCGAAAACACTTACGCGCGGTGCATTAACTTCTACCTTGTTTCTTGTTTCTTGACATCGTATCAACCAATAAGAGATGAGAGGTGTGCATGCTTTTAATGACTTGTAATGGCTAGTTCATTGCATGGAATGCTATTAATTAGCAAATAAACATTGGTGGCCCCAGGAGGAAACGGTGCTAAGCGCGTGGACCTATGCAGAATGAGTATCAACCAATAAATAATGGAGTTTAATTGTTAAACAATAGCAATTTTGTCTCATGCAAGAGCCTGGTTAGTACTCCAAGGAACCGCACCACGCGAGCGTTCGCAACTGCCATGTTCGGTTTGCACTTGGCTCTTCGCCTCTTCGAGAAGACGAACAATGATGTTACTCCTACTTCTACAGTATCGAATCCACGGCTGCATGTCCGTCCACCTCGTGCGGGAGGGATAGCATGTAGCGAAAGCTTCTACTTAGCGCTCCTGCCTTTGCGTCCATGGCAGGTGGGCCCAACAGGTGGTTGGCCCACCTGTCATGCAGCCAAAGGCAGGTGCAGTTAAGGCACCGGAGCTCAGTCCACGAGGGAGAGGGCGTCGTAGTAATCCAATTTCTTGGGCTTGTACGAGTTGGCGCGACACATCAAAGCACTGCATTCGATAAAAGTCTTTTTACACATTTCAAATGGGCTACTTCGTATGTAGGAGTAGACATATTCTGCTTCATATGTACTCCCTCCGTTCCAAAATATAAGTCTTTTTAGAGATTTCACTATGAACTACATACGAAACAAAATGAGTGAATCTACACTCTAAAATATGTCTATATACATCCGTATGTAGTTTGTAGTGGAATCCCTAAAAAGACTTACACTTAGGAATGGAGGGAGTAGTCACTTGTTGCAATCTCTAAAAAGACTTAGATTTGGAAATGGAGGGAGTACAACGCATGCAGGCATGCCGTGACTTTCCTTTTGATACTTGCATGTGTTCATTTGATGCACCTTGCCAAATTTTGACTATAAATTTAACTAACCAAATTTTCATGCATGTCACAAAAAATCACGGGGCTGTTTGGATTGTGACTATGTTTGTCTTATGTTGCCACATTATTTTTCCCACACTTGCCACACTTGCCTAACCTGAGTTGCTCAAATTGTTAGACACACTTTGGCTTGCCTAAGGGAATCTTGCCACAATTTTTGTGTCTATGACATGTGGGGTTCACTGCTAATAAAAAAATTCTTGTCTTAGGTGTGGCTATTAAAAAAGACTTATATTTAGGAACGGAGGGAGTAGAAAATATAAATAGTAATGCATGTTGGGGCAACCCACGTTTCCGCTAATTTTAGCCGTGGGCTTGTTCACAATTTTTACGAGGGGTGGTTGTTCATTTAATGGAGGGACATGTAGTACTACTAGACTTGAACGATACAAAGTGCGACCTGGCACACCATAACACCACTTGGAACGAGCGGGTAGCTATCTCAAAAAACAATCAACAACTAAAAAAACCCACGACCTGGCATGTAGTAGTACACAATTTTGAATGATTGTTTTGATGGAGTGAAAAAGGAAAACTACCCCACTACTTATATATAGGCCGGAGCCTCCGCGCTTGCTTGCTAGGGCTGCTCTATTCACACACTCTCATCCTCTCGAGATCTAAACAAGATAGGGGTAGTAACCCTGTCTTTCTCCCTTCAAAAAACACTGGCTTTCTATCCTCACCGCTGGTTATAGATCTGGACGTATCCCCCTCCGCTGGTGAAGGGGAGGAGGGGCAGCGTTTAGGCCGTCGTCAACAGCGAGGGAGGAGACCCACTGCCGGCCGCACCGTTATCTCTGGCCGAGCGCCGGCGCGGGAGGTCCTCCGATCCCTTCGTCGTTGCCTGTGGGCGGATCCGGCCTCCCGCCGCCCACCTATCCACATCCCGACGACCTTCAGGTATATCTTCGTTCAAAACCGCCTTAGCTCTACTTCCCCAGCTTGCTACTTCGCTGCATGTGCATCATTTTCTACCTCTCAGCCCCTCTCGATCGGATGGTCCAACGTCACCTATTTTTTTTCTTCTATTGTTAGAGGTAAAGCTACTTCATGGAGTCGAATCTTGTACTCCCTCCGTCCGAAAATACTTGTCATTGAAATAAAATGGGGGTGGGGGAATTTAGTATGTACATCGGACTTGGTACAAACAGGAAGGAAAGGGGATGAAAGTAGCACAGACTGGTCATCCAACCGGTCTCTTGGTCGAAAAGGGAAATATAGGGGTAACGCTGTACACAGTGGTATGACTAGGACTAGATTTGCTATCCACACATAGGAGTAGGTGGCTAGAGTGAACAAAAATGGGACCAACCCAGATATGTTTCTTGGATGTTTGTTTCTCGGGGCAACAAACTATGAATCACCACTTTATGCCCCTGTTTACGTACATGGTGCTGTACTGCTGGTGCACCCACTGTCCCATGCCCTTATACCAAATATTTAGGCTCCGGTCGGAATAAAGGGGCATGAAACATAGGTCTTGATGAAAATAGAGGAATAGGAAAGGAATGTAGGTCTAAAACTATGGAACAGCGAACCGGAGGAAACTCTCAAGAAAATGTGTTCGGATGGACTACGAAACGTACATATTTGTATTTTAGAGTAGCATGCTTGGCAGTATGAGATGCTATTTGTTTATTCAGCTGCACAGTGACTACTCTTGTCCTCACCTCACGTACCACACATAGGTTGATTTCTTTATTTCGGCAAACACAGCACAGTAACCTGTCTAACGCATGGCAGCGAGCGCCTGCCTCGGGCTTCCACCCAAAAAATGAGCAGCGCGTGGATGTTTCTAATCCGATGGAATCATTACTACCAGACCAGCTTTCCTATGAAACACTATTCACCTTTCCCGTGTTCCGAACGGTTGGAAGGGAAAGAATACGGTAGGAATTGTGTTCCTACGAAAATCGTGCACCAAACCTGTGAACCGAACGCAGCCTTAGCTGTTCTTAATATAATGTCCCTGGTAAAAATGAAGCCATGCCACTGTTTTTGCCTACAATTGTTTGAGACTCTGACAAGTTTAGCCAAATGTTTTTGCCTGTAATTATTTGAGACTCTGACTGTTTCCTCTGTGCCTTTTTGTGCAAACAGGGATATCTAATTCACCTGGTTGCTGTTGTGACATTTTGGTGCACTGCACAAAACTCTTCTTAAAAGAAGTGACTTTTGTGCTGTTTAACTGGAATGTTAGATGGAACAGTTGGTTCATTTTGGTGGAACTGCACAAAGGGAGATCTGTGTTCCAATCCTCATCATCCATATTGGCGCCATAACCTTCCTTTAGGTGAGAATGATATTTAATGCATGTGTTCATCTCTATTTTCCGACTGCCATGAGAAAATAATGCTGTTTTTTACTAGTACACTTGTACTCCCTCACTGAGAAAACCAATTCTGAATTAGAAGGCCAATCATGTACTTGGTTTCACCAACTGGTGAGGAGAAAGAGAAACAGAACATGAAGAGGAAGAAGAAGAAGAATAAACAGTGCCAAGGCGATCTTCCTGAAGCCAGAGGCCTCAGTCGAGGCTATTCAAGGGCTCCGGCAATGACTACCTTACATGTGAGACGATCCTCCAGGGAGCCCTTCCACTTCTGCTGACTCACTTAATTAATTAGGAGCACTTAAGTACCACTAATTTATTACTGCCTAATTTTCCTGTTGGAGTTAAACAAATCTTTAGTAGGACCTTATGCTGAATCATGTACGTGTGAATGTTTGTCTATGGAGGTGAATCATGTGGTGGAGCAGGGAGGGAATATTATTAGTGTCATGACATAATAGTGCTATTGTTTTGCATGTCAATTTATTGCCATTGGTTCAATGAGGCAATGTTTTGCGTATTGTCCATCATGAATTTGATGCTACTATTTGAGTAATATGCTAATGTCTTCCTATCCTTTCTCACTAAGCTAATGAAGGTTTCACCTTGTTCCTACTTGTGCAAATAGGGATCATGTTGTGCCAATCATTTTAGTGGAACTACACAAGACAATACAATGAACTGTATCCCAGCCAGTGCTTTAACTCTGCTGGCAGTTCTTGATAATCTTTTGATATAATCTCAGCACTGGTAAACAAGAGTGATTTCAACCATACATTTGAAGTGCACAAAAATATATACTATTGTGTGATTCCAGTGTGTGCTTTATCATCTCTTATGGGACTGCATGAATAAGCTTTATTTCTCAGGTTGGTACGGGCCTAAGGCCTTCATCCATATTAGTTTGCTGTCATCTTTATTTGTATCGTGCTACTGTCATGAGAAACTCCTTTATCTTTGCACTTTTAAGTTTTGCAACCTATGATAAATGGAAATGCTTTGAGTGTTGAGTTGAGATAATTGGCACTGATTAAATAAACTAATACCTCTCTTAAGCAAGACTACTATGTTGCTAACTTTACCCATTAAGATAATGAGGGTGCTTCTATTTGTTAGTGTATGTTTCATTAACTACTCCCACTATTACAGTAATCTCACTCTCTCAATATATGTGCCAACAGGGATGCTCGATTTTGGTGGAACTGCACAAAAACTTTGGGTGCTTCATTGCCTCGACAGCTTCCGTCCTTTCCTGCCAGTCGCTAATCTCCGCTTGCTTTCTTCCTTTGCTGTTAGTCGCTTGGCTTATCTCGGCTTCCAGTCAAAGGAAATAGTAATTGATATGCTACCTCACACAGGTTGGTACTGGTCTTTATCCTGATTATTGTGCCTGTCATATGTATTGGTAATTTGGTATTGTGCTACCGTTTGCCGATTTGATAAAGAAGTAATTTGGAGCCTGAACTCGCAGGCAAATCATTACATCGGGTGATTTTAGTAGAACTGCACAAAATGATCAGATGGACAGGTACTTATGCTGCTTCTATGTACTCCAAAGTTCACCCAGACAAGCATCGATGTTGACAAGAAGTGCCTATATTCATTCGAGTATCAACCGGCGTCAACCAATTGTCAAACTCCAAGTATTAGGAGAGTGAATGCCAAAAATATTGCTTGGTGCATAGCCCAGAAAAATGCAGTCCAGTCTTTGGTCCCAACTTGTGCCTTTTGGTTATCGGCACATATGGTAGCGAACTATATGGCATGGAGTCTAAAGATTCCAGACAAGTTGGTTGACACGTATATTCATCTGGGACTTAATCAGTCTGCACGCCAACGATGCTCCATTTCAGTTGAACTGCACAAAAAATTTGGGTGGTTCATTTTCCCAACCGTCTCCTTTCTCGTCTGCAATGTAGAATTTTGGCGAGATATAGGACCAAGATGAGCCAGTAAACTACTTGGATGAAAGTAGTGGCCAAGTTGCTCAAACCTCCGTCAGCACGAGGCCACTATTTGAGGATAAACCTACAAGCAAAGTTCAGATTGTCTGTGCTGCCTCTTATGTACTCGAAAGTTTACTCGTACAAGAACTAATTTTAGCAAGAAGTACCTCTGATTGAACACCATTTACCAGTCTGTACCCTAGGTAATTAAAGTTTGTCCATGGATCATATTGGATGTGATCTGAATCATTTGGATGCATAAACATACTGAACATGTGTATATCTGAATCTTTTTGTGAATTATGTATGAATATTGTCGTGTGATCTATCAATCATTTGGATGCACATATATGCTGAGCTTGTGTATATATGAATCTTTTGAGTTGTTGATAGTGAATGTTGGCTATGAATATGAACGTGTCCTATGAACCTGAGTTTGATATGAATTGCAACAGAACCAGTTATAAGCCTTCTCCTCCTCTCAATCTGCGACTCCACTGCCGCGTTTTCCGATCTCCGAGTCGTTACTTTCCGGGGCCTCGCCATCGTCCACCGCCTCGATGTGTTCGGTGCGGCATGGTCAACAAACGAGAGTCATCGAAAGAGGACTGTACGTGGAGAGCCTAACGGCTGGGACCCACGAGGTCCATGGTCGCACGCAAGGAAAGTTCCTCCTTATTAAGCTGAAAAAAATGTTTCCTCCACCTGACAGCTGGGACCTACCGGCTGTATCTTTGCACGGAAGGAAGTGCCTCCTTGTTTTGCGAAAAAATTATTCATCCCGTTGATAGCTGGGACCCGTCAGATTCGGTGACTGACTTGTGGGCCTGCTAAGCAGACGTGTACGCACGGCTTGGTAAACTTAATCAACAAATGATTCTAGCAGCTGGACCGTTGGATGTTAATCCAACAACCGTGCTCCTTCTTCAACCTTTGTTCTTGCTCCTATCTCCCATGAGCGGCATCGCGGCTGTGCTGCCGCGCACCCGAACCAGTGAAGTCTCCCACTCCTCTCCATCTGCGACTCCACTGCCCCATCTGCCCCACCTCCGGGTCGTTCCAGTCTGGGTGCACCCGGCACGGTGTGGTCAACGTGGTCAACAATCGAGAGTCATCGGAAGATGACTGTACGTGAGAGGCTGACAGTGGGGACGCACCACGCCCATGGACGCATGCATGCAACGGAACGCGGCAAGGTCAACGTGGTCAAGGAACGACTTCCATCGGAAGTATACTGTACGTGGAGAGTCTCAGCTGGGTCCACGGCCGTAGCAAGTAAGTGCCTCCTTATTACGCGGAAAATAATGATTCCTCCAACTGACAGCGGGGACCCACTGGACGGGCCACCGTATTTTGAAAAAAAAAAACAATTTCCCCCTGACTGCTGGGACCCACCTGACGGGCAACCATATTTCGCGAAAAAACGTCCCCCCCGCTGTCAGCTCAGACCCACTGGAAGTGCCTCCTTATTACGTACAAAAAAAATGAATACTCCCCCTGCTAGCTAGGACCCACCTTGGTGGGAGGCTGACTTGTGGGCCTACTAAGTTGACGGGGACGAAGGGCTTTGTCAACTTAGTCAATATGAACGATTCTAGCTCCAGTGACCGTACGATGTCCATCCAATGGCCGTAGTGCTTCTTCAACCTCTAGTCTTCTTGCTCCAGCTGCCCAAACTAGCACCTGTCGTGCCTCATGCTCCTGCCTCCCGTGGCCGGCTGTGCTGCCGCGGAGGACTCACCGCCCCCTACTATTCCCACCGCTGGCCAGGCCCTGCGGCGACGGCAGCCTCACACCGCAGCCGAACCAGTGAACCCTCGTACTCCTCTCTGCGCGGGCTTCCACTGCCGCGTCTTCCCAGGCTCCGCGTTGTCCCCTTCCCAGGCCTCGCCGTCGTCCACCGCCGTGGTGCTCTCCGCGCGGCGTGGTTAACGTGGTCAAGGAACAACTTCCATCGGAAGAGTACTGTACGTGGAGAGGCTGACAGCTGGGTCCACGGCCACAACCCAGTTTTTTTGTGATTTGCCAAGTAAGTCGCTTTGTCAGGCCTGTTGGGCTGCAAATCTTTCAAGACGAGGAGAGCTTTCATTCGGCTGGCTGAGAAAATGGCCCATCAGTAATGGGAAATGGGCTGTACATTTTTAAAGCACATCAAAGCGGCAATTAGTTTCAAATATCTTTCTTTTTTCATTTCAAGATTTTAAATTACATTAATTTTTATGTGTGGAGAATTTGTTGGATTTTATATTGATATACATTTAGTTTTAAAACCAGTTTGAATGTGAGTCGAAATTTCAGGATTAAAAACAATTCGGACCGCACCAAAATATGCAAAATTTCGTATAATTTTTTAACCGTGGCCACAATATGGGCTGTAATGCTAACAAAAAGAATATGGGCTCCAAAAAAACCTTAAGAATTAGCAAATGGGCTGTAAATTATTGGAAATAATGGCAGATGGGCTGTATGCTTTTTTCCACAGATTTGAGGCTTTCCTAAAAAAAGGTGGACGCACAAGCAGTGACTGTTGGATGGCCATACAACGGCCATCGTGCTTCTTCAATCTCTGTTCTTCCTGCTCCAGCCGCTCAAACAAGCGCCGGCGGGACTGCCTGCTCCCTCCTCCCCATGGCCGGCTGTGCTGCCGCGCAGGCCTCACCGCCCCACCGTACTCCCATCGCTGGCCTAGCCATCCCTCTACTCACCCACACCTGCTGTTATTCTCCGGCGACGGCAGACAAACCAGTAAACCCTCGTTCAGTCGTACTCCCCTCCGTGTGGGAAACAACTGCCGAGTCTTCCCTGTCTCCGTGTTGTTCCCTTCCTAGGACTCACCGTCATCCACCGCCCTGGTGCTCTCGCCGCGGCCTGGTCAACATGGTCAACAACCGACATGCATCTGAAGTGGACTGTACGTGGAGCGGCCGAGAGCTGGGTCCACAGCCGCACGCAAGGAAATGCCTCCTTATTACGCACAAATAATGATTCGTCCACCTGACATCAGGGACCCACCGAAAGGGCCTCAGTATTTTGTGAAAAAAACGTTACCGCCGCCGACAGCTCGGACCCACCAGCTATATCTTCGCACGCAAGTGCCTCCTTATTACGCACAAAAAAATGAATACTCCCCCTGTTAGCTGGGACCCAATATGGTGGCAGGCTGACTTGTGGGCCTACTAAGTTGACGGGGATGGAGGGCTTTGTCAACTTAGTCAATATGCATGATTCTAGCTCCAGTGACCGTATGATGTCCATCCAACGGCCGTAGTGCTTCTTCAACCTCTGGTCTTCTTGCTCCAGCCGCCCAAACCAGCGCCGGTCGTGCCTTGTGCTCCTGCCTCCCGTGGCTGGCTGCGATGCGGCGGAGGCCTCACCACCCCCTACTACTCCCACCGCTGGCCAGGCCATCCCTCTACTCATCCCCACCCCCTGTTATTCTGCGGCGACGACAGCCTCACACCGCAGCGAACCAGTCAACCCTCGTACTCCTCTACGCGTGGGCATCCACTGCTACATCTTCCCCGGCTCCGCGTCGTCCCCTTCCTAGGCCTCGCCGTCGTCCACCGCCCTAGTGCCCTTGGTGCGGCGTGGTCAACATGGTCAAGGAATGGCTTCCATCGGACGTGGACTGTACGTGGAGAGGCTGACAGCTGGTCCACGGCCGCAGCAAGGAAGTGCCTCCTTATTACGCGCAAAATAATTATTCCTCCACCTGACAGCGGGGACCCACCAGACGGGCCACTGTATTTAGCAAAAAACATATCCCCTTGACTGCTGGGACCCACCAGCTACATCTTCGCACGCAAGGAAGTGCGTGACAGTCGGGCCCACCTTGTCGAAGCGTACGTAGCGTTGCCATTCTGGTCGTGAACGTGTACGTACATATATACTGGTGGATGTAGAGGTGCGCACGTGTCGTAGTAGAGGCGCACACATAGCATGTACACGTACGTACAGCGGCGAGTGTGCAAGAAAGAAAATACCGCAATGTACGTACATATGGGCAGGGTCTCTAACGCCTATCGCGCATACGTACATGGCTGGGTCGAAACGGAGAAAAAACATCATCGTCATGTTCATGGGGAGCCAACCGGCTGGGTCGGAACGGAATGCGTAGTCGTGTTCATCGGGAGGGCTTGGACGGAACAGGTGATGGAAATGAGGCCTGGTGTACCGCACAACAGAGGAAACGGCCTTGCATTCGACCGGCCACGTTCGAAACGGGATCCTGTTCATCGGGAAGGGTGTGGCGTACCACAAAACGGAGGAAACGGACCTCCTACGGTCGAAACGGGGGTCCTGTTGATTGGGAGGGGAGTGGCGTATCGCAAAACGGACGAAACAGACTTCTGTTGGAGCGCTACGGTCGAAACGGGGGCCCAGTTGATCGGGAGGGGTGTGGCTTACTGCAAAACGTACGAAACGGACTTGTGTTGGAGCGTTACGATCGAAATGGGGGTCCTGTTCATCGGGAGGGGTGTGGCGTACCGCAAAACGGGACTTCATGGGATACTGTTCATCTCCACCGTCGACGTCCTCCAGCCTCCACGGGCTACCGTCGACGTCCTCCAGCCTCCATGGGCTCCTGTTCATCCAGCCTCCACCGCGTGCTACTCCACCAGCTACTGTTCAACCACCCCTCCACGGGCACCCCTCCATCGTCTACTGTTCATCCAGCCCTCCACACCACGGGGTCCTGTTCAACCACCCCTCCACGGCCACCCCTCCATCGTCTATTGTTCATCCAGCCCTCCACACCACGGGGTCCTGTTCATCCAGAGGCAACACCATCACTCACTGTTCATCCAAACCCCCCGCAACACTCACTGTTCATCCCAGAGGCAGCATCGATCGGCTTCAGTTAGCAGCAGTAGCGAAGGAATCGCTCCATCGGGTTTAGTTAACAGCCACCGATCGATCGCTCGGGTTCAGTAACACGTAGCCTGCAGTGCAATCGCTCGGGTTCAGTTAGAGCCCAACGCCTCGCTCGGGTTCAGTTAGAGCCAACGCCTCGCACACACACGCGTACGTACGAGAGAAACGCGCATCGCTCGGCCCCGACCTCCCACCGTAACCGGCAACTCCCCGAAATTTTCCTCCTCCTCGCTTCTACCATGGTTTTTTCTGTCATGGACGGCCCAAAGAATGTCATGCAGCTGCGTCTCCGGCCCGCCCAGGACGAAAAGCCCATTTTCTATCATGATTTTTTGTCATAGAAGTAGGAGCCCACCACATCTATGATGATACCAGGTTTTGTCACAATTATCGTCATAGAAGTGTCATATGTATGACAGAAAAAAATTTCGTTCGGCCCAAAATGTCACGGATGTGTCTTTTTTTTGTAGCGCATCCTGCAATATAGGCCGTCCGATTTATATCTGATAAATAGAAAGGAACAATGGGTATTTTTCAAAAATATACCCACACCCCTCTCCAGATTTGCCAATAAGGCCTTCCCTCGTTCATCCTTTTCTCCCACAAGATAAACTACTCATACAAATGCATCTTGATGCATGCAAATAAGGCCTTCCCTCGTTCATCCTTCCCACATTCAATGCATCTTGCTAGTTCTAAAATACTTTCCATCATTTGCCACACTACTAGTTGCAGATGAAAAACCTACCCAAGCACAACGCAATACAGGAGCGACGCACATTACAAGATGATATTCTATTGGACAATGGAGGCTATAACCAATTACTTTTACGGGAACAATAGCACCTAGGAAATTTGAAGGGTAGGTACGAACAAAATTGGAACTGCACATGTACTGCTAAGTGATTCAATACACACATTACTAATCGAGGAGGAGAGCGATGGTCGCAGCGGCCTCTGTCAGTCATGGTCGGCAACGGGAGTCAGTTCATTGTCCACGACGGTGGTGCTTCTGCGCTTGGCGTCGGCTTCCGGGAAGCAGATCTGAGACCGTGGAAGACAGTGTTGGGGAAGAGGCTCCGTGCACGATGACGACGGTGGACCGGCTCTAGTGCGGCGTACGACATCATTGATGAGGCAGATGCGCTGCGGTGGACGAGTGCGCTGATGTTGAAGGGGAGGAGCACGAAGGCTGCAGTGCCGTGGAGAAGTCTATTTTGCGGGGGGATTGAAAATGGGGAGTATTCAGGTGTACTACTCTGGGTGCCGGGGTGGGGTTGGCTGGGTAGGGTGAACCTGAAGTTACGAAAATAGCCCCCTACCAAGCGTCATCCGTAGGCCTATTCCGAAGGCTATGATGGTAACTTCCCACTGCTTGAATCAGGGTCGCGGGAGATTTTCCCGCCGACCTCAAAATTTTGTGACACTGAACTCCCCATGTTGCATCTTGGGTGATTTGGCTAAGCAACTAGCGAGTAGTACTAGTAAACTCTGCATATTAGGTTTGACCAAAGTCAAACTTCCTAAAGTTTGACCAAGTTTATAGAAAAATATAAACATTTACCATAACAAATATGTGTGATGTGAAAGTACATTCAATAATGAATCTAATGGTATTTATTTATTATTGTATACGTTAATATTTTTTGTTATAAACTTTCTGAGAGTTTACAAAACTTGACTTTGACCAATGCTAATACGCCGACTTAAATAAAAACGGATGCAGTACACATTTGTTTTCTTAGTTTGTAGTGAATTAATCATTTGTTGAAATTGTGAAATAAATATATTAGGCTACTGACTTCGAATGTAATGGTCTATAAAATTCAATAGTTACAATCATTGTCGAATTCAAAGATGTATACGAGGTCTATAGTACCTCACAACATGCTCAAACTCACATAATCCCAGTCAAATGAGAATCTAAATGCATTTCATAGTTATTACTTTGTAGGATGCAACAAAACCAACCATAACTCTACATCAGCATTATAAAAGCAACATTTTGAACATATCTCAATGTTTGAATGAAATGTGCAGAGAGAGCTTGCGAAGATGGAGCAGATAGGGAGGGAAAGATTGTACGTATGTGGACGAGAGAGTAGGAGACAAACCTAACGAGACAGAGAGAGAGAGATAGAGAGAGAGAAAGAGAGAGGAAGAAGTTAGGTCTGTGAGAAAGATGGAACATGTAATATAAGTGAGATGCGTGTGCATCCGGATTCTGTACACATGGAAGGAGAAGAGACAAAAGGTTTGATGAGAGAGCTGGAAAAACATGGACAAGACGGGAAGGATCTCGTGGGTTGAGGGATTGATAATTTTGTGCGGGGGAGAGAGGGATTGGTAATTTTGTGCGAGAGAGAGGGTGGGGGAGGAGTAAGTCAGCCATCGCCACATCATCCTGCTTCCAAATGGCTCCGCATTCTCTAGCGCAGTGTGGTCACTGTCTTCGATCTCCTCAATGCCCTCTTTGAAGATTGAGGTGTTGTGCATGCTGGGGTGCAGAGAAGCACACGCGAGAATGGTCACCATATAACCTTGGATGGGGATGAATTGTGTGCTCGGGGGAGGGGTGTGTGTGTGCTGTGTGTGTGTGTGTGTGTCAGATATTGAGGGAAAACAAACCTAATAAGAGAAATGTGTGTGTATGTGACGGAAAGCTACATGCTAAATAGGGTATTCACGAAGAGATTGTGTGGGCCTTGAGGTGGGCAGGGGCCGGGTGAGGGTGTCAAAATGTGCGCGTTGATGCATGTGTTACATGCGATCGTGCGGGGGATGGACGAATCGAGAGAGATGGTTGTTGTGTTATGGATGCTCCTCTCTCTCTCTCTCACACACACACACACACACACACAAGTAAAATAGAAGACCATCCTCTCATGTATACACAATGTATCGACATCTGTCTATGTCTCACTCATGCATGATCATTTGCACATTCACACCTCTCTATGTCTCTATCACGCGCACACCGTCTCCAAATTGCCCTTCCGCCACAACACACATATGGACACATACACACGTTCTCTCTCAGTCACACACACAAAATCAGTATTAAAAAAAACTAGGGCGTACCTAAAACATCCAAATCCAAATAAACATGAATTGGAGCTAAATTCAAATATATGGAAATATTGTAGCGTCAAAAACTTTTCCAGGAAAAAAGTTGAGTAATATTCGGGGATTGTTTTCACACACACAAAAAGGTTTGGTGGATGTCCTTCGAGCACGACACGGTGACACACCGTTTGATCGACCGCGTGGCCGCGGTTCACACGCTTGCACAGGATTCCGGATCATGGTTGTGGTAACTAATAAAAGCGTTGCCTAAGTCTAATGTTTACGTGTACTAGTAGGATTTTCTTTTAAGTTTGACCAACCCTATATAAAACTAAACTAAGCTCCCATACGCGCACTCATCAATATGCCGCCACCGCTATTGCGCATGCCGGCGCCCGCCTGCTCCGGCCAACAATTTCTTGCCCATCACCGCCGTGTCGCTGCCATCCCTGTGCCATGAAGCCAAAGTCTCGCCCGCTCACTCGTCTGCAGTGCCTCCTCGCGATGCCGCCGCACCGCCGAGCACGCGAGCAGCTGGTGGAGCCGCATCTATGCATGCAGCGTACAAAGAGGAGGACGAGCGCGTGCTCCAGCATGCCGGCGCGTGTCATTGTTGTCTCCACCCGCGCGGAGGAGGCGAGTGTGGTGGCTGTCATGGCGGAAGCCGGTCGCACGCGCGCCGAGCCTACAAACCGGGTGCGGACGTAGAATCTACCTTCGAGACCTTGAGTGCCACATGGATCCTTCAATCTGAAGGAGCAATTTGGGTCAGTCGACTCTTGTGAGCCGTTTGATGCAACATGGATGGCTAGAAGGGCTTCTTCAACCTTCGAAATTGATGCACGGTTCATCTTCTCAACCCGCCACACGCCTAACCACCTGCCGCCGCCGCCCCGCCCTCCCCTGAACCGCCTACCACTGCCATGCTCCCCCCACCCCGCCATCTGTTTAACCCTGGGAACGATCCATTTTTTCCGGTGAACTGCATTCCACACCCAACACTCATAAGATAGATCATGGTCACCCTGCCACCCTAATATAGATATTGGGGTAGCTTCTCTGCCGTCTTCTTCCTTCGCTCCCTCGAACTTTCTTCACAAATTGACTGACCCAAATACTACTAGTACAAACGTATTAAGTACAGTAGGAACACGAAGATACGAGCAGTAGTACCAACTACAAGAAGAACAGTAGTAAGACATAGTACTAGTACTACTGTACGTACTAAAGAGTTCAAATAACGACAAAGAACATAATTATAGTTCTGCTGGGGCCTCAGGACAACACACCCTTGAAAATAAACTAAGCAACTAGTCCGCTTGACACTGCAATAGAACCAGCATGAGCGACGGCACTGCCACCTACTCGGAGTCCGAGTCCACGTCCTCGACTTCGTCCTTGCTCCTCTTCCTCTTCGCCGACGCTTCTTTGCTTGAACCAGACAGTGGGATCTGCTTCTTCATCCAACCCTTGTAGGTATTTAAACAAAGGTAGGCATCCATTGCTGCGTACAGGATGCGATGTTCATCTAATGTCTTCGACTCCCATGCATGACGTCGGGGGTTGGGTGCGACATATGCCAAAGGATGGCTTATCATGGTGGGGGCGAGTAGAACGTCGCCGGTGCCTGGAAACGGGATAAGGCGAAGACATGCACGCCGGCGGATCTTACCCATCTTCAGGGCTCTCCGTGGAGATAACACCCCTACTGCTGCTCTGCGGGGTCTCCGCATGATCACTATGGCAAAGTGAGTACAAGGTTGCTCCTTGAGCTACTTCCTGGAGGTCGGAGAAGGCAAGGCTAGCTCCCTCCTTCCTATATGATCTGGTCTAGTGCTAAAGAAGTGATCCCCCTTGCATGGGTGCCCTGGGGGCTTATATAGGCCCGCCCCTCAGGGATACAACGGTAATTCGGCTGGGTGCGGGTCCCAGCTATCTGTCTCTCAGGCCGCTGTCGTCTCCGCTGACTGCTGGGGCCCGCCGACAGGCCCGGTACGGAGCCGACAGGCCCTGTCCGCCGCGGCCGGGTCATGCCGGCTGCGGATTACTGTAGCCGTGCTTCTAATGATGCTGGCTTGGTCATGGGGTCGTGGCAACAGTGCCGCGGCCTGACGGACGATCACTGCTGCCATTCCCCGTCTTGTCTGGTTAATGGCGTGCGGGGCCCGTGGGAGGGGCTGGCCGACTCCCGGGGGCCGACTCCCAACGGTTCGATCTTGTGGCGCTCTTGCCGTCTTCTGTACCCCCGCTGACGGGTGGGACCTGCCATCTCTGGGCTGTACAGGCAGGCCGTCATGGGCATAGTGCGCTGCCCACAGGGGCTGAGGTCAGGGCAGGCATGGCAACAGTGCCGTGCCGGATGGAGATCTCCATCGATACGGCGCACTTTGGCCATGCCTGCCCTTCGCAAACGGGGCAGGGATCGGCTACGCAGTGACCGTACCCCGTCCTGTTCATCGTTGCGAAGGCAAGAGGTGGTTGGAGTCACGGGCCGACTCCCCATAGCCGGCTTCTTTGGAAGCCGCCAGTTAGGAGTCGGCTTATCTCGAAGTCGTTCCGGGGACTCGCCCGTGAGGGGCAGTCGGCGGCCTTGCCGCCGACTCCCAGAAGGCGGCTCTTTATCGTGGGGTATTGAGGGGCGCAGCCCGCCCCGATGTCTTGAAAGGTTTAGGGGCTCGGTTTAGCCTACCCGTGGCCCATTACTCCGACAGTAGTCCCCGAAGCTGGTGAGGCGCCGAGGGTGACGTGTCGAGGGGCCTCAACAGTTTCATCCTTCTGGTGGTGGAATCTGGACCTTGCTCGCCGTCCTCCTCTAGGCCGACTAGCTGGAGCCAGACTCGCAGAAGGCCGTCTTGCCCCCTAAAGAGTTTGAAGGTCGTAGCAGGATCCAGGCAGCGTGCCTGATAAGCTTCCAGGCAGCTGCCCATTGGGGACCCGTCGCGTGGCGCCACGCGGCAGGGTCAGTCTGCCCACCCACGCGCGCGATGGGACAGGCCGTCAGGCGGGGCCTGCCACTACTATGCCTTGGCACGCGAACGGATCTGTTGTGGCCGTGCGGACGGTTGGGGTTCCCACGTCATAACTGCGTGCAGCTACTTCGTGTGGTAAATTGTGGGGGGCGTGGGGTCCTGGGCACAGTTAATCCCACGTCCGCCCCATCGGCCTCTCAGCCCACGAGCCTATAAGTAGGCGGGGGGAGGGGGGCGGCGAAGCACGCGCGCCCATCTCCCCTACTCCCTTCGCTTCCTCTTGCTTCTTCTTCCTCTCGCCGCTGCCGCGCCGAACCACGCCACGCCCGCAGCGATGAGCTCTTCCTCCGCCGCCGCACCTCCTGCCGTGCGCTCCGGCATGTGGGATGGCTCCGAGGTGGACGACGACCATGTTGAGTTTCTTCGTAAGACGCGTCGCCTCCCCGGCGAGAACCTGGTGCGGGCCCGCGCCGCGCCAGCGAGGGAAGTATCGCCGGCGCCGGAGGAGGGTGAGCGGGTCGTATTACGCTCGCACCTCATGCGTGGCCTAGGGCTGCCGGCGAGCGATTTCTTCCGCTCCTTCTTGGAGTTCCACGGGCTCCAGCCGCACCACCTTACTCCGAACACGGTGGTGCTGCTGGCTGCCTTCGCCACCTTGTGTGAAGGCTTCCTCGGCGTTCTCCCCACCATCGAGCTATGGGGGGAGTTTTTTCAGTCCAAGCTCGGCACGCACGTCGCCGACGTGCCGGCCCAGTGTGGTGCCTTCATCGCGATGCGGAGATCGGTGGCCGACAACCCGTTTCCCACCATCTCGCTAATTAAGTCCGTGAAGATGTGGCAGCGGTCTTATTTTTATGTGAAGAACGTCGCCCCAGACGACGACTAGGTCAATCTGGCGCCTTACGAAGCCGGCGCACCGGCTGGGAGGCTCCCCAGCTGGTCCCACCGGGTCAAGACGCTGACTCCCGCTGGTGCTGCCGCTATCGCGCGACCCCGAGTGCTGACGCAGTCGGAGGGTTTGACCGGGGTCGATCTGCTGGCCGCCTTCGTGGTGCGCCGAGTCCTCCCACTCCAGGGCCGACCTCATATGATCTGTCAGATGAGCGGCCACCGGGACCCGAGTAGGATGTGCTCGAAGAACATGCCCCACGCGGAGGTGGCGGACATGGTGAATTACATCGCGAACTGCAATCTCACGACGGATTGGCAGTTCGGCAAGGAGCCGTACTCACGCGCCAACCCCAACCTGCTGTAAGTCGTCTATCTTCTTCTGTCTTCTTTTGCAGCCGAATCCGACTTCTGATCTTTTTTGGTTTTCTTCCAGTCAGAACCCCCTCGTCCAGCCTTCAGCCGGCACCACGGGCCCGGCCTGTCTGTTCGTCTCCGACCAAGCGGAGAGCGACGTCGACAACCCTGACTTGGGGGCGGCGGCGATGGAGGCCGATGCCGAAGGAGGAGGAGGAGGAGGAGGAGGCTTCAGTCCCTCGCCCACCTTTGCCGGCTGGCCTGATGATGACGCCGAGGG
This sequence comes from Triticum dicoccoides, assembly GCF_002162155.2. NCBI lineage: Eukaryota > Viridiplantae > Streptophyta > Magnoliopsida > Poales > Poaceae > Triticum > Triticum dicoccoides. The sequence goes on along the minus strand of NC_041387.1, from coordinate 144,071,965 downwards.
GGAAGTTGCCCCGCGCCACCAACCAAAGGTCGGCCAGCCGGGCACGAGTTCCTTCGCCGGCTTGGATGGTCAAGGCGGCGCAAAGAGGCGCCGGGCCGGGCCGATCTTGCTTGGCGGCCGGTCGAAGAAGTTCAAGGGGGTGGCCGCCGCGACCAAGCGGGAAGAGGCGGTCACGAAGGCCAACCGCTTCCATAAGGAAGTGAAAAAGCCGCCACTGGTCTCTGAGTAAGTGCTTCCACCTTTTGTCTTGTTTTCTACTGGTGAATCTTGTCCAAATCTTTTACATGCCTTCCTCGCTTCAGGGCTCCCCTTACCTTTGAGAGGGTCGCCACCGCCTCTGTCATGGGGTCGGCAGAGACGTTCTCCACTACTCGGCGGATTGACCCCGCCGCCGACCTCCGGGAGGCGAGGGAGCGGAACGCGCGGGAGAAGCGCGACGAGGAAGAAGCCGCCCGCCTGGAGAAGGCGGAGGCCGAGAAGGCGGCGGCCTCTGCCCAGAGGAAGCTGGATGAGGCCGAAGCCGCTGTCGCGGCAAGGTGGCGAGCTGAGGAGGCCACACACCGCCAATCGGCGTTGCTCGTCATCCCGCTGAGCTCCGCGCTACCGCCCCCGGAGTTCACGGGGCAGACTGAGGAAGCCAGCGGCGAGAACCCCATCATGGAGAAGGAAAGCGGCGAGGCCTCCATGTCGGACACGGCCGTGCCGCCACCGCCGCCTCCGCCGCCGTCTAGGAGCGGGCAAGGTAAACATCCGGTGGGCCCGCCGGTGCCGCCGACTGAGGACGAGTCCGTGGTGAAGCTGCTCCTTCAAGTCGCCTCGCCAGCGCGCCGCCGCCTTGAGAAGGCGATTTCGGCGCCATGCCCCTTGGAGACTGGTGCCGCCAGCTTGGCCATCCCAGACGCCGAGGCGACGAGTGCCGCGCCCGTTGGGTGGGTGCCAGGAGGCGGCACAGGCCCGCTGAAACAGGCGCTTCTGGACGTTCAGGCGAAGCTGGGAGCCGAGGGCGACGCCATCCAAAACTGCACCAAGGCGCATCTGGCGTCGCGAGCAGCCGTCCGGGTATGCTTTCTTTTTTGACTTTGTTTTTCCTTGTTCTTCTCTGTGGGGGCGCGCCAGCACACCCACTGGGTGTAGTCCCCGAGTTTCGGGCCGGCTGCTGAGCAGGCGGCTCGGAACTCCATCTGGCGAGTTCCAAATATTTACCTTTGTCTAAAATTCTTATTACAGGAGTATCACAACCTCCGCGTCATTGCCTTCAACCGCAATGTTGAGGAGCTGGGCAAGCGGACTCCCGACTTGTCGGAGAGCCGGAGTGAGTCCTCCTTCTTCTTTGCAGGGGCGCGCTGGCACACCCGCGGGCTGTAGTTCCCGAGATTCAGGCCGACTGCGGAGCAGTCGGGCCAGATCTTCCCGGCGACCTTCTTTGTTGATGACTTAACGTCTTTTTTCCTTTTTATTCTTCAGAGGCCAACGCCACTCTTCAGCAGCAGCTAGGCGAAGCCAACACCGCTTTGCATGCCAAGGGGGAGGAGTGTAGCAAGGTCGCCGTAGAGCACGACCTACTGGCCGTGCAGCTGGTGGAGCAAAGGGAGCTGCTCAAGAAGGCGCAGGATGAGGCAGAGAAGAAAGAGACTGCTCTCCTGGCCGAGTTCAAAAGCGAGCGCTCCTCCTGGACCGACAAGGAGGCACTGCTGACCTCCGGCTTCCATGAGATTGAGGACATCGTCGATGGTGGGTTTCTTTACTTTCTTTCTTTCTTTGAGCTGTTGACTATAGGTCGGGCTGACTCCTGATTTTTTGACTTGCTTCTTTTTCGTCTTGGCAGACTTCTTCCCTGGCCACTCGCAGGTGGTCACTCTGGCCATCGAGGCTGATCGCGAGGCACGGATGGCAAATGGTGCGGAGATTGCCGCCAACGCCCCCCGGACCCTTGATGAGCAGCTTCTGAGCATCGAGGCTCGTCTGCAGCCGGCCCATCGGATGCTGCGCCGGCTTCAACGTGCCGGCGCCCAGGCGATTGATGCCCTGTGGCCAGACATGTCGGTTCTGCACACTCCCAGTCGGACTGCCGACTGGCTAGAGGTCGCGGCTGGTCGTCTTGAGGCCTGGAAGGGTTCCTCGGCCCGGGCTGGAGCGCGCCGGGCCTTGGAATTTGTCAAGGCGTGGTATCCAGGGTTGGACCTGGACCGGCTGGTCGCGTTCCGGTCAGAGGCCCAGGCGGAGCTGATAGCTGTGGAAGACGCCCTCGTCGCACGTGCGGCGGCAATCGCCGACTACACAGACACCAGCGTCTTCGTCCCTGATCAGGCTGAAGACGGCGGAGAGGCGCCGCCGGAGTGGTTCGGGATGAACCAGATTATGACGAGGACTCGACGGAGGTGATCGGTTCCAGCGCCGAGGAGGAAGGCGAGGCGGAGGACGGAGGTGAGACGGAGGCGCCAGAAGACGGAGCGGGCGACTAGCCTCAGCTCGACCGCGCCTCCAGCAACGAGCCGTGCCCGACCGAGCCGGCTGCCGCCGGAGACGATCAAGCTGAGACTATCCGGCTGGCCGCCCCGGTGCCTGACACCGCCGTCTCTTCTGACCCTCCAAACCCGTCTACCGCTTCCTAGGCTGCCGTCTTGCCTTCATTTTATCTGCTTTAGTAGTCTTTGAAGAACTTGTTAATTCAGACAATTTCACCGCGGGGTGTATTTTGAACTTCTGCTTGAAGATTCGGCCAAGGGCCTATGTTATGTAAATATTTAACTGGATTCTATCTTTCCTTGCTCATTGCTACTTTGGCCTTTTACTTTTCCGCCTTCCCTTAGTCGCCGCCTTGCCAGTCGGACAACCGTTCTACGGACTGCCACCGGATCAAATGCTTGGCTACTTTGGGAAGGCAAGTACTTGGCCATTTTAGAGTCTTTTTAACAAGTTGGATAGAAAGTGGCAAGCCGACTACTCAAGAGTCGGCTTCGCTAAGAGAGGCAGGAAGCCGGCTTAAGCTATGTTTATGCTTTGAGTCCTTAGCCATTTTTCATGTGGGCGCCCATTCTTCCTTACTCCTGCCCACCAAACAGTCGCTCTGTGAGCTGCGGCTTCTGACAGGAGACGACTTAGGCACCACACACTACTTGTCCGACTGCAGGAAGCATTCCATAGCGCGAGGCGGCGAGTCCCCGGGCCGACTAGTTGAGCCCGGTGCCATGCGGCATAACAAAGAGTATCATACTCGAAGGCATAATTCTTATCATACAGATAACAAAAAGGGCAGTCCCCGAGCTCGTCTCGGGGGGCCCAAAGTCTTGGTACTTTAATACAAAGGGTAGCGTGGTACATACTGCATCAGCTGTAAAATCTTCGGAGATGATTTGCGTTCCATGGGCATTCCGTCTCTTTGCCGGAGTCGTCCCTCTTGCGTGCTCGGGGCTTCTGAGTGTCGATCAGGTAATAGGAGTCGTTGCCCAGCACTTTGCTGATAATGAAGGGGCCTTCCCAAGGCACCGACAGCTTGTGCTGGCTGGCTGTTCGCTGGATCAGTCGGAGCACAAGGTCGCCTTCTTGGAAAGATCTCGGCCTGACCTTCTTGTTGTAGTATCGGCGCAGGCTGTGCTGGTAGATGCTGGACCGGCTGAGTGTCAACAGCTGGCCCTCTTCCAGCAGATCGACACCGTCTTGACGTGCTTCTTCTGCTTCCTCCTCGGTGTACATGGTGACTCGCGGGGAGTCGAACTCTATGTCCGTTGGGATGACAGCTTCAGCACCGTAGACGAGGAAGAAAGGTGTAAAGCCGGTTGACTTGTTTGGAGTCGTGCGCAGACTCCAGAGGACGGCTGACAACTCATCAAACCAACAACCGGCTGAACGCTCCAGTGGTTCGAACAGTCGAGGCTTGATGCCAGACAGGATGAGGCCGTTTGCTCACTCTACCTGGCCGTTTGACTCCGGATGGGCAACAGATGCTAAGTCCAGTAGGATACCCTGTGTCGCGCAGAAACGGGCCAGGGCACCTTTGGCAAAATTTGTGCCATTGTCGGTGATGATGCTGTTGGTATGCCATACCGAGTCGTGATGTCGGCGATGTAAGTCACTGCAGTCGGACCATTCAACTTCTTGATGGGATTTACTTCTATCCACTTGGTGAACTTGTCCACCGCGACAAGTAAGTGAGTTAGGCCGCCTCGTGCTGTTTTGAATGGTCCCACCATGTCTAGGCCCCAAACCGCAAAGGGCCAGGCGATGGGGATAGTCTTGAGTGCGAAAGCTGGCTGATGTGGCTTGGAGCGGAACTTCTGGCACCCTTTGCTCTTTTGGACTAATTCTTTGGCCTCTTCTAGGGTAGTTGGCCAGAAGAAACCGTGTCGAAAGGCTTTGGCGATGAGTGCTCTTGAAGCCGCATGGTGGCCGCACTCGCCTTGATGGATGTCTTTGAGAATTGCCTGTCCTTGCTCTAGCTCGACGCAACGCTGGTAGACACCAGTGACGCTGCGCCTGACCAACTCTCTATTGACTATGGTGTAGGCTGCCGCTCGGTGTTGCACTTGCCGAGCCAAGATTTCATCGGTTGGCAGCTCTTTGCTCACTAGGAACTTGAGAATGGGCTAGGCCCATGAGGGTGCTGCTATTTCTTCAACTTCCAGTACTGCGACTTGGACGAGGGGGGCTGGGCTGGGAGGAGGCGGGCTAGAGTCCGCGGCTGCTTGCTGGATTGATGAAGTCCCCGGGCCGACTGGTGCAGTCCCCGGGCCGAGTTCTGGAGTCTTCGGACTGGTCGCCGCAGTCCCCGGGCCGGGTTCTGAAGTCCCCGGGCCGGCTTCGACTGCGGCATTCTTGGAGCCATCTGTAAGAATTCTCGTGCCGTCTACTGGGGCTCTTGAGTCGGATCCGACTTCTTCGGGGGGGAGCCGGCACAAAGATGGAGTCTGATTCTGGTGAAGCTTGACAGACGGCTTGAGGAGGCGCTGAAGGGCGACGCCAGATGGTATTGCTTGGCGGGTGGACCCGATTCGTGCCAGGGCGTCTGCTTGGTCGTTGTCATTTCTTGGCACGTGAAGGAACTCGCACCCCTTGAAATATCCGCTGAGTTGCTGTACAAGGAAACGATAGCTCGCCATGTTTGCATCTTTGGTGTCCCAATCGCCAGATGACTGCTGGACCACTAAGTCGGAGTCGCCATAACACAGGATCCGGCGAATGCCAAGTTCTTTGGCAAGACGGAGCCCGTGAATGAGCGCCTCGTACTCAGCGACGTTATTGGAGGTGGCGAAATGGATCTGCAATGCATATTTGAGCTTGTCGCCTTTGGGGGAAGTGAGGACAACACCGGCTCCCAAGCCGGTGTGTATCTTGGAGCCGTCGAAATGCATCCGCCAATAGGTGGAGTCGGGCGCTGGCGGCAGGTACTGGGTCTCGGCCCAGTCGATGAGGAAGTCGGCCAGTGCTTGCGACTTGATGGCGGTGCGGGGCTGGTAGTAGATGGTGTAGGGAGCCAGCTCAATGTCCCATTTGGCCACTTGGCCAGAAGCATCTCGGCTTCCGATGATCTCGGCTAGTGGGGCTGTGCAAACCACAGTGATTGGATGCTCCTGAAAGTAAGGCTTCAACTTCTTGGCGGCAAAGTGCACACCATAGCACATCTTCTGGTAGTGGGGGTAGTTCTGCTTGGAGGTCGAAAGTACTTCGCTTAGGTAATATACCGGTCTTTGGACAGGTAGCGCCTTGCCTTCCTCCTTGCGTTCAACTATAATGACTGTGCTGACTACCCGGCTGGTGGCGACAATGTACAGGAGCATGGGCTCTTTAGGAGTCGGGGCCGCCAGCACAGGGGGAGTAGTCAACATTTTCTTCAACTGGAGAAAAGCTTCGTCCGCCTTGGGGTTCCACTCAAAAAAGGTCGTCTTCTTCATGAGCTGGTATAAAGGGAGAGCCTTCTCGCCCAGCCGACTGATGAATCGGCTGATGGACGCCAAGCAGCCGGTGAACTTTTGCACATCTAGCAGCCGGCTGGGTACCTCCATCCTCTCGATGGCCTTGATCTTTATAGGGTTGCAGTCTATGCCGCGTTCAGAGACCAGGAAGACAAGGAGTTGGCCGGCCGGTACTCCAAAGACGCACTTCTCAGGGTTGAGCTTGATCTGGAATCGGCGCAGGTTCTCAAAGGTTTCCTTGAGGTCTTCTAGCAGTGTTCCACGCTTTTCCATCTTCACCACCACATCGTCCACATAGACGTGGGCATTTCTGCCGAGTTGCTTGAGGAGGCACTTCTGCATGCAACGCTGAAAGGTGGCACCGGCATTCCTCAAGCTGAATGTCATGGTTAGGTAGCAGAAGGCTCCAAACGGCATGATGAAGGCGGTCTTCAGTCTGCCAGCCGGGTTCAGCTTGATCTGGTGATATCCTAAATATGCGTCTAAGAAGCTCAAAAGCTCGCATCCGGCTGTGGAGTCTATCACCTGATCAATTCTCGGCAGAGCGAATGGGTCCTTGGGGCAGGCTTTGTTGAGGCTTGTGTAGTCAATACACATCCGCCACTGCTTGTTCTTCTTTAGCACCAGGACCAGGTTTGCCAACCACTCTAGGAAAAATACTTCCATAATGAAGCCGGCTGCCGGGAGTCGGGCTATCTCTTCTCCAACAACTCTTCTCTTCTCTTGTGACAGGCGGCGCAAGGGCTGCCTGACGGGCTTCACATCAGATCGGACATGTAACTTGTGCTTGGAGAATTCCGTCGGTACACCTGCCATGTCTTTAGGGGACCATGCGAAGATGTCTTGATTCTCACGGAGGAAATCGACGAGCTCGCCTTCCTATTTGCTGTCAAGGTTTGCACCTATGACAGTGTACCTCTCTGGGTGTTCCGGGTCCAAGGGTATCTTCTTCGTCTCTCTGGCCGGCTTGAACGAACCCTCAGCTTCCGACTCCTTGGGGTTGGGCGACATCTCGGGCTGCTTGCCGGCCATCGCCACAACCCGATCAAGAAGCCACTTCTCAGCTGCTATCACCAGGGACTCGGCTAGCCGACTGCTTTCAGCCGTGCAAGCGGACGACCTTCTGTAGTCGCCGGCTATTGTCAGAATCCCCTTGGAACTCGGCATCTTCATCTTGAGGTAGGCGTAGTGGGGGACCGCCATGAACTTGGCCAAAGCAGGTCGGCCAAGCAACGCATGGTACGGGCTTTGGAGGTCCACCACTTCTTACCAAACTGGCTCTCGGTGGAAATGATCTTTGTCTCCAAAGAGGACGTCTATCAGGATCTTGCTGATTGGTGAGCAGGAAAGGGCAGGAACAATGCCGTGGAACACAGTCCGGCTGTTCTGAAGCTGTCTTTGCTTGATTCCTAACTTCTCCATGGTATCCTTGTACATGATGTTGATGCTACTGCCTCCGTCTATCAGCACTCGCGAGAAGCGAGCGGCCCGCCTATCTGTGGCAAAGGTGGCACCTAAGACCAGGGGGTAGGAGCCCGGACTCGGCATCACCTCTGGGTGATCAGCTCTGCTCCAACTGATAGGCTTCTCGGACCAGTGCATGAACTCTGGAGTACTTGATGCTACTGCGTTCACCTCTTGCTGCTGCAGCCGCCTGTTGCGTTGATCGTCAGCCACACTGGTGAACACCACATAGGCTCCGTGCTCTTCTGGGTACTCATCTTGTACTGCGCCGACTGGCCTGACAACCGGCTACTGGGGCGGCGGTGGAGGTGGCGACCCAGCAGGCGGGGGAGGCAGGAGGCCGTCTCCCTTGGCGATTCTGGTGAGCCAGTGGCATTTCCGGGTGGTGTGGTTCTACGGCTTCGCGCCACTGTGGAACTTGCAGGGGCCATCTAGAGTCTGCTCGTAAGAGAAGGCCGGCAACCAGTTGGACTTGCCGCCTTTCTGTCGCTTGGCCGGAGGCTGCTCCTCCGGCTGCTGGTCTTCAACTGTCGCAACCTGCCGGCTGCTGGAAGCTGGCTGTGGGGCTTTGCGCTTGTGATCGTTCTATTGTTGTCGCCGACTAGCGTCCCCAGCCGGAGTTCTGGGAGCCTGAGGGGCTACTTTGCCGGTCGTACTAACTTGAATCTCCGCCTTCATGGAGGAGTCGGCTGTGGCGTACTTGTCTGCTATGATCAGCAGCTCGTCGAGGGTCTCCGTCTCGTCGCAGAGGAGCTTGTGCTTGAGGAGGGTACCTTCTCTGCACCTGGCAGTGAAGTACTCGATAGCCTGCACCTCGTGCATGCCCTTGCAGGAGTTCCGAAGCTTAGCCCAGCGTGTGAGGTAGTCGTGAGTAGACTCGTCGGGGCCTTGCACACACAAGGAAAGTTGGCGAGGCTAGGGAGGTCGCTTGTACGTGCTCGTGAAGTTGCGGACAAAGGCTTTGGTGAAGTCGACCCAGCTGTTGATGCTGCGGGGCTTCAGGCTATTCAACCATGTCCGGGCCGTGCCCTGGAGCATGAGTGGAACATACTTTACGGCAACACGCTTATGGCCGTTCGCTATGTTGACGGCCGTGGAGTAGTCAACCAGCCAGTCTTCCGGCTTCACGGAGCCGGTGTAGTTGGGCGTATCTCGGGGGAGTGTGAACCCTTTGGGAAAGGGCTCGTCTCGGATGCGAGGTCTGAAACAGGGCGGACCCAACTCGTCTTTTTCTTCCAGCGCCAGGGATCGGTGGAGTCAGTCGATCCGGTGGCGGGCGTCATTTTCTCTGACTCCCTCTCGGCGGCCAAGGCGGTCGCCGAGAGTCGGATGCTCAGTGGGTGGCGGGGAGACTCGCCTTTCTTTGCGAGGAGGAGGAGGCAGATATTCGTCCCGCCGTTCCACTGCTCTTGGGCGGCCGTCTTGGTTGCACTCGATGGGGATGCGAGTCCGACTGTGGCTGACAGCCGGATCCTTGTCTTTCCTTCTGCGGACACCGCCAGTTGGTGTCCGAGACATCGCACCTTGATCTCGGCGGGGAGGCAGGTCGTCGTATTGTCGTTGCGGCGCCTCTGTGCGGCAGTCGGGTTCATTCTACACGGCAGCCGCGTCGAGGAGCCGATGTACTCGCTCCGTCATCAGGCGGCGCTCTTCACCCTTGAAGTTGTCTAGCTCGTCCGTCGCCGCCTGGGCGGTGCGGATGTTCTTCGCAGGCATGGCGTACACAGGGCGATTGGCCCCGAACAGGTTGGCGATGGCCACGCCACGCTGCAGGACCGCGCCTAGGCGGCTAGGCCCAATTGGGGCAGGCGATCCGCCCACAGCGCGATCCATCTCACGCTGGTAGGCTTCTGACAAGCGTCTCATGCTTGCCAGCTTCTTCACGCCTTCGACGAGCTGAAGGCGACGCGCCTCCAACGTCTCGGCGTCAGCGTCTTCCAGAATAGGCACGATCTGGTCTTGCAGAGCCGCGTCGAGTGTGTCATGAGCTCCTTTGCCGGAATGCTCGCCATGACCGAGGATGAGAACCTCTGTGATGGTGCTTCCGCCGCTCTCCGCGCGAGGGAGTGGCTCGTCGTAGACCACCACGTTGGCGGGGAACGCGTCGAGCGACGTGGTGTCGGAGTCGACCAACATTGGGTCGGTGGAGCCTATGGACTCCAGGTCCACGGCAGGCTCGCCGGCGACGTGGAGTTGGTCAAGGAGGCCCGCGAGGAGGCTCTCGGGGTCGCCCGTGCCTGCGTCGGATGCAGGCTCGTCGGAGAGGCGAACCTCGCCGACAAGTTCGGTGAGGCAGCTCGCTGCGCAGGCGATCTCAGCACCGTGTAGCACGTCGGCGCAGACTCCGTCTGGCGTGCCGGGCTGGCTGCGCTCGCCAGGGAGAAAAAGGGTTCCCGTCCAGAGCAGGTCTCCGGACGACGGTGCACCTCGCCCCATGGTGGGCGCCAAATGTCGGGGGTTGGGTGCGACATATGCCAAGGGATGGCTTATCATGGTGGGGGCGAGTAGAACATCGCTAGTGCCTGGAAACGGGATGAGGCGAAGACATGCACGCCGGCGGATCTTACCCAGCTTCAGGGCTCTCCGTGGAGATAACACCCCTACTGCTGCTCTATGGGGTCTCTGCATGATCACTATGGCAAAGTGAGTACAAGGTTGCTCCTTGAGCTGCTTCCTGGAGGTAGGAGAAGGCAAGGCTAGCTCCCTCCTTCCTATATGATCTGGTCTAGTGCTAAAGAAGCGATCCCCCTTGCATGGGTGCCCTGGGGGCTTATATAGGCCCGCCCCTCAGGGATACAACAGTAATCCGGCTGGGTGCGGGTCCAAGCCATCTGTCTCTCAGGCCGCCGTCTTCTCCGCCGACTGTTGGGGCCCGCCGACTGGTGGGCCCCGCTGACAGGACCAGTACAGAGCCGACAGGCCCTGTCCACCGTGGGCGGGTCATGCCGGCTGCGGATTACTGTAGCCGTGCTTCTAATGACGCTGGCTTGGTCATGGGGTCGTGGCAACAGTGCCGCCGCCTGACGGACGATCACTGCTGCCATTCCCCGTCTTGTCTAGTTAATGGCGTGCGGGGCCCGTGGGAGGGGTTGGCCGACTCCCGGGGGCCGACTCCTAACGGGTCCGTCTTGTGGCGCTCTTGCCGTCTTCTGTACCCCCGCTGATGGGTGGGACCCGCCTTCTCTGGGCCGTACAGGCAGGCCATCGTGGGCATAGTGTGTCGCCCACGGGGGCTGAGGTCAGGGCAGGCATGGCAACAGTGCCGTGCCGGATGGAGATCTCCATCGATACGGCGCACTGTGGCCATGCATGCCCTTCGCAAACGGGGCAGGGATGGGCCACGCGGTGACCGTACCCCGTCCCGTCCATCATTGCGAAGGCAAGAGGTGGTCGGAGTCGCGGGCCGACTCCCCATAGCCGGCTTCTCTGGATGCCGCCAGTTAGGAGTCGGCTTATCTCGAAGTCGTCCCGGGGACTCGGCCGTGAGGGGCAGTCGGCGGCCTTGCCGCCGACTCCCAGAAGGTGGCTCTTTATCGTGGGGTCTTGAGGGGCGCAGCCCGCCCCGATGTCTTGAAAGGTTCAGGGGCTCGGGTTAGCCTACCCGTGGCCCATTACTCCGACACATGATGAAACTCGTGGTGAGGTTTCTTTAGTTTAGCGTATGAAGCATCAATCATGGCTGCTGCCAGGGTCAGCGTTGAAGACTGAGAGGAGGACACCAGGCTTACCTTTTGGAGATCAAAGGGCTGGCCTACAACGAGGGCTATCGGACCCAGGACATCCCTATCATTCCTAAAGTCTACAGTAACAAATTTCACTCTTTCGTCCTTGAGGAAGTTCTTAAAATCCTGGCACTCAACTCAGCATGGCATATGTGGTAGAACAAGCACACGTTATGTATGCAAACCTGGATCACGGCGGGCTTCTTATTCTCTGCCTCCTTTAGAATCTTCTCTCTTTCTAGAACTATGGTGTACTCAACATCTAGCCCAGCGACCCACTCATCCATTGAACTGTTGAACATGCGTAGGAAGCGAGCAAGGCATGCTTTCACCATCGCAGATCCACGTGTGTATATGACGATGAACTCATCACCGGTGATGGCTCCAACCTGGTACTCAGCGGCGACCATGGAGATTTCGGAGGCCATGGATTTTGGAGGAGGGTTGGGAGAAGTTGAACTGGTGTACCCCGCAAAAAAAAGTTGAACTGGTGTAATGTGAAAGGACGGGATGACTGGGAGCGAACTGTTGTAAGGTAGAAGACGGGGACGAGTAGGGCATCCGAACGGTGTGGGGTTGCTGGCTTACCCGATGGTTAAACGGCTGCAACCCCCCAAAGAGTTCTCGAGAACTATGCGGGACCCACTAGATGTCATGTCTACTAGACCCATATCGTAGGCCTGACGGTATAGCTTCTGCTTGTTCGCACGCCATGCTGGCAGGTGGGTGTAACTTCACTTAATTCCGTCAACCATCGTGCCTCCCACGACCTTCGCCTCCCTCGCGTGGTCGCGCCCTTTGAGACTTTGACCAGCTATAAATGAACAAATTTTTTGCCTACTCCGCATGCATGATACTCCTCTGGTCCTTTTTACTTCCATCAACCGTTTGCAAAGTGTTTGACTGAATTTATATTGAAAATATCAATATCTACAATACTGATTATAATGAGTATAAGAACTACGTTTTGTAATGAGTATAAGAACTATGTTTTATATTGAGTATAAAAATATTGATTTGACATTGTGAATGTTGATTCATTTTCCTATAAATTTAGTCAAAGGAGAGGTACATTGACTTCAGACAAAACTTAAATTCACAATGCAGACTAGTTCCTCCATCCAGGTGCGTGCCATGTCCTATCTTGTCATCACAACAAGGTTAGCTATTGGAGTACTACTACCTCCCTTCTAGTTTAAAGGGCTCGATTCAAAAATTTCACCTACTCTTAGCAAGATAGAGGCGGTGGAATAGTTTTTGTAGTCTGCAAAAGTACTCAACTAATGCTGTCGTTCTTCACAAAAAATGTGTTTAGCAATGCATGCACACTAGTTACTCTAACCTCCCTCTCTTCTTTAATTCTTTGCCACATCAGCATGTTTGCTATTCACGTGTGCATGATACCAGCTAAGATACCACCATTATGGCCATTCTTAATCATCGCATGCAATAATTTAGTGCACCTTGAAATATGAACATGCGTGGGGTTTGTATGTTTTTAATGACTTGAGACTATACCTAGCCCGACATGCAAGATGACTTATTATGCACCATTCCTCATACCTGCAGGAAGCCCGTTCGTCTCCAAATCTTTTCCTCTCCATGTGTGGAAACAATATGCCTGCCATACTCTCCTTCTCCCTCCGGTGGTCCCACCACTCCACCCCGTGTGAAAAAAAAATCTGCATGCATGACTCTCCTCCACCCGCGCTCGTCCAATCAGTTGTGACCAGCAATATTTCCACCCCTTCCCTCCGCGCTACGAGGAGAACACCGCGCCGCCCGCCGAGCCCCCCCAGCCTTGAGGAGATTTGGAAAGAAATGGATGTCGCCATGTGGGAGGCTTTGCCACCGACAGAGCACGCCAAAATAGAGGCGGAGAAGAAGGCCGAGGAAGAGAAACGCGCCGCGGGGCAAGCTGCCTGGCAGGTCTATGTCATGTCCGAGAGAGTCAGACAATTGGCTCTTTGGCAAAAGGCTCGTGCAATGGCCATAAGGGTGGCGGAATACGCCCGTGCCAAAGCCCTGAGTGCAGTCGGGCCCAAGCGCCTCATCTACGCTTGGCGGTACGTGGACCGGGTGCACGCTTCCAGCAAGGAGGAGTACCTGCTGGCGCTGGATCACCACACCGGTGAGATCGCGCTCGCCCACTGGCAAGCTGCCAATCAGCACCTCGCGAGTTGCGAGGCTGAGGAAGAGGCGTTGTGTCGGCGCGCTGGGAAACGGCTGCGCACCAGGCACTCCTGGCGTGCCGCAAGCGCTCCTGCGAGCGTCGTGGCTTTTAGTAGGAGTATAATTTAGTTTCGTAAGGTGATCTCATTAGTTTTGGTACGCAAATGATAAATCCCAAACGTTCGGGAATTATTAGCGTCCTTAATTATGTAAGAGGGAATGTTTGGAAACCTTGTGTATCCGTACGCATTTTGTAAGTAGGTGCATATAGGACAAACTTTACTACTATATACTATCGCACTACACGTCTCTCTCTCTATATGCTTGCAGACTGTGCTACTCCCTCCGTCCAGGTGAATAAGTCATCTTTGGTTGTGCACCGTGACCAAGAAGGAGGGAAGACTTTATATACCTAGACGGAGGGAGTACTACTATTACTTATGTACGTGCAAATGCACGTTTGAACATTACGATGCGGTTTTTGTAAAAGTAGAAGAACAACACTAGTCAAGCTTGTGAAACGATTCAATGCAAAACAAATGCAAAAATGCTCGTTTGATTCTTTACTTTTAGCTTCCTTCTCTGTGTTTATTTCTCTGTCGTACTTTTTACGGAGTATCTCACTGGTTGGAAAGGCATGCAAATTCCCAAACCGCTTCCTACACCCTGTATGGAATTTTTTGCCTAACAAGTTGTGCCGTGCAATTGGAATTCCAACTTGAGTACTAGTACTACTAGTAGGAGTTCCAGGGGCCAGTTTGTTTAGGCTTCTAGATTAGTAGTAATCCCATTACTACTAGCTCCATCCTGGTTTATTGGTCCCCACTATAATCTGTGTCAAATTTTGATCATAAATTTAACTAATGAAATGTTTGTGCATGTCACATGCACTAACATTTTATTAGTTAAATCTTTGGTCAAAATTTACCACAAATTACAATGGTGATGAATAAACCAGGACGGAGGTACTAGTAGTAGTTTAGAAGCCCAAATAAATGAGTGAGGCGCCTTAATGTTACTCTCCACTGTGACTAGTCTTATGGGAAAAGCTGGGGAAGAGACGGCTTATTTTTTAAGCCACCAAAAGAACTGGCCCTAGGAGTAGTAGTTATCGATACTAGGAGTAGTAGCTAGGGATCGAGTGTGCGAGATGAACCGGAGAAAGTAAATGCAGAGGGATGAAATGCAAAAAAGATGGAGGGATGTGATGGTTGTTTGTCCGTTTATTTTAACAGGCCATTTATTACTGGCAGTGGTTGGCTTTTGTTATATGATGGCTTTACTGCCATGCCACGAGCGGGATGAGACTCCCGTGCAGCACCGCCTTCTACACTTGTACTACATCGATCATGGTTTATTAGTCCCCCGTTGAATTTGACAGAAGATTTAACTGACAAAATGTTAGTGCATGTCAACAAAAACTATATCATTGGATTCGTATTTGAACATAGTTTTCAATGATATAATTTTAGGTGACATCCATTCGCATTTATCGTATTATATGTAATGTCAGTTCAATTTTTGGTCGTACTAATCTATAGTAGTAAGGTGCCCATGCGTTTCACGGAAGAGTGAAATGCATTGATCGGGGAGTTGTTTACTTTGACAAAGGATGTGGGGGTCATCTGATGTGTAACGAGTATCGATAGGTTTCTTCGGATATTATTTCATCTCTAGAGCTCACAAACATCTGGGTGAAATAGATAAAAAGGTATCTTTTGCAAACAAAAGCGTTCAACAGTTCAACCTGCATCCAAAACTTGTGAAGAAATAACACTTATTGTGCTTTGCAAGAAATGATCTTTAAGAATTAGTTTTTGAGTATCGATTGTTATACATGTTGGCTACAGATGACATGCACTTTATTATAGTCAACAGTTGGCTATACTATTAAGTATTAACCATGCCCTTATACACCTAGACGGAGGGCTTAAATCAGGATGACTTGGAAGGGGCAGAGGAGATGTAAGAAATGGTTCATAGTAAGTCTTTCACCAGTACTGTAGTAAAAGTTCATACAAGGAAGATTCTAGACTAAACCATAAACGGATACACTTTTATTCATGCGCGATACTCCAATAGAGTAAGGTCATGCATGGAAGTCTCCACATGCTTAGACAACAGATTACACTGAGCGAAGACTAATGATCAACATTTAACTTGATAATGCGTATGTCCAGGTGAACCTCCTTGGAGTCCCTGTGCACCACGTTGGGGGTAAATCATACCATGCATTTTCCATGTCCACATCGGCGGGAAGGTCCCAGCTTGGCAGATTCCAAGTCAGTTTGATGTAGCCGGTGTCGCGGCCCACATAACTCGGAGGGGTAGTAACAGTGAGCACACACCCGTACATCGGCCTCGTGTCAGTGTCTGCGTTAGTGGCTTCGCCCCCTGACGCACACTACAGAGATGGGGCGACGGCCTGCGTCGGGCCTCGCCGGTGCCCACGATCAAGAGGAAGACGCTGCCGTCCTCCTCCGAGACTAGTAGGCGACGGTGATCCTCCAGTGACTCCAGCATGGTGAATGTGTAGCACGTCTCGTATTTGATGTTCTCCACCAAGGGCCAGTAGTGTCCTCTGCACGCATCCGTGAGGTGATGCACGATGCCCTCCGGTGAGCCCCAAAACGACATCAGGCACTCATAGCAGTAGACGAAGGGCTCCTTGGAGGCATCGACCAGGTCGTCCATGAAATGGGAGTGGCTGTAGGGGACGTTGCACCAGTTGAATATATGAGCAAGTTACTACAAGATTTAATCTGAATAAGCACAAAATAAATCATGACGGCTATAATAGAGATTAAACTAATCATGTGGACTAGCATAGTAGATGAACAGATAGAATCTACTCCCTCCATTCCTAAATATTTGTCTTTTTAGATTTTTCAAATGGACTACCACATACGGATGTATACAGACATATTTTAGAGAGTAGATTCACTCATTTTGCTCCGTATGTAGCCACTTGTTGAAATCTCTAGAAAGACAAATATTTAGGAATGGAGGAAGTAGTAGGATATAAAGTAGAAACATGAATTCTACCACGATTTCAAACAGGAATGACAGAAACACATACGGTGCAACGGGAGCAGCACCGTTGGCGTTGAGGTAGTCGCCCATGTCGTTGAGGAAGAGGTTGCCGAGGTCGGGGAAGAAGTCGTCGTCGGTGAAGTCGTGGCCGCGAGCAGTCGCAAGAGTGCGCTCCCCAAATTTCAACAGCGCCCGCCGAATGGAGCGCAGGAGGGAGTAGCTCTAGGGGACATTATGGCAACCGAATGGAGCGCAGGAGTAGCACACGAAGCAGTAGATGGTGATCCTCCCTATGTCTCTATCTCTACTCTTATCTCTATCTCTACTACTCTTCTTTGTTTTCTTATAACAAATCGAATAGTACTGCGCCGTCTGCTGCATGCCCGGCTGAACATGCGTCCTTGCCTCCATCATCACCAACTGAATCTTTTAGAGGAGTACGAGTAGAGAAAAAAAACGAGTTGGTGATGATGGTGTGCCATGCAATGCACGGGCATCTTGCTAATTTTTTTGCATATAATTCCAAACACCACATAGACACGGTCTTTGACCATTTTACAACTATGTTAGTATTATTGTTAGTGGTCAGCCGGTGCAAGTTATAGCCCCGGATGTTTTAACCTTTTTTTAGTAATGATACCTGGCGACTGTTCGGCACAAGATCAATCCTGGCGAATCCCATGTAACTATCATATTTCCATCCAACAGTGGCCTGTTTTTAAGCCATAGTATTTGACAAACGTTTGATAGGGATCGGAGTTAGCACCGATGGCGGTTCACAGTCGTTCCATGGTCGGGCATTGAAGTTTGTAACTATTTCAGATTAGAATATACTACTCCTTTGGTGCTAGTTGTAGAGCAGAGTCCTACTCCACTACTACTCTACTCAAGCAAGTTAGGGCATAGTAGTAGGTACTATAGGGAGTACCGGTACTGTGATCACTCAAGCAAGTTGTTTGAGTTTGATATGACCCTATGCTGCTGGTATGTGTGTCGTAAGTCAAGTGACATGCTGTAGTCCTCATCACCTGTCCACTTCCCGCAGCACATATTCGCTTCTCCATCTTTGTCCACTCTTCCATCCCCGCTAAGGCGCCTCTCCCCCTCGTCCGAAACCCAAGCACTAACAATAGCAGAACCGAGCAGCGTCCGCTGAAAGAGTGGCTGGAATTTGCTCCCCACGGAAGTAATCAAGCTCATTGTTTCGTGTGTGGACAATCTCAGTACCATGCTGCTCGCCGCGTGCTCGTCGGGGTTGTACCATTTACTCAAAGCCCTCATGCCGGAGCTTTTTAAGCCAGCTCCTTGCTTGCAGATGCCGCCTGATTGTCAGAAACGGCATGTCACGCAGTATAACGATTGTAGGGTAGCGAGCATCAACCCCCTTGACTGCGATCCGATCCCCGTCACCCTCAACTACATTAACGACATGTACTGGGTCAGCATGAACACGTCTTGGATGGTGCTCGTCGATGGTCGCGGCAGCTGGATGCTCGTGGAGGTCTACACTCGGCCATTGATCCCCCTTCCTTCGATTAACACTGCACTGCTTTGGCACCGCGGCCCAGAATACTCAGAATCTTACAGCAGCCAACCTGATACCAAGTTTGATTTTCTCACGGTTGTAATCTTCTAAGTGCCCACAAGATCTGAAAATTATAAAGACTTCAGGCTAATTGTGTTCTTCAACCGCGGTCTCGCCTATCTGACAGGTCACTGCGGTAAGTGGATAAATCTTCACGTCCATCGTAGGATCATACATCCTCCATGGTTCTCTGATGCCATTGAACACAAGGGCTTCATTTACGCTGTCGACTCCTTCTATGGCTAGACTTATTGCTGGCCTACTCTAGTCATCGCTACAAACGGCTGTTACAGCAATATGTTACTTTCCTATGATATCATGATGGCTTTCTTATATTACTGTCAACATTTACTAAAAAATATTCATGCTCATAACATGCTGTTCTTAAGATTGACTACATCAAGAGCCCTTTTTTATTTGACTCCAACTTGATATGATGTTGTAGGCCGCCTGGTCCCTACCCTTCCTAATCCCAGAACCTTTAAAAGAAAAGCGGCATGGCAGTTGCAGGTGGTTCCTGGCTTGATCAGATGACGGCGAATGATTGATGATCGTTCGCACGTACCGGATGTGTTGTTTCGTGGAATACAATCACAGTCACTGCAAGGTCTTTGAGAAGGATCCCAGCTTCTCTGGGCCTTCAGGAATTTTTGACTGGAGGCTGGTAAGTAGCCTTGGTACACGCTCTCTGTTTGTCGAACTGAATTATCCGATTAACCAGGAGATAACCGACGGCAAGGATCATGATGGCAGCGCGGTTTCATTCATCAGGCAAAACTGTGTGTACACAGCATACCATGCGTCTCTGCATGCACCATACCCTGATATGTGCCGCCACGCTCTGCAGCACAAACTAGGAGAGAGGGTCGCAAGTATCAGACTTCGACCTGCTGGCTGGAGTTTCCCCCGTCAGGCACCCATCTGGTTCAAGCCGTTAGCCAATCTCCACAGCTTATTAAATAGTAACGTCTAACTGAGCCAGACAGTTAGATGCATACACTTGGTGTAGTAGGATCTTTATTTAGTTTTATGCATACAATTGTTCTTTTTTGGTAGCCCTTTTGTAATAATGGTTGATGTTTGGTTTGGAAGAGAGAGCTACGTCTTCACTCTTCTAGCCTGCTTACTGCTTCTGTTGCACCCCCAGCCCTGATTGCTGCTACTGTTGTTTTCAATGTACAATCAGTAGTATATTTCGTCTATTGGTTGAATAAATGTGTTGTTAGAGCGACAAACACAATGTTTTGGAAGTCGTTGCACGGTTCGATCCTTTAGTGCCCCGTACCGTACGTAGCGCATACTATTTTTCATACGGAACACATTTCCAACTTGTTGATAACATGCAGCCCACTGATGAAGGCCCAATAGAGGAGCCCATAATTAACTGGAAGGGAGGCTCTCACATGAATCCGGCCCAGGTACATGCTCATGGTCCCCTAACCATAAATAAGTAAATAAATAAATAACGCTAAATGCTCATGAACCAGTTCTTTAAATTCATGATTTAACAGGAGGATATTATTTCCTATGATAGTGTCATTACATTCAGTTGATATTATTCTTAGGGAAAGATAGCGACGAGTCTTCTTTCTCCCAGCATTTTCTTCCTGTAACCAGCGGACCCATGCAAATCATAGTCAATGTCGTAAATAGTTCCGGTCCATTTTTATTTTTCAATAAGAATGTCCAACCCAGCCCAGCACATTGGCGACAACACTTTATCCTCCGTCTTGGTGCGCTCGCCGCGGTATCACTGTCCAGCCCTGTCAACACAATGAATCGGGAGAGGATTTTAGTTGTGAGTATGACAGTACGGACCCACTAGGTCCACTCCCGAACACAAGCAAGCGCCTCTTTTACTACTCAGATGCACCCCTCGTTTTTTTACTCTAATCCAGCCTGCCGATATCTGGGACCCACATCATTTTCGACATATAGTCAATGAAGGACAAAATTGCACAACTTTTTTTGAGTAGTAATTCGGAGGAGCAGGCAATAAACTGGGTTGTGCGGTCTCTCTGGCCCGTCTAACAACATGACCAGCCCCAGTAGTTTTTTCTTTGGGAAAATAGGTAGCCCAGTATTTCTTTTTGAAGAATACCCAAGCTAGGCCTATTTGTTTTCTTCGACTTACTGGGCTACAAATCTTTCAAGACGAGGCGGGATGCATTCCGGCCTGGCCAAAGAGTATGGCCAGTCTCTGTTAAAAGTAATATCAAAGGGGTTGAAAATTCCAAAAAAAATTATAGCAAATGGGATATTAGTTTCTTTTTTGTTTTAGTATGGCTACTAATTTTTGATTAAGAATATTTTGTTCCCCATCAAAAATTTGCAAATTTTCAAATTTTCACACATATTTAGTTAATTTTTTAACCCTGGTACTGACCAGAAAATGGGCAGCAATTCTAAAAATGGAAAATGGGCCGCAATAAATTCCATATGAATTAGAAAATGAGTAAAAATTATAAAAATAATAGCAAATGGGCTGTACATGCCACAGATTTCGAGGCTGACTAGTTTACGCAAGGCTTTGTCAGTCAACACACGATTCTAGCAGCAGTGACTTTTGGATGTCCATCCAATGGTCGACGTGCTTCTTCAATCTCTGATCTTCCTGCTCCAGCCGCCTAAACTAGCGCCGGCAGGACTGCGTGCTCCCTCCTCTTGTGGCCCGCTATGATGCCGCACAGGCTTCCCCGGCCCACCCTACTGCCTCCGCTGGCCTGGCCGCACACAATCAACTGCCTCCTTATTATGCGAAAAAATTGATTCCTCCCACTGACATCTGGGGTGCACCGGTTGGGAGGCTGACCTGTGGGCCTACTAAGTTGACGCGTATGCAGGGCTTGTCAACTTAGTCAACAAACAATTCTAGCAGTAGTAACCGTTGGATTTGAATCAAACGGTCCTGCTGCTTCTTCAATCGTTGCTCTTCTTGCACCAATGGCCCAAACCAGCGCCGACGAGACCACCTACTCCCGTCTCTAGTGGCCGGCTGTGCTGCCTTTGAGGCCTCACCGCCCCCTACTACTCCCACCGCTAGCTAGGCCCTGCGACGACGGCAGCCTCACACCGCAACCGAACCAGTGAACCCTCGTACTCCTCTCTGCGTGGGCATCCACTGTCGCGTCTTCCCCAACTCCGCGTCGTCCCCTTCCTAGGCCTTGCCTTCGTCCACCGCCCTGGTGCTCTTGGCGCGGCATGGTCAACGTGGTCATGGAACGACTTCCATCGGACGTGGACTATACATGGAGAGGCTGATAGCTGGGTCCACGGCCGCACACAAGGAAATGCCTCCACGCGCAAAATAATGATTCCTCCAGCTGACATCTGGGACCCACCGGAAGGGCCTCTATATTTCACGAAAAAACGTCCCCCCGCTAATAGGTCGGACCCACCAGCTATATATATCTTCGCACGCAAGGAAGTGCCTCCTTATTACGCACAAAAAAAATGAATACCGCCCTGCTAGCTAGGACCCAACATAGTGGGATGCTGACTTGTGGGCCTACTAAGTTGACGGGGACGGAGGGCTTTGTCAGCTTAGTCAGTATGAACGATTCTAGCTCCAGTTACCGTACAATGTTCATCCAACAGCCGTAGTGCTTCTTCACCCTCTGATCTTCTTGCTCCAGCCGCCCAAAGCAGCGCTGGTCGTGCCGCCTGCTCCTACCTCCTGTGGCCAGTCGTGTTGCCACGGAGGCCTCACCGCCCCTACTACTCCCACCGCTGGCCAGGCCCTGTGGTGACGGCAGCCTCACACCGCAGCCAAACTAGTGAACCCTCGTAATCCTCTCTGCGTGGGCATCCACTATCGCGTCTTCCCCGGCTCCATGTCGTCCCCTTCGTAGGCCTCGCCATCGTCCACCGCCTTGGTGCTCTCGGCACGGCGTGGTCAATGTGGTCAACGACCGACTTCCGTCGGAAGAGTACTATACATGGCGACACTACTAGGGAAAACCTTATACACAGAACTTTAGTAGTAGCATGGGTCAAAAAAGCACGCTGGTGCTAAGTAGCAGTAGCGCGGCTGGACAGACCGCGCTACAGCTAAAGTTCTAGCAGTAGCGCGCCTTGTTCTAAACACGTTACTACTAAAATTCCCATGACTTAGCCGATAGGCTACACATAGTAGTAGCGATCCATATTGAACCGCGCTACCGCTACTTCCTTTGTAGCAGCGCGTTTTGTTCTAAACTCGCTACTGCTAAAGGATATAAAATTAAATCGAAAGCAAATATAAAGGTAATTTAAAATGAAAGAAATAGAATAAGGTGAAAGGAAAAAAATAAAATGTGAAGAAAAATAAATGAAAAAGGGAAAAAAAGAGAAAGGTGTAGCAGTAGCGTGTATAGCAGAATGCGCTATAGCTAAGGTAGCAGTAGCATGCTTTCTGGAACGCACTACTGCTACTTCTGACTTAACCACCCGCGTGCTCAAAATTTTGCTAAGTCCCATTCCCCCCTGTTCCCCTACTCCTCTGCCGCCACCGCCCGAGCCAGCCCTCACCGCCGCCGCCGGAGGCCGCCCTCAACCTTGCCGCCCTTGACCTCACCGCCGCCGCCCTCGACCTCACCACCGCCGCCCGAGCCCGCCCAGCACCGCCGCCTCCGATCCTGAGCCCGCCTTCGCCGCCCTTACCTCTCCGTCGCCGAGCACCTTCCTGCCATCGTCTCTCCCCTCTCTGCAAGCCCCCCACCCCTCCCCTTCCCCTTTCTCTCTGCCTAGTTAGTACTAGATGTTGTTTAGTAGTAGTAGATGTTAATTTAGGGTTCATAGATAATGATTTTTAGTAGTAGTAGATGTTAATTAGTAGTAGTGATGGTACTAGTTAACTAGGGCAGTATGGTTAATAGTAGTTGTTTTTTACTATTGTATAATGTACTTTATTTTTTCTGTTTTTAGTAAGTTTTTTAAAATAATTAGTAAGTAAATTAATAAACTAGTTGAACTAGTTTAGTTTTAGTTGAACTAGTTTAGTAAGTAAATTAATAAACTAGTTGAACTAGTTGAATTAATAGAACTAATGTATTTTTAGTAAGATAATTAATATAACTAGTTGAACTACTTTATTTTTAGAAAGATCTAGTTTTTTTTCTATTTATAATAAGTTTATATTTAGTAAGAACTTGTTGAATTAATAAAACTAGTTGAACATGTCATATTTGTTGTTATTTTTTTAGTTTAAGCAATTATTCGGGATGTATTAGTGATAACTTATAGGGTTTTTGCTTTTGCAGAAATCAAGGAGCCCCTCCATCATCCCTGCCGTTGTCCCGGTCACCAACCCCCTCCGACCTCGAGGTGAGACCAGCCAAATCTCCATGTATATCTTGTGTTGCTCAAATAGGATATGTGGTTGCCCAAGTGGCCGTTCATGTTCAGGTTACACCTCCGAGTGGCCTATGTTTTGCCAGAGTGTTGATTAATTTCTGTTTCGGCAAATTTCAGGCGCTCGATATGTCCTTTTTTAGCAAAGGTCATGCCGGATTTTTCCGTGAATTCTGCCATGACTTGTGCTAGAATATGTAGGAAATATTGAGTGGCCTGGATTTTCTCGAAAAATAATGATCTAATTAAGGTTTTTTAGTACATATATTTAATTGTACAAGTTTAATCTTTGAATTATGAACATAGGAAATGCCGTACTCGGACGACGATAGTCTCCCGGGGGAGTGCAGCTGGTGCCACAACGATCGAGGTCTGTGCGACAGGTTCCTTCACCTGGACGAAAATCGACGCTTTAGCATTAAGCTCGAGGAGACCTTCGATGTTGAAACGGTACGCAACAACGACAAGTGTTTTTTTCGTAATTAAGCATGACTTCAACTATTTCAATGTCTAATTTTCATCTTTTACAATTCGACTACCTTATCCCATGCCATGCAAGACGCTATGTCTTGGAGAGGATGGGTTTTGAAGACCATGAAAATTTTGAAACAAAGAAAATACACCTAAGGACCCATCATGATATGGATTTTGAAGTAATCTGTACAATTCTCAGAGCATAACCCAATTTGTTGCCAAAATTGGGAAGCACTTTGCAAAATGTATGTTTTTTATGAGGGTATGATTGTCACCATGGATCTTGGTGATCCTGACATCGAGCAAGACACTATGGACATTTGGGTCCTTGTTGATACGCTTCCGATTATACCGCAATGTGAGTTTCTCAAACATAGTTATTAACTAATTTATATTGTTTATTTCAAAATAGTTCACAGCTTATTTCCATTGACAGCTTATTTTGAATCTTCAAAGAATGTGTGGAAGATGGTAGACAAAACCCACTACACTGATGGCTCCGAATTAACTTATAAGGAGAAAAGTCATTTGATCGCATTTTGTACTTATCTTGAGAATTACAATACCTATTATCGAACTCCTCCAAATTATGGTGAATACGTGCCACTAGTGCACGTTTGAACCACGATAACTTCTATGGAGATACCCTGGTAAGATTTTTTACTATTACGACATCCGTGCATCTTTTGCATACTTCTAAAACTAGTACATCATTGCTAACTACGAAGTTATTACTATGTTTTTCAACAGAAACTCCCGATGGATTGTGTGCCTCATCTGATGTATCAGAATGGTCGCCTTGCAGTTCTGAACATATTGCCAGATCAATCTAGGGAGCTCACCTGCGTATATCGGATTTCTAAAACCGGTGAACACATTCGAATCAAAGAATGGAAAAAATGTTTGGACATTCGCAAGGAGGTTCTTGGAAGTAACATTAAGCGAAAGGAAAGAATTAGAGACAAGATAATCTCCATTCTCCATAGTGTAGAGTTAGGGGCTATCTTGTTTTTTGCTATTTTACCTTAGGGAATGTAGTAGGTCCTAAGAGAATGTAGTAGGTCCTATGAGGTACAATATGTTTATTATGTGGTACAATATTTTAGAGTTGATGATGAGGAGTACTTGTGATTATGACTAGTGACCAATTTGCTATGTGATGTCTCATTGATGAAAACAATGATCTTGAGGAGGTGTTATATGACAATGATGTAATATGATGATAAGTTTTTAATGATATGATGATGATATTTATTATATCATTGGGTGAAAGAACCACGGATTAGTTTCAAGTGGATGGACATCCACTTGAAACTAGTCCAGGGTTCGTTCACCCCGTGATGTAATAACTCATTATGATGTAAAAACAATCTCTAAATTCTTGTTGTATGAAAACTTGTGTAAAGGTGTATGAATACAACATGAAATAAAAAAGAAATAAAATACGAAATAATAGTAGTAGCGCGGGCAAGGAGAAGCGCTACTACTAATTACGAGTAGCGCTCCTCTGGGAAAGCGCTACTACTATGTCAATTTAGCAGTAGCGTGGGTTGAGGCACGCTACTGCTAACCTTTAGCTGTAGCGTCGTACCAGTAGCGCTCCAGCCCGCCCTACTGATAGGCCTAAAACCCTCGCTGCTGCTAGGCTTTTCCCTAGTAGTGAGAGGCTGACAGCTGGGTCCATGACAGCCGCAAGGAAGTGCCTCCTTATTACGCGCAAAATAATTATTCCTCCACCTGACAGCGGGGACCCACCGGACGGGCCACCGTATTCCGTGAAAAAATGTTTCCCCCCTGAATGCTGGGAGCCACCAGCTACATCTTCGCACGCAAGGAAGTGCGTCCGGGCAAAAAAAAAAGATTCTCCCCCTGACTTCTGGGACCCACCAGCTACATCTTCGCACGCAAGGAAGTGCCTGACAATCGGAACCCACCTGGTCGAAGCATACATAGCATTGTTATTTTAGTCGCGAATGTGTACGTACATACTGGTCGATGTAGAGGCGCGCATGTGTCGTAGTAGAGGCACACACATAGCATGTACATGTACGTATAGCGGCCAGTGTGCAAGAAAGAAAATACGGCCACGTACGTACATGCGGGCGGGGTCTCGAATGCCTACTCGCGCATACGTACGGCCAGGGCTTGTGTACATGGCTGGGTCGAAATGGAGAAACAGCGTCGTCTGCGTGTTCATGGGGAGCCAACCGGCTGGGTCGGAATGGAATGCATCGTCGTGTTCATCATGAGGGCTTCGACGGAACAGCCAATGGAAACGAGGCCTGGCGTACCGTAGAACAGAGGAAACGACCTGGTGTTTGATCGGACACGTTCGAAACAAGATCCTGTTCATCGGGAGGGGTCTGGCATACCGCAAAATGGAGAAAACAGACTTGTGTTGGACCTCCTACGGTTGAAACGGGGTCCTGTTGATCGGGAGGGGTGTGGCGTACCGCAAAATGGAGGAAACAGACTTGTTTTGGAGCGCTACGGTCGAAACGGGGGTCCTGTTCATCAGGAGGGGTGTGGCGTACCACAAAACGGGACTCCACGAGATACTGTTCATCTCCACCATCGACCTCCTCCAGCCTCCACGGGCTACTATTCATCCACCGTCGACCTCCTCCAGCCTCCACCTGCGACTGTTAATCCACGGGCTCCTGTTCATCCAGCCTCCACCGCACGCTACTCCACCGGCTACTATTCAACCAGCCCTCTCCACGGGCTCCTGTTCAACCACCCCTCCATGGGCTACTATTCATCCACCCCCCCCACCGTCTACTGTTCATCCAGCCCTCCACAGGGTCGTCCTGTTCATCCAGCCCTCCACGGGGTCCTGTTCATCCAGCCCCAATCGGCTCGATCAATGGGGGCCTGTTCATCCAGAGGCAACACCACGGGGTCCTGTTCATCCACCCCCACCGGGAACTGTTCATCCAAACCCCCCAGCAACGCTCATTGTTCATCCAGAAGCAGTATTGATCGGCTTCAGTTAGCAGCAGTAGTGAAGGAATCACTTGATCGGTTTAGTTAACAGCAATCGATCGATCGCTCAGGTTTAGTAACACGTAGACTGCAGTGCAATCGCTCGGGTCCAGTAGGCGAACGCCTCGCTCGGGTTCAGTTAGAGCCCAACGCCTATCACCCACGTGCGTGCGTGTATGAGAGAAACGCGCAAACCTCCGTGTGTCGCTCGGCCCCGACCACCCACCGTAACCGGAAACACCCTGATATTTTCCTCGCCCTCGCTTCTACCATGGTTTTTTCCGTCATGGATGGCCCAAAGAATGTCATGCAGCTGCATCTCCGGCCCGCCCAGGATGAAAAGCCCATTTTCTGTCATGATTTTTTGTCAGAGAAGTAGGAGCCCACCACATGTATGATGATACCGGGTTTTGTCACAATTATCGTCATAGAAGTGTCATAAGTATGACAGGGAAAAAATTCGTTCGGCCCAAAATGTCATGGATGTGTCTTTCTTTTGTAGTGTGCGGAGGTAGGAAATGTCGTCGGGGGTGACGGTCGAGGCCATCCACGAGCTCAACGGCAGCACCATCGACGGAGATGGAAGAGAAAGAGGGAAGATGAACGGCGATGGAGCTCTACTCGAAACAGCGGGCGTCGCAGCACGGCGGTCGGAAGGAGCAGAGGGAGGACGAAGACGCAGAGGAGCGCGAGTGAGAATGATGTCCGCCGCCCCCTCTCCCCAACTTATAGGCCCCGGTTCGAAACGTGGGGGAGTGGGATCGTTTGCACTCGCCCTCCCCACTTCCCCGCAATAAGTGCACACATACGCACGCAATAACTGCATAGGGAAGAGCAACCGACTTGCGGACGCCGCAATAAATCCGCACGTGTGGGCGAAGGGCACGCGATGGCGGGCCCCAACACATCGCCCAGTCCCGTCATGTGCGTGGCCTGTTAGGCCCCTCCGGCTTCCAGGCGCCACGTGGCGCCCGCACGAAGCCCAAGGGATTGCCTCAAGATTTGACAGACCCTCCGGTTTCCCACTGCTGCCGGGATGCCGCGATCTGGTTTCTTGAAACCGGCACACAACGTGTGATTCCGGACCCGGCGGTCGCAAGATTCGCCTCCGCAAGGGGGGCGGAGTGCGAAGGCCCTTCCATCCGAAGACAGCGGATCTTCACAGCTTCGGGGACTACTTTCGGGAAGATGAACTCCGGGCAGGCAACGAAACCCGGATCATTTTCAAAAATAACGGGACCAGCATCGCGGCTCAAGCCGGCCCACGCTTAGCCGGGTCGCTCAACCCAGCCACGCCCCTCGACCCGGCCGAACTCCCCGACCCGGCCGAACTCTCCGACCCGGCCAAGCTCCTCGACTCGGCCCCAACAACCAGCTCAAGCTAGCTGAACCCGGCACACTAAGACTTCCCCAACAAGCCAGCTCCAACTAGTCCATGGTTCTTTCACCCTGTGATGTAATAACTCATTATGATGTAAAAACAATCTCTAAATTCCTGTTGTATGAAAACTTGTGTAAAGGTGTATGAATACAACATGAAATAAAAAAGAAATAAAATACGAAATAATAGTAGTAGCGCGGGCAGGGAGTAGCGCTACTACAAATTACCAGTAGCGCTCCTCTGGGAAAGCGCTACTACTATGTCGATTTAGCAGTAGCGTGGGTTGAGGCACGCTGCTGCTAACCTTTAGCTGTAGCGCCGTACCAGTAGCGCTTCAGCCTGTGCTACTAATAGGCCTAAAACCCTCGCTGCTGCTAGGCTTTTTCCTAGTAGTGAGATGCTGACAGCTGGGTCCACTGCAGCCGCAAGGAAGTGCCTCCTTATTACGCGTAAAATAATTATTCCTCCACTTGACAGCGGGGACCCACCGGACGGGCCACCGTATTTCATGAAAAAAATGTTTCCCCCCTGACTACTGGGACCCACCAGCTACATCTTCGCACGCAAGGAAGTGCGTCCCGGCAAAAAAACGATTCGCCCCCTGACTTCTGGGACCCACCAGCTACATCTTCACACACAAGGAAGTGCCTGAAAGTCGGAACCCACCTGGTCGAAGCATACGTAGCATTGTCATTCTAGTCGCAAATGTGTACATACATACTGGTCGATGTAGAGGCGCGCATGTGTCGTAGTAGAGGCACACATGTAGCATGTACATGTATGTATAGCGGCCAGTGTGCAAGAAAGAAAATACGGCCACGTACGTACATACGGGCGGGGTCTTGAATGCCTACTCGCGCATATGTACGGCCAGGGCTCGTGTACATGGCTGGGTCGGAACGGAGAAAGAGCGTCATCGTCGTGTTCATGGGGAGCCAACCGGCTGGGTCGGAACGGAATGCGTCGTCGTGTTCATCGGGAGGGCTTCAACGGAACAACCAATGGAAACGAGGCCTGGCGTACCGTAGAACGGAGGAAACGGCCTTGTGTTTGACCGGCCACGTTCGAAACATGATCCTGTTCATCGGGAGGGGTCTGGCGTACCGCAAAACGGAGGAAACGGACTTGTGTTGGACCTCCTACGGTCGAGACGGGGTCTTGTTAATCGGGAGGGGTGTGGCGTACCGCAAAATGGAGGAAACGGACTTGTATTGGAGCGCTATGGTCGAAACGGGGGTCCTGTTCATTAGGAGGGGTGTGGCGTACCCCAAAACGGGACTCCACGGGATACTGTTCATCTCCACCATCGACCTCCTCCAGCCTCCACGGGCTACTATTCATCCACCGTCGACCTCCTCCAGCATCCACCTGCGACTGTTAATCCACGGGCTCCTGTTCATCCAGCCTCCACCGCGCGCTACTCCACCGCTACTGTTCAACCAGCCCTCTCCACGGGCTCCTGTTCAGCCACCCCTCCATGGGCTACTGTTCATCCACCCCTTCACCATCTACTGTTCATCTAGCCATCAACAGGGTCATCATGTTCATCCAGCCCTCCACGGGGTCCTATTCATCCAGCCCCAACCGGCTCGATCAATGGGGGCCTGTTCATCCAGAGGCAACACCACGGGGTCCTGTATATCCACCCCACCAGGAACTGTTCATCCAACCCCCCCCCCAGCAACGCTCATTGTTCATCCACAAGCAGTATCGATCGGCTTCAGTTAGCAGCTGTAGCGAAGGAATCGCTCGATTGGTTTAGTTAACAGCCATCGATCGATCGCTCGGGTTCAGTAACACGTAGCCTGCAGTGCAATCGCTCGGGTTCAGTAGGCGAACGCCTCGCTCGGGTTCAGTTAGAGCCCAACGCCTCGCACCCACGCGCGTGCGTGTATGAGAGAAACGTGCAAACCTCCGTGCATCGCTCGGCCGCGACCACCCACCATAACCGGAAACACCCTGATATTTTCCTCGCCCTCGCTTCTACCACGGTTTTTTCCATCATGGATGGCCCAAAGAATGTCATGTAGCTGCATCTCCGGCCCGCCCAGGACGAAAAGCCCATTTTCTGTCATGATTTTTTGTCATAGAAGTAGGAGCCCACCACATCTATGATGATACTGGGTTTTGTCACAATTATTGTCATAGAAGTGTTATAAGTATGACAGGAAAAAAATTCGTTCGACACAAAATGTCACGGATGTGTCTTTTTTTTGTAGTGTGCGGAGGTAGGCAATGTCGTCGGGGGTGACGGTCGAGCCCATCCACGAGCTCAACGGCAGCGCCATCGACGGAGATGGAAGAGAAAGAGGGAAGATGAACGGCGATGGAGCTCTGCTCAAAACATCGGGCGTCGCAGCGCGGCGGTCGCAAGGAGCAGAGGGAGGACGAAGAGGCAGGGGAGCGCGAGTGAGAATGATGTCCGCCGCCCCCTCTCCCCAATTTTATAAGCCCCGGTTCGAAACGTGGGGGAGTGGGATCGTTTGCACTCGCCCTCCCCACTTCCCCGCAATAAGTGCACACGTACGCGCGCAATAACTTCATAGGGAAGAGCAACCGACTTGCGGACACTGGAATAAATCCGCACGCGTGGGCGAAGGGCACGCGGCGGCAGGCCCCAGCACATCGCCCAGTCCTGTCATGCGCGTGGCCTGTTAGGCCCCTCCGGCTTCCAGGCGCCCACGCGAAGCCCAAGGGATTGCCTCAAGTTTTGACGGACCCTCCGGTTTCCCGCCGCTGTCGGGATGCCGCAATCCGTTTCCTGGAAACCGGCACACAGCGGGTGTTTCCGGACCCGACGGTCGCAAGATTCACCTCCTCAGGGGGGGGGACTGCGAAGGCCCTCCCATCCGAAGATAGCGGACCTTCACAGCTTCAGGGACTACTTTCGGGGGGATGAACCCCGGGCAGGCAACGGAACCCGGATCATTTTGAAAAACAACAAGGCCAGCATCCTGCCTCAAGCCGGCCCACGCTTGGCTGGGTCGCTCAACCCAGCCAAGCCCCTCGACCCGGCCGAACTCCCCGACCCGGCCGAACTCTCCGACCCGGCCAAGCTCCTCGACTCGGCCCCAAGAACCAGCTCAAGGCAGCTGACCCCGGCACACTAAGACTTCCCCAACAAGCCAGCTCCAACTAGTCCTCGATTCTTTCACCCCGTGATGTAATAACTCATTATGATGTAAAAACAATCTCTAATTCCTGTTGTATGAAAACTTGTGTAAAGGTGTATTAATACAACATGAAATAAAAAAGAAATAAAATACGAAATAATAGTAGCAGCGCGGGCAGGGAGAAGCGCTACTACTAATTACCAGTAGCGCTCCTCTGGGAAAGCGCTACTACTATGTCGATTTAGCAGTAGAGTGGGTTGAGGCACGCTACTGCTAACCTGTAGCTATAGCGCCGTACCAGTAGCGCTCCAGCCCGCGCTACTGATAGGCCTAAAACCCTCGCTGCTGCTAGGCTTTTCCCTAGTAGTGAGAGGCTGACTGCTGGGTCCATGGCAGTCGCAAGGAAGTGCCTCCTTATTACACGCAAAGTAATTATTCCTCCACCTGACAGCGGGGATCCACCGGACGGGCCACCATATTTCATGAAAAAAACATTTCCCCCTGACTGCTGGGACCCACCAGCTACATCTTCGCCTGCAAGGAAGTGCGCCTGTGCAAAAAAAAACGATTCACCCCCTGACTTCTGGGACCCACCAGCTACATCTTCGCACGCAAGGAAGTGCCTGACAGTCGGAACCCACCTGGTCGAAGCATACGTAGCATTGTCATTCTAGTCGCGAATGTGTGCGTACATACTGGCCGATGTAGAGACGCGCATGTGTCGTAGTAGAGGCACACACATAGCATGTACATGTACGTATCGCGGCCAATGTGCAAGAAAGAAAATACGGCCACGTACGTACATACGGGCGGGGTCTTGAATTCCTACTCGCACATACGTACGGCCAGGGCTCGTGTACATGGCTGGGTCAGAATGGAGAAACAGCGTCATCGTCATGTTCATGGGGAGCCAAACGGCTGGGTCGGAACGGAATGCTTCGTCGTGTTCATCAGGAGGGCTTCGACGGAACAGCCAACGGAAACGAGGCCTGGCATACCGTAGAACGGAGGAAACAGCCTTGTGTTTGACCGGCCACGTTCGAAACATGATCCTGTTCATCAGGAGGGGTCTGGCGTACCGCAAAACGGAGGAAACAGACTTGTGTTGGACCTCCTACGGTCAAAACGGGGTCCTGTTGATGGGGAGGGGTGTGGCGTACCGCAAAATGGAGGAAACGGACTTGTGTTGGAGCGCTACGGTCGAAACAGGGGTCCTGTTCATCAGGAGGGGTGTGGCGTACCGCAAAACGGGAATCCACGGGATACTGTTCATCTCCACCGTCGACCTCCTCCAGCCTCCACGGGCTACTATTCATCCACCGTCGACCTCCTCCAGCCTCCAGCTGCGACTGTTCATCCACGGGCTCCTGTTCATCCAGCCTCCACCGCGCGCTACTCCACCAGCTACTGTTCAACCAGCCCTCTCCATGGGCTCCTGTTCAACCACTCCTCCATGGGCTACTGTTCATCCACCCCTCCACCTTCTACTGTTCATCCAGCCCTCCACAGGGTCGTCCTGTTCATCCAGCCCCAACCGGCTCGATCAATGGGGGCCTGTTCATCTAGAGGCAACACCACAAGGTCCTGTTCATCCACCCCCACCAGGAACTGTTCATCCAAACCCCCCAGCAACGCTCATTGTTCATCCAGAAGCAGTATCGATCGGCTTCAGTTAGCAGCAGTAGCGAAGGAATCGCTCGATCGTTTTAGTTAACAGCCATCGATCGATCGCTCGGGTTCAGTAACACGTAGCCTGCAATGCAATCTCTCGGCTTCAGTAGGCGAACGCCTCGCTCGGGTTCAGTTAGAGCCCAACGCCTCGCACCCACGCACGTGCGTGTATGAGAGAAATGCGCAAACCTCCGTGCGTCGCTAGGCCTCGACCACCCACCGTAACTGGAAACACCCTGATATTTTCCTCGCCCTCGCTTCTACCACGATTTTTTCCGTTATGGATGGCCCAAAGAATGTCATGCAGCTGCATCTCCGGCCCGCCCAGGATGAAAAGCCCATTTTTCGTCATGATTTTTTGTCATAGAAGTTGGAGCCCACCACATCTATGATGATACCGGGTTTTGTCACAATTATCGTCATAGAAGTGTCATAAGTATGACAGGAAAAAAATCGTTCGGCCCAAAATGCACGGATGTGTCTTTTTTTGTAGTGTGCGGAGGTAGGCAATGTCGTCGGGGGTGATGGTCGAGCCCATCCACGAGCTCAACGGCAGCGCCATCGACGGAGATGGAAGAGAAAGAGGGAAGATGAACAGCGATGGAGCTCTGCTTGAAACAGCGAGCGTCGCAGCGCAGCGGTCGCAAGGAGTAGAGGGGGGACAAAGAAGCAGGGGAGCGCAAGTGAGAATGATGTCCGCCTCCCCCTCTCCCCAATTTATAAGCCCCGCTTCGAAACGTGGGGGAGTGGGATCGTTTGCACTCGCCCTCCCCACTTCCCCGCAATAAGTGCAAATGTACACGCGCAATAACTGCATAGGGAAGAGCAACCGACTTGCGGACGCTGCAATAAATCCGCACACGTGGGCGAAGGGCACGCGGCGGTGGGCCCCAGCACATCGCCCAGTCCCGTCATGCGCGTGGCCTATTAGGCCCCTCCGTCTTCCAGGCACCACGTGGCGCCCGCGCGAAGCCCAAGGGATTGCCTCAAGATTTGACGGACCCTCCGGTTTCCCACAGCTGCCGGGATGCCGCGATCCGGTTTCTGGAAACCGGCACACAGCGGGTGATTTCGGACCCGGCAGTCGCAAGATTCGCCTCCTCAAAGGGGGGAGTGCGAAGGCCCTCCCATCCGAAGACAGCGGACCTTCACAGCTTCGGGGACTACTTTCGGGGGGATGAACCCCGACAGGCAACGGAACCCGGATCATTTTCAAAAACAACGGGGCTAGCATCACGCCTCAAGCCGGCCCACGCTTAGCCGGGTCGCTCAACCCGGCCAAGCCCCTCGACCCAGTCGAGCTCCCCGACCCGGCTGAACTCTCCGACCCGGCCAAGATCCTCGACTCGGCCCGAACAACCAACTCAAGGCAGCTGAACCCGGCACACTAAGACTTCCCCAACAAGCCAGCTCCACCCTTGGTGTGTTCCTCAACCCAGCCACGGGTCAGGTCCTGTCCCATCCAAGCCGTACGATGGGGCGAGTCTCCATCTACCAATGACCGAGGCAACAGTGCCCCGCCAATGCCTCTGGTCAGCCGGAGCGTGGCAACATTGCCCCTCACCTGCCCACTGACCAGGGCCGGTGTGGCAATAGTACCCACATCATCACTGTTGACGCCAGCAAGTGGCGACCTGACGGAGCGCCACTATACCCGACTCGACTCGGTCACTCCCTGACGATCGACAAGACGGCGAACAGTGCCCCTAGTCAAGCGGGCCCCGCACCTAGGGGAACCCGGCAAACCACAGGCACCCGGTGGGTCCCAGCTCCGGGTTCCCAGACACTGACAACCCGGCCCTACGGCCGTGTAACATTACCATTGTACCCCTAGGGGGGTTGGCCTATAAAACCCCCAGTAGCCCTCATGCATACGGGTAAGCACACAGTAACGTAGCCAACCGATCAGTAGAACACACATGCATGAAGAAGGAGCAACCTAAGCCCTGGCCAGCCTTCCTCCTTCCTCCATACAGCTCTCGGAGCAACTCTGTACTATCACACATCAACCACACTCGGTAGGACTAGGGGTATTATCTCTTCGGAGAGCCCCGAACCTGGGTATGTCTTACGCCCCACGCTCCCTCATGCCAACCTCGGCTTTGGAGCCCACCGGTGCCCTCAAGCCCCTTCCTCTCTTTAGCCATCCCATGGCATATGCCGTGCACCCACCACGACACATACCTTATACACCGGTTCAGAGAAGAGATCAAGGCGGATCTAAAAAAGCTTTCCATTAGCATGAGCCCAACCTGTCTTCATGCCTCATCAAGGATTCTGCCTGGAACCTGCAAGGCCAAGGAAGCATTGTGCTTGAATATCATCACATTCCGTTCCTTCCATAGGCACAAAGACACAAAAAACATACCACCTCCCATCAGATTGCTTTTTCCGAGGCAGATATGTCGTCTATCGCATGAAGTGTTGTCGTATACTCAATTGGTGGGCATGCTCATTCATGCGAAGGGCACACATAGAGAGGATGATGTATTCTCCCATACCTCCAAGGTGAAAGTGCAGGCCACAATCATATAATGAGCCGTCTTTGGTGCACCGCGACATAGCAGTCATAGTAGACCGTGGACTATGAGGATCTTCCCTTGAATGAGTAGCCAAGCGAAGCACTTTGCCTCACGGGGAGGCCTTGGCGCTCCACACAATTGCCATGTTGTGGTATCTTATGCTTCCATGGAACTGCATGCGGCTAGCAATAGCTACCAAGTACTCATATGAGGTTGTCCATTGTGACGCCTCGACTTAATCGTACACTAATCACACACGTAAATGTGCACGATCAAGATCTCACAACACAACTCTAAACACAAATTTAAATAATACAAGCTTCATATTAGAAGCCAGGGCCCTCGAGGGCTCGAATACACAAGAGTCAGCGGAAGCAACAATATCTAAGTACAGACATAAGTAAACAACTGTGCCTTAAGAAGGGTAGCAAAACAAAGACAACATGGATAGAAAAGGTGCAGGCCTCCTACCCGAGCGCCTTCTAACTACTCCTGGTCGTCGACGGTCTCCACATAGTTGTACGCCCTGTCTGGGTAGTAGTAGTCATCAGCGGGATCAGCTGGCTCCTAGGATCATTCATCTGATTGCAACAATCGGGTATAGAGAAAAAGAGGTAGCAAAGAAACCATGAGTACTCTACCAAAGTACTCGCGAAACTTACATCAGATCTATACTAAGTATGCATCAATATTAAAGGAATGGGGCTATATCTTTGGACTGAACTGCAGAAATGCCACAATAAAAGGGAGGCCTAGCTATCAAAGACTAGTATCTTGAAGCATTTGCAGCATTAGAATAGTGCAGATTAGCATATTACAAAGTAACAAGTATGTTGTAGTAACGCCCAGAGGTCCTTCCTCGACTCCCTGCGAGAAAGCGATCCCGGAGCCATCATATCCTTTCATGTCTCAATTATCCAGTTTTGATTGTATAGATCGGGATACAACTCCGAGTGTCCGTTACCGTGGACACGGCTATTTGAATAGATTAACTTCCCTGCAGGAGTGCACAAACTTACCCAACACACTCGATTAACTCCGGCCAAACACACTTTCCTCGGTCATGCTCGGCCTCGGCTGATTGACACACCGTAGTCCTACCTAGGCTCAACAAGGAGGCCTACACGCCGGTCTACATCCTAAATGCAAAGGGGTCATGGGCCAATCGTCCTTTGCAATCCTACACATTGCGAGGACGGCCGGGATCAGTCCTGCTTACCTCTTTATACAAAGCAGATGCTTATACGGACCACTCGGGCGCGTGCCACTAAACCATTGACGTCTGAGAGCTTTCGGAAGAAACGTATGATGCAAAGTGCCCATACTTATTCCCGCATGGTGGTCAGTGCGAAAAGGTGAGAGGCCTAATCGGATCACATATCCAAACCATTAGTGTATTGGGAGCACGCAGAGACGATCAATGATCCACGATCTGTGGTCCCGTCGCCTCGTCTCACGGACTTACGGCAAGGGATAAGAATGCTTGGGCATGCTGCGTAATTATCTCGTGGGCACCCTCCTGGTCAACCCAACTCCACATCACTCAAGGGTACCCTCACGGTCGACCCGACTTCATATTTCTCTCATGGGTACCCCTCGGGGCCGACCCGACTTCAACTTTGTTCTAGGGTAAAGTCAAAGTAACCGTGTGTCCGTAACATCAAGGGGAATCCAAGGAATCACCCTTGATGGATTCCACTCGATGTAACCATCAAGGTGACCTTGGAAGAATAACCCTCAAAGGTTTCATGCTTGAGGTGTTGGACGACTGAGTCGTTATCGAGAGTGGTGAAGGAGGAATCTCCCACCGTAATCCATGTACAATTAGCTACAGTACAGAGTTATCATTAGGAGTTGGTTACGAGGTATCACCGTCGGCACCCGATAGTAGCTCTACAGAGTCGTACGACCAAGGGGGTGTGAGGTGATGTGTTGGTCTCTGCATATCGATCACGTTGATTGAGTCATCCGGTAACAAAGCAGGGGCAACATGGACAAGGTGAGAGGTTACTGATGGATCACTAATCAACCTATTCTAAGCATATAGGATATCAGGTAAAGTAACACAGCAGGTTACAAAAGTAGGCTATGCATCAGAATAGGAGCTATCGAACAATAGTAGCAAAATCTAATGCAAGCATGAGAGAGAAAGAGTGGGTGATATAGGAATGATCAAGGGGGTTTTGCTTGCCTGGAAGCTCTGCTGAGAGTGGCTGGACGTCAAAGGTGTAGTCGTACACGAGAGCAAAGTTAGTATCGGGGTCTACCAGAGAGAAGAGGGGGAAGAAACAATAAATATAAAGCAAACAAATGCATGCATGACATGGCATGCTGAGCTAAGGGTGATCTAACACAGTGCTACACGTTACACACGGAGCGGGAAAACATCTGGAAATGCTTTCCCAGCTTTAGGAAGTTTTTGGACAGATGAACCTGAGAGGCAAGGTTCCATGTTTGTCGTGTTGGAGAGGTGCGACAGGTCTATGCATAGCATATTTGGATTCTTCATATTTTTCTGAGCAACTTTCATATATAAATTATTTTCATCCGAGTTATAAATTATTTTATATGTTTTTTCAAAGATTTAAACAATTTCTGTAATTTGAAATTAATTCAAAAATACACGTGAAAATTGCTAGGTGCGCCCGGCCCAGTGCACCCAGCAGTGCACCAGAGGTTGACAGTGGGCCAAGCCAGATGAGTCAGTGAGTCAGAAGTTGATCAGTCTCGTTCCTGGTCAGTAACTCGGGGAGCCCAGTCAGCACAATTGACTGGTCAACTGGGTCCAGTGGGTACCAATAGTCAGTGACTATTTTAGACTAAACAGGTTTTAAAATATTTTAATTAATCTAATTAGTAGGTGGGGCCCAGCTGTCAGTGACTAATTTAACTAACATGGTTTATTTTTAAACTAAATTTAATTAGTGGCAGAGGGCCCACACATCATTGTGGGTTTAGCTGCTTAACCAGTATAGCTAATCACACGAGCCCATTGGGAGTGGCACACCCACGGCGGTGCACCAGTGTTCAGCCGCCGGCGACCAAACATGCGACGGTGACGCCTCTAGCCATGGCCCACAAGGCGCGGATCAACGCGTGTGTGTGCGTTCAAAAGCTGACGATGTCGCGCGTCCAACGGTGGTGATGGCAACGACTGTGGTGGTCTATAGAGGCGACGACGTCGAGCAGAGGCAGTGGCCGGAGTCGAGTGTCGATGGTATTGGGGCTAGGGGTGCGGCAAAATGTGCAGGTGCGCGCGTTGGCTCCCCGCGGATCCAAGCAGCACTGCTGCTGCTCGGGTTAGACTCGGGTAGGGCAACAATGGCCAATAAAATGAGCGGCTGAGGTAATAGAGCTTCAGCCGAAGTACAAAGATGACGGTGGCAAGCTACGGCTACAAACTGTGACACGGGGAGAGGGGTTGGACATGGTGCTCACAACAGTGTCGAGCATCCGCACGGGGAGGCCGAGGACATCCTGGAAGTTGCAAATTGACCGTGCCACTGTTACTGCTGCTCTGGCTCTCGCTCGCGCTGCTGCTGCTCTCCCTCTCGCTCGTGCTGCTTCTCTGCTCCGATTTAGATACACTTCAGTTGACTGAATCAACTTTTGGGTTAGTCGATTTTCAGGGGGGGAGGGCTCGCCGGAGTTAAGGAAGAACCACCCGCAGCAGGGAGGGGGGCTCGCCTGAGAGGTACCCCACTATCTATCTT
>NC_041387.1:143998889-144032514 GCF_002162155.2 Triticum dicoccoides | reverse complement strand
CGAGGCGACAGTGGACCGGTGGTGGGGAGTGGTTTCGGGGTGGCGAGGTGGCGCGGGAGCACTGCCGGCCGCGGGCGGCGAGCCCGGTGGTGGCTGGCGGCTCAGGGGG
Organism: Triticum dicoccoides; assembly: GCF_002162155.2. Lineage (NCBI taxonomy): Eukaryota > Viridiplantae > Streptophyta > Magnoliopsida > Poales > Poaceae > Triticum > Triticum dicoccoides. The sequence continues at coordinate 144,032,405 of NC_041387.1, read as the reverse complement.
TTCAGGTTGAAGATGAACTGTAGGCCCTCGCAAAACTACATGTGAAGTGCATCTCTGCTACCATTGTGTTCAGTTTGGATAGTAACATTCAGATTCCACAGTAAATTTCAGTCTCTACAGTTAAGTTCAAAGTCAACAGTTTTTACCTCATCTGTTGTAGTCAGGTGTTTTTTTGGTGATGTAAATTTTACATCTATCACTTTTTGGTAATGTATTTTGCATCATCTACTGGAGATGCTATTAGAATCCCACTTGAGATTAACGATGTTTGTCTTGTACTGCTTCAGCCTCGACGTCTTACGGCTCGCTAGAGCTGCTCCAATAACGGAACCATCCATCACAATAGAGCAGTGCCCTGGACGCCATCTATAGATTCTTCAGATCTTCCTCCACACCTTCGACAGCCACCTCTGCCTCAACTTCTTCAGTGACCAATCCAATGATGCTGAGGTAGACACGGCTACGGAAAAGAGGTTTACACTTGTAACATCACTTATTACTCTACATTCATGTTGATCCATTAGGGCTATTTTGGTTCAAAGGAAAAACATAGCAATAGGAAATTTTCCGATGGCACTCTACTATTCAATTATTCATGCATTTTGTTGAAAGGAATGGAGCAAAACATCCACATGGACCTACTTTTCAAAATCCTATGCATGAAAACAAGACCAGGTGCATTAGTGGCAGAATAACATTCTAACTGTACATGCTTTCATATGGTTTCACTTTAATTTGGCCATGTTTCTTTGCATTCCTCTGCTCTTCCAATTCCTGCAAACCAAACACCCAAGTTGACAGAAATCATGTGTTGACAAATGCTATGTTTCCCATGTGCATTCCTATCCTATTCCGGTGTTTCTCATGTCCCCGCGTTTTTAGATTCATGCAAGCCAAAGGAGCCCTTACAGAATTACTTCAGTTACAGGTATATGACAAAGAAAACTTTGTGTGGTTTGTCCTGCTCTTGCCGCGACGTCGTCCACCTCACCTGAGCTGCTCCATCGACAGAAGCATCCACCAAACCAGACATCACGACTCCTGACCATATTTTGCCGCCTTAGATCTCCTTCCCTGCCGCCGGCACCCACCGCAACGGCATCACCATCATCGACTCGGCAGATGAACCTGAGGAGTACACGGGTACACAAGAGAGGTCGCACTCTTCTGTTTCTATTTATGTTATGCGTTTCTTAATATTACCTGCTACTTTATCATCTTGTTGACCTCTTAGACTCCAAGTCAGGTCCAAATTAATGTTCAAACTTTAGTTCTAAATTAGTTGTGGGGCACATATCGATGCAACATGAATAGTATCTCTATCTAATATCTGGTTCACCTAAGGTATGCCTATGTTGTTCATCTTGGGTGGGAAAAATAGTAAAGCAATTTTGTCTTTTTATCAAATTAAAGCAATCATCAGCCTGCTATCATTATTTTTGGATCTATCCACTGGTTGTTACCATCACTCTAGATTTTTGCATTCTCTCCTTACATAATCTCACTATTTTTTTCGTATGCATGTCACATATTGTACATAGTCATGCTGAACATGTAGAGAAAAAGAGAAGAGTTTTCCGCGGCAATACAATGTCATGCAGACATCGCTCCATGGTGTGTTCAATGGCAAACCCTCCCCCTCTCCAGATTATAATCCAGAGGAAGATATCTGTTCTGAGGCGCCAGCTGACCACTCCTATTTACCCCACAAGGTGTTTGCTTGTACTTGGCATGATGATGTTAGTCATATCATTCATATGTTGCCTTGCAGTGCCTACTTTTGACATCATATATGTCATCTGCTTAGTTTAGACATGTTCTGTAATGCCACATGTTTAGTTTCTATATCATATATGGGAATTATGCAGTCTCATGTCTTTTAGCCAGCCATAATATATGTGAAATGTGCAATGCCATCCTGTTTAACCAGCTATCATATATTTGAATGATATCTTGCCCATACTTTTCTGCATTACATTTCGATTTGTCGACAATGTTTGTACATTAAACTACTCTTCCTGTGAGTCAGCCATTTGAGTGGGTGATGGAAAAATCTGGAGTGAGAACAAGGCATTCAGAGCATACAGTGCTACCTGTCGAAGCAGATCTCTTGTTGGGTCCCGATACCTCCTCAGAGATGGATCCAGAGACAGATGACCAGTCCTATTCCCCCACTAAGGTGTATGCTCTAACTTGGCGTGGTTATACTGTTCATATCATGCATATGGTGTCTTGCCTTGCATAGTTTAGACATCATATACACAATATTCAACACCATGTTTTTAGTCCAGACATCATATATGCAAATGCCCTTTGCTTAGCATATAAATCACATATGTGAATTAAATCATGCGATCCTGATTAGTTAGATAACAAGTATGTGAATTATGTCATGCGATCCTATTTAGTTAGTCATCATATTGAGTTATGTTATGCTATGCTATCCAGTTTAGATAGACATCATATATGTTAAATTATGTCATGCTATCCGTTTCAGTTAAACAATATACATGTCAACTATTTCATGCCCTCTTTTTCCACACTATCTATTGCATCTGTCTCTCATACAATGTTTGTAAATTCAACTATGTTTCCTGTTTATCAGCCATTTCAATTGGAGCGGGTGATGGCAGTATCTAGCAGAGTAAAAACACAGTCTTGAAATAAAACTGTGCTACCTCTTGGTGGAGATAGCACCCCGGTTGTACATGCACGAGAACTAGCCCTAACACACATAACACATACTCTCGCAGATTGTACCCCTACTACGATGGACAGATAACCAGCTTCACCCAATCTAACCCCAACCCCAGCAGATAGTAACCCAGTTCCCGTTAACACAACACCATCTCCACCATAGAGCTCCCTAACAAGAGCAGTTAGTAAGGAAGCTCCAGTGCCCAAAGCGCCAGTACTACCACGGCGAACCCCAACTCCACCAGTTAGTACACCTATTCTTGTGGAGGAAGCACAACCAGCCATTCCTAGTTTAGCATCTATCGCATTTGATGGTGTTAAAGCCTATGTGCATATCTTCCCATCATGGAAATATTATACTGAAGATGAAGGAAAATGCCAGTTGCAGGTTTTTGTCCAGGAGTTATGTGTAAGGAATGTTATTCATGGCAATTACTTTGCTTTGTCCCATACATTCTACCTCCATGATGGTTATAATATAACTAATTTTCCCATTTTTCTCTATAGAGAAGGACCGATTTGGAAACTCGGGATGAGGTAACCTATGCTAATACCTCTGCTATCTTCAAGAATGCTTGGTGGCAGTATCGGAATTACCTAAGAAAACATACTTCACTAGCAAAGAAACTCATGAAATTCCCTTACGTTCTCATGAGACACTTTTATCGGACAATGACTGGGAACGCCTTGTTCTGTAGTGGTCCCGAACCAAGAATGTGGTAAGGTCTATGAGCTCATTTTTTAAGTACTATATACTTGTGTGTTACTGTACATTGTTCATGTAGAATAAGTGCTTAAACCTGAAGAGCAATTGTTCTCATTTAAGATTCCATTGCTATCGTGCATACTCTTTGCTCTTGTATCATTGTATTAACTCATACAAACTTATTTTTAAATTGAAGGATCCAATCGAAACTCCAATGGCACAACAGGTATGTTTATGCATGTTTCTTTAACAGGTTTGCTCTTATAAATAGCTCTGTTGATTTCAATTTCAATTGTGTATACAGTTGAGTTCTCATATCATGCACATTACTAGCATCACAACAGAGCCAATAGTGTTGTTGTACATGTAGACCCGTGGTACCCATCTGAAATCATGTTGTGCCGTGTACTTTCCCACGCTTTGTATTCTTTCAGTACTGCTTTCTCTTGAACCGATATGATTTGAACCGTGTCTCTATTTTGATTTGGAAAGACAATGCAGTGACCATAGGACATACACATATGTTTGTTTGATGCTTTTATAATGTACTACTTGGCAATAGAAGACTTGGTAGTTTAATCTTGTCCACCTTACTAATGAACTGGTTCACCGAAATGAGTTTCATATACTATTACATGCTAAACCTATTATGTGTATGCTTGTTTCTTCTTTTAGAATGCTGACAGAATATTGGGGAAGAGTGGCTTATTAAGAAATGGCAAAGGAAGTAATGCAGATAAGGTTCAGGATAGTGAGACATCCTTGTTGGTCTCCAACAAAGCTGATAAAATAGCTAAGGAAAACTATCTTGAAGACAGTGAGACAACCCCAAAGTCATGTCTTAGTTTAGTGTTCGAGTTACTAGCCACTACCGCTGGCACAAGCTATTCAAATTCACTGTATGAATCAGATTGGTTTCTTGAGTCTCAACTACAAGCTGAAAGACATCGATCAGCTATGCTGCGACAAGAAGCGGAAGGACTGCGGAAGTCCCCGGAGCATTCAGATGCATACTTTTTGGTGCAACAGCAAGCGTTGGAGGATTTTAGGGCCAAACAGGACAAAGCTAATAAGCTTGTTAAGCTTATTGCCAGCATGGTGGATACCCAGGATAACGTTTCTTGAGCTCTTCTGAAGTTGTTTCAGTTATGGACTTGTTTTGTTGCCACTTTTATTTGCATTGGTGGCCAATTTAGATGACCGGTGTATGTAATATGCTACTTTGCTCCCTATATTTGCACTGGTGGAAAACTTTGATGCCCAGTGATTGTAATATGTGTAATAGTCATAATAGCCTAGTGCTAGTTGCTTGCTTATTTATTTCCTTGTTGTCTTGTTTAGTTGATTGCTTGTAGTCACTGCAGTTTTTCTTTCCGCGTTTTTCTAGTGGCCACAATAACCTATTTTTGGTAACTAGGCCACAATATCCATGGAAACACACGGACTGTTGTAACCATGGGCCTCCTGTGGGCTGTAAGATCCATGGGCCTTCTACGGGCCGTAGGATTCATGGGCCTTCTACGGGTCGTATGATCCATGGGCCTTCTACGGGCCATAGGATCCATTGGTCTTCTATGGGCCGTAGGATCCATGGGCCTTCTACGGGGCATATAATCATTTTGCCAAACATGAACCGTACTATTCGTGGACCATAATGGGCCATTAATAGGCCATATCTGATAATGCTATGAAAATAGCCCAACGTGTTAACGGGCCACAAACGGGCCGAATGTAACCACAGGCTGAATTTGGCCCACAAAGTGAATAGGCCAGTAACGGACCGTAACTAACCGAATTCTAGAAATGAGCCAAGAATATATGGGCCCTTAGAAGGCCGAAAGTTAACACAGGCTGGAAACGGTCGACGGAATAATGGGCCGCTAATGGGTATAAAATGATACACTATTCATATGGGCCAGTTTCATCTCGGGCCTTTACTCGGCCCAGATTTACAAAGGGCCTCCCATGGGCCGAAAGATGTCATGGGCCATACAAGGGCAGGAAGTTACAATGGGCTGGTATCATATTGTACGGCCCAGATGACGCTACTGGGCAAAATTCTGATACGCCGTGAGTTAGCGGGTTCTAAATGGGCTATATGCGAACAGGCCGTTAACAGGCTTTCCGTGGGCCGGCCCGCTACCTTTTGACCAAGTCAAACGGGCTGGCCTTTTCACTTGAATAGGCCTCTGTTGGGTCATGCCACGTGTTGATGAATCATTGGCGCCTTCGGTCCAATGAGTGGATGACATCTGTCCCAACGGTGAGCTGACACGTGGTTACTCTGGGCATTGAGAATTTTACACGTGGAAAATCCCCATTGGTCCGGGATGTTAACGGGTTATCGGATCCAAACCAGAACCCGATAGCTTAACGGCGACCCGTTATGCTGGATGCCACGTGTCGGTTACCCTTGACAAAAGCACTTCTGTGATGCACGATTTTTCGTCATGGAAGTGGACACTTCCTTGATGATAATTTTGGTAATGCCATGGAACACTTCTACGACAACACAGGTATGACTATCTTGATTCTGTCATAAAATCGTCATGGATGTACATGCATGACAAAAACATGACCTACTATGACAAACACGTATCATCACGGAAGTGTATTTTTTTTGTAGTGGACAATGGGGACGCAGTGTTTACCCAGGTTCGGGCCCTCTCAAAGGAGATAAAACCCTACTTCCTGCTTTATTGTATTCGATGAGTATTGGGGTTACAAGAGTTGATCTACCTCGAGATCGTAATGGCCAAACCCTAGCTGTCTAGCCTATGGTTATTATCATGCCCTCTGTGGACTAAACCCTCCGGTTTATATACACACTGGAGGGGCCTAGGGTTGTACAAAGTCGGTTCACAGAGGAAAGGAGTATTACACCCGGACACCAAACTTGCCATTCAATGCACATAGGAGTCCTACCCGGACACGGGAGGTGTTCTTCTGCTTCGCCTTTATGATCCATCAGTCTGGCCCATATCGAATAGAACGAACGCCCGAGGACCCCCTAATCCAGGACTCCCTCAGTAGCCCCCGAACATGCCTTCAATGATGATGTAGTATTCGGCTTATGTTTTTAGCTTTGCAAGGTGGGTTCTTCATCATACTCCGGATTGATGCTAGTTTGACCTCCATGGTCTGCCTTTACGATTCCTTCCTGTCGTCGCCTCGATTTCCACACTTTGGGCAAATGCGAACGGTCCATAATAATTTTTGACAAATAAGCCCCTTACCATGTAAGTGTGTCATCTATGTAAGGAGGTTAGATCCCCAAATGCCATCCACATCGTGCAAAGATCATTAGAGCCAACCACGAAAAACTTCAAAACATGGCCAACACTCCTAGCTCTTCTTCGCGCCCTCATGGCCCTCAAGCGGGTGATTGGCGAAGCTGCTCCGTGTCTCACCTCCAGTTAAATCGACTTCAGACGGAGGGATATCTCCCTCCCGAAGATCTAGCCTCCATGCGGGTGGGATTGGCATCAATTGGGAATGACTTGCTAGCAGAAAATTTCCCCAACCCCAACAAGGAGGAGAGGGTGTGCTTCGTCTTGTTTCTTCTAAGTGGCTTAGGATACCCGATCCACCACTTCCTCAGAGGTCTACTGGAATTCTACGGGATCCAGCTACACAACCTCACATCAGGTTCTATCTTGCACATTTTTTACTTTGTCGCTCTCTGCAAACTATTCTTAGGCTGCGAGGCTCATTTCGAACTGTGGAGAAAGTTCTTTTGCCACGTCCCTCGTTCCCAAGGGGGTTCCATATTTGAAGTGGGCGGGCCAAAGTATGGCGCATAGCCAGATCAGGTTACCTCGTCGAAACTCCCAAGAAAGAATCCGAAGAATGGACTTCGGAAGGGTTTTATATTGACGACGTACCCCTTCCGGACCCAGTTCAGCATGGACTTCCCAAATTCTCCAGTGCTCCTTTGAAGAAACGCTTCAATTGGCGCCCCCGGAGCCCCAAGCAAGAAGACAGTGCGGAAGTAAAGAGGTTGGTTAGCAAGGTCAGGGTACTGGCCCATTCCAAACTCTCGATAATCGAAGTCATGGCCATCACAACAAAGCAATGCATCCCACCCCTTCAGTCTAGAGTATACCCCAGCTGCTCTGGCCTCCATTCTAGCAGATTTTATAAGGGGGAGAAAGAAGAATTCACCCGTTTAAATTGTCAGGAAGGTTTTTCCATGTATAACCCCTTTGAATGGGTAAGATTTTATTATCAACATTGTCCTACCTCATTATCGAGGTGCGCTAATCAAATTATTATAGTTGTCTTAAAACAGACATGGAGGAACTTGGTTGAAAATGTTCATTGCCCCTCCCAACAACTAGAGGACTATGCTCGCAATGAATACCCCGGCTTCCGCGAGGATCTAGATATATTTCTAGAGTTTGATGATGGAGTCTTTAATCAAGCGAGCCTTGACGACTCGGAAGTGGCCATTATGGCCGATTACCCCAGCATTCTCCCTTTGTCCAATGTAAGTACTCAAAAATCATCCTAAAAAAGGAGCCCCCGCCTGTGTCTCAGCCATCACACTAAATCGTGCTTTATAGGATCGATGCTCAGTGAGCCGCACTCCATCAAGGGCGGCCTCTAGGAAGGCAACATCTACGCAGGGGGAGCCTTCAAAACGAAAGGAAACCGGGAGTGACGTCAAGCCCCCTCCTTCATCAAAGAGGTATAATCTTTAATATGTGCCTCGGCATAAGACCAGATTGTCCTATTTCTCCTCCCATCTTATTTCAGGAGGAGCACACGGCGAACCGTGTCAAAAGGCCCAGTTTGCCAATCGTTAGCTAATCCGGCACCAGACTCATCAACCAGGACGAGAGCCAATACGAATGCAGTGCCAAATCATCCACCTCATGAGGATTCGGATGATGTATCCGTCACAAATTCCGAAGTGGAGAGCGTGATGAATTATCGATGACTGAAAGAGATCATGCATGCTCCAGCTTTTACTGGACATGAATTTACTGCCCTCAGTTCCATGGATGCATATATCCAAGCCGCCTAAGACGGACTTTCGGGAGTTGCCCACCTGTTTTCAAAGGATATGCAGGTAATCATTTGTGCAAATTTAATAGATATATGCCCGTAGCCCCCGAGACTTGAAGCGGTTAAACTAACTGATTTAAGGATCATTATGACCGCAGGTTCTCAAAGATAAGAACACCGCATTGTCCTAGGAGCTTGAAATGATTCGGACAAAGCTAAATGCCGCCACCACAGAGCTAGAGGAAATGAAGAAATTCACGATGACCATTGATCAAAAGAACAAACTGGAGGAGGAAAAGGATAAGCAAGCCAAAGAGATAAAGAGCTTAAAGGCTCAATTATCGGACACACAAAAAGAGAATAAAAAGTTGAAAGGCGGCATATTTGGTATGACCTTTGAACCATCCAGGCGACTCATATTGTTCGGTAATTCAGAGTATTATAGTGCTGTTCTTGCAGTTCTGCTAACCGGGCGTCATGAAGAAGAAGTATCCGGATTCCGAGGCGATGTTCTACAAGAGCTGTCCGTAGTGCATGAGCGGGCCAGGAAAGCCATGAAGAGTATGGTCAAAGCCTTATGGCCATCCGACACCCCTCCAGAAAGTATGGAGGAGTTGGCGGACTTGTTCAAAGGTGCTCGGCGCCGTTTTGAGCTATGGAAGGCTTCAGCATGCCGAGAAGGTGCCCGAGAGGCATGGGCGATGGTGAAAACATGCTACACCGGGCTCGATCCGAATCATATGGCCCGAGTTGGATCTCATGGATCGGACGGAAAAGAGATTCCCGTGAACTTGTTATATGACCAAGTGATGATAGCTGCGAAATATTCGCAAGAAGACTCTATCTTAAACAGTCTTATAGATCGCATAGATAAAAAGTAAGCATTCGATTCGATGTATCAGTGTACTTTATCATCGAACTTATCTCCAACCGAACTTGTCAAAAAAATTCACCGCAGGCCTTTGGCTTTAACCTCCGAACGAAGAAGTTGGAGTGTTTCCGGATACCATGTTTGAATGTAATAAACGTTCATTATGTCCAGAAACTAGGCAATCCGGTCATATTGCTCAAGTAGACAAAATTTGTTCGAGGAGTTATGTTATATTACTATTTAACGTAAGAAACATCTTCCAGGGAAAATAGTTTCGTTAAGGCTTCCTTCCCATGGGGTAGCATGCGTAATTATGCATGCCTAGGCTTTGATCCGAAAGATAGAATTACGGGCAGCCTATTCCTTATTTTTAGAAGAATGACATAAATGTAAATAATCTATCGTTGCTTTATGAACAATTATTCCCTTAAGAATGCTAGCTTCCGGCTTCACCCGTCTGTGGTACAGATCCGGATTACCCGGTTGTAAGGTGCTCCCTTTACACCCTAGCCGAACAATCGGGAATGTAGGGTATAAGCATAGGAGCGAGGCAACCCATATTGGCAAAAACTTAAGCCATAGAGGTGCATATAATGGCAAAATATGTATAGAACAAACAATGTAAGCATCAAGCTTTTAGTAATAAGCTTTGTCAAAGAAGCCCCAAGTTACAGCGGGGTGTGTACATTTAAAGATGTGTACCCCTAACAGTTCGGTAGATCCGAATGCACCCTGGGATAGTAAAAATAAAAATAAAAAGGAGAGGAGAAAAAGGAACCTAGTCAAAGTAAAAAAAGGTGCTACCGAACTATCCGTAGAATCATCATATCCAAGCAGCATTCCATGGATTCGGCTCAAGGCGATTATCCGATGCATTACGAAGGCGATAGGCTCCCCCTGTGAGAACTTCATCGACGGTGAAGGGGCCCTCCCATCGTGGTTTGAGATTATCCTTTTTCTTCTCTGGGAGACGCAAGACAAGATCGCAAAAGTTATATGTCTTGGTCTGCACTTCTCTGCTTTGGTATCGCCTGGCCTGTTGTTGGTAAAATGTGGAACAAGCTTGTGCGGTATCGCACTCCTCTTCGAGGCCGTCTAGGTCATCCTGCCGATTGAGCTCGGCTTCTCGCTCTTCGCACATGCGCACTCAAGGTGAGTCATGAATAATGTCGCAGGGCAGGACAGCTTCTGCGCCGTACAGCATGAAGAAAGTTGTGTGTATCTGGTTGTTCAGTTAGGTGTAGTCCATATCCACCAGGGCATGGAATCGAGTTCCTCAACCCACTGCTTGTCTGATCCCCGTAGGGAGCACACCAGTCGGGGTTTAATGCCGCTCATTATCAGGCCATTGGCCCGTTTGACCTGACCATTTGTCTGAGGGTGGTTGACAGATGCATAATCGAGTTTAATGCCCAATTTAGCACACCAATTTTTCACCTCATCGGCCGTAAAAATAGGATCCATTATCAGTGATGATGCTATAGGGACACTGTAGCGGTTGATGTCGCTTGAAGCTACGTCGGTATTTCCCCAAAGAGGAAGGGATGATGAAGCACAGCGGCGGTAGGTATTTCCCGTAGATATGAAACCAAGGTTATCGAACCAGTAGGAGAATCAAGCAACACAACGTAAACAGCCCCTGCACACAAAGAACAACACCTCACAACCCAACGTGTTAAAGGGGTTGTCAATCCCTTTCGGGGTACGGCGCCTCAAGATAGGCAAACGATGCGAGGTAAATTTGTAGTAGATTGATAGATCGAACGCCAAACAAAATAAATAAGAATAAATTGCAGCAAGGTATTTTTGTATTTTTGGTTTAATAGATCTGAAAATAAACACAAGGAAAAAGTAGATCGCAAGGCAAATATATGAGAAAGAAGACTCGGGGGCCGTAGGTTTCAATAGTGGCTTCTCTCGAGAAAGATAGCAAACGGTGGGTAAACAAATTACTGTTAGGAAATTGATAGAACTTCAAATAATTATGACGATATCCAGGCAATGATCATTACATAGGCATCACGTCCAATATTAGTAGATCGGCTCCTGCCTTCATCTACTACTATTACTCCACACATCGACCGCTATCCAGCATGGATCTAGTGTATTAAGTTCATGCAAAAACGGAGTAATGCAATAAGAATGATGACATGATGTAGACGAGATCCGTTTATCTATTGCGGCAGATATAGATCTCATCTTTTTATCCTTAGTAGCAACGATACATACGTGTCGATTCCCTTTCTGTCACTGGGATCAAGCACCGTAAGATCCAACCCACTACTGGGCACCTCTTCTCATTGCAAGATAAATAGATCAAGTTCGCCAAACAAACACAAATATCGGAGATGAAGTACGAGGCTATAAGAGATCATGCATATAAGAGATCAAAGAAACTCAAATAACTTTCATGGATATAACAAGATATAACTGATCATAAACTTGAAGTTCATCGGATCCCAACAAACACACCGGAAAAAGAGTTACATCATATGGATCTCCAAGAGACCATTGTATTGAGAATTCAGCGAGAGAGAGAAAGCCAACTACGGACCCGAAGGTCTACAAAGAACTACTAACGCATCATCGGAGAGGCACCAATGGAAGTGGTGAACCCCTCTGTGATGGTATCTAGATTGGATCTGGTGGTTCTGGACTCTGCGGCGGCTAGATGAATATTTCGTCGACTCGCCTAGGGTTTCTGGAATATTGGGGTATTAATAGAGCAAAGAGGCGTTCCGGGGGCACCCGAGGTGGGCACAACCCACCAGGGCGCGCCTGGGTCTCCCGGCGTGCCCTGGTGGGTTGTCCCCTCCTCGGGACTCCCCCAGGTGCAACCAGGGCCCAAATTATTTGTTTTGGTCCATAAAAATCATCGTGAAGTTACGTGGCATTTGGACTTCATTTGATATTGACTTCCTGCGCTGTAAAAAACATGCAGAAAACAACAACTGGCACTTGTCACTATGTCAATAGGTTATTAGCAAAAAATGATATAAACTGACTATAAAATGATTATAAAACATCCAAGATTGATAATAAAACGGCATGGAATAATAAAAAATTATAGATACGTTCGAGACGTATCAGCGGTGTGCCACGTCGGATATAAAGTCAATCACTGGTCCTGCTTCAGCAGTTCTTACTGGTTTGGCCTCTATCCACTTAGTGAATTTGTCCATCATAACCAGTAAATAATTCTTTTTGTGGCTTGCCCCTTTAAAGGGTCCGGCCATATCGTGCCCCCAGACCGCAAAGGGCCAATTGATGGGGATTGTTCTTAAGGCAGTGGGAGGCATATGACTTTGATTGGCGAAAAGCTGACACCCCACACAACGTTGGACAAGGGCTTGTGCGTCTGCTTGGGCCGTTGGCCAGAAAAAACCTGTCCGGAAGGCTTTGCTTACGAAGGCCCGAGCTGCAGCGTGATGGCTGTCCAGACCAGCATGTATTTCAGCCAAGAGTTGTCATCCCTCCTCTTCGCAGATGCACCTTTGGAGAACTCTGGTAGTGCTTTTCTTGTACAACTCACCTTTGTGAACTTTGTAGGCCTTGGAACGCCAAACTATGCGACGGGCCTCATTTTGATCATCAGGAAGCTCCTGCCTATTAAGGTAGGCTAGGAAGGGTTCGGTACATGGAGCAATAAAGGCCATGGTCTCATGAGAAGAGGGTGTTATTCCAGTATCCAAACCCCCGATGATATATGTATTGTGTTCGACTGCTGGGGGTGTGATCAGGTCCGTACTGGCGTCTCCGCTCTCGTCCTGCCATACCACGGATGGCTTGAAGAGCCTTTCCGCAAATGTATTAGGCGGGATGGGGTGGTGTCTACTAGAACTACATCGGTATTTCCCCAAAGAGGAAGGGATGTTGCAGTATAGCGACGGTAGGTGTTTCCCTCAGTGATGAGACCAAGGTTATTGAACCAGTAGGAGAACCTCCTCACACCACGTAAATAGCCCATGCGCACAAATAACAAATACTCGCAACTCGACGTGTTAAAGGGGTTGTCAATCCCTTTTGGGTACGGCAGCTCAAGATAGGCAAATAACGTGAGATAAAAGTGGTAGATAGGATAAATAAATCACGGAACAAATAAATTGCAGCAAGGTATTTTTGTATTCTTGGTTTAATAGATCTGAAAATAAATGCAAAGGAAAATAGGTCGCAAAGGCAAATATGATGAAAAGAGACCCGGGGCCGTAGATTTCACTAATGGCTTCTCTCGAGAAAAATAGCAAATGGTGGGAAAAAAAATTACTGTTGGGCAATTGATAGAACTTCAAATAAACATGATGATATCCAGGCAATGATCACTATAAAGGCATCATATCCAATATTAGTAGACCGACTCCTGCCTCCATCTACTACTATTACTCCACACATCGACCGCTATCCAGCATGCATCTAGTGTATTAAGTTCATGGAGAAACGGAGTAATGCAATAAGAATGATGACATGATGTAGACAAGATCTATTTATGTAGAAATAGACCCCATCTTGTTACTCTTAATGGAACTGACACATACATGAAGTTTCCCTTTCTATCACTGGGATCAAGCACCGTAAGATCGAACCCATCACAAAGCACTTCTTCCCATTGCAAGGTAAATAGATCAAGTTGGCCAAACAAAACCCAAATATCGAAGAAAAATACGAGTCTATAATCAATCACGCATATAAGAGATCAAAGAAGACTCAAATAACTTTCATGGAAAGAAACATAGATCTGATCATAAACTCAACGTTCATCGGATCCCAACAAACACACCGCAAAAAAACTTACATCATATGGATTTCTAAGAGACCATTGTATTGATAATCAAGAGAGAGAGAGAGAGAGGAAGTCATCTAGCTACTACCTACGGACCTGTAGGTCTACAAAGAACTACTCACGCATCATTGGAGAGGCACCAATGGAAGTGGTGAACCCCTCTGTGATGGTGACTAGATTGGATCTGGTGTTTCTGGACTCTGCGGCGGCTGGAATTGATTTTTGTCGACTCCCCTAGGGTTTCCGGAATATTGGGCTATTTATAGAGCAAAGAGGTGGTTCAGGGGGCACCTGAGGTGGGCACAACCCACTTGGGCACACCTGGGCCTCCAGGCACGCCCTGGTGGGTTGTGCTCCCCTTGGAGCACACCCGAGGTGTTTTCCTGTCCCAGTAGATGTATTCTGGACCAAAAAAACCTCAAGAAATTTAGCTGTGTTTGGACTCCGTTTGGTATTGATTTCATGCGATGTAAAAAACTTGCAGAAAACAGCAACTGGCACTGGGCACTATGTCAATAGGTTAGTACCAAAAAATGGTATAAAATGACAAAAAATGATTATAAAACATCCAAGAATGATAATATAACAACATGTTGGAGAAGTATCAGCATCCCCAAGCTTAATTCTTGCTCGTCCTCGACTAGGTAAATGATAAAAATAGAATATTTGATGTGGAATGCTACCTAACATGTTCATCACATTTCTTTTCCTTATAACATGGACATTTGGACTTTTATATGATTCAAAGCAATAGTCTAGTTTTGACATGAAAACTTTAATACTCAAGCATACCAACAAGCAACCATGTCTTTCAAAATATCAACACTAAAGCAAGTTATCCCAAGCCCATTATGCTCAATCATTGATCCATTCATGAAACACACTTGAATATTAGCAACACCCAATGCTCAAATACAATCATAGTGCCCCTTAGTTGGTGCTTCATAAGAGAAGATGGAGACTCAAATTCAAAATAAAAATTGCATATAGTAAAAGGAAGGACCTTCGCAGAGGGAAGTAGGGATTTGTAGAGGTGTCAGAGCTCAAATCTTAAATTGAGAGATAAAAACATTTTTGAGAGGCATACTTTTCCCACCAACGAAAATGACTTAGAGATCCCAACACTTTCCATGCTAGATACATCATAGGCGGTTCCCAAACAGAAAATAAAGTTGATTGCTTTTTCCACCATTACTTTCACTTTCCATGGCTAACCATATCCACGGGTGCCCTCCATACCAACACTTTCCAAGGAATTTATTATTTGAAAACATAAACTAAATTCATTTTTCATTTCGGGACTGGGCATCCCGAATACCTTTGTCGTACTCTCGTGCAATGAGAAGTGAATAAACATTCATCATGAGAATAACACATCTAGCATGGAAAAGAGAAATTTATTTTGAAAATTAGAGATGGCTCATGCAAATTTGCTTAGAACGGCATGGCAATACCGCATATAGGTAGGTATAGTGGACTCATATGGAAAAACTGGTTTAAAGGGTTTTGGATGCACAAGTAGTGATCATACTTAGTGCAAAATGAAGGCTAGCAAAAAGATTGAGAAGCAACCAACCAAAAAGCGAAAGATCTCATACCCCAACATTGAGCATAAGTAACACCGAATAATGCACCACAAGTAGAATAAAAATTTCATTGCATAACTATTGACTTTCGTGCTTGCATAGGGCATCACAAACCTTAACATCAATATTCTGACTAAAGCACAATTACTCATCAACATGACTCACATATCATATCGTAATATCTCAAAACCGTTACTAAGAATCAAGTTTATTTTGTCCAATGATATTCATGAAAGTTTTTATTATATCCTCGTTGGATATCTGTCACTTTGGGACTATTTTCATATGTTGCTTTTGATAAGCTCAAACAAATATAAGTGAAGAACATGAGCATATTTTTTCTTTCTCTCAAAATAATCTAAGTGAAGCAAGAGAGAATTTCTGAAAAATTTATTAAATCCCAAATAAATCTAAGTGAAGCATGTAAGAAATTTCTTCAAAAATAACAACGCACACCGTGCTCAAAAAGATATAAGTGAAGCACTAGAGCAAATCCATGGCTCTAAAAATTTAAGTGAAGCATAGGAGCAAGCATAACATAATTTTTGGCTCTCTCAAAAATTTGTGTTCAGCAAGGATTCAACACTTAAAATACAAACAAAACAAGCAAAGACTCATATCATACAAGATGCTCCAAGCAAAACTCATAATATGTGATGAATAAAAATATAGCTTCAAGTAAAATACCGATGGTTGTTAGAAGAAAGCGAGGTGCCACTCGGGGGCATCCCCAAGCTTAGTTGCTTGCTACTTCTTGAATATTATCTTGGGGTGCCACAAGCATTCCCAAGCTTAGCCTTTTGCTAATCCTTATTCCTGCATCCATCGTAAGATCACCCAAAACTTGAAAACTTCAATCACACAAAACTCAACAAAACCTTCGTGAGATCCGTTAGTATAAGAAAGCAAACCACTACTACTGTCGGATTTCGGGTTCCGGCAGACCCTTGAGGTTCGAACACTGGGGTGCACGCGGAGATTACGCCCTCTGCCTACCTGCTCCTCACCGAATCGCTAGGATCTAAACTACCAAAGGATCAACACAAGAGACACAAGGTTTATACTGGTTCAGGCCACCATTGTGGTGTAATACCCTACTCCAGTGTGTGATGTGGTGGATTGCCTCTTGGGCTGATGATGAACAATACAAGGAAGAACAGCCTCGCGAGGGTCTGTTCTAGGCCGGTGCGATGAACTGCTAGGAGGAGTTCAGTCGCCCTATCTCTCTCTCTCTTTCTATTCTAGATGTATGCCCGATGCCAGATCTTCCGATGCCTCTACCCTGGGGGTGGCTAGTCCTATTTATAGGCAAAGGCCCTGGGCCTCTTCCCAAATATTGAGCGGGAAGGGCGCCAACAATTGGCCATTTTGAAGGGGAACAGCGGGTACACTTATCCTGACTAAAGTTGGTCCTCGCCTGCCAAAGGCTCTGGTGGTGACACTGGCTTGGGCTCCATGGTGAGCTCCATCATTCCGTTGGACTGGTCTTGGTCTTGTTGCACCGAAATGGATGCCTTTTCTTGATGCTCTCGCCTGCGCTTGCTCCCTTTGCACCAAAGAGGAAAGGAGGACACTGCACCGGCGGGCACCCGACTGGCGCCCTTAGTCGTCATGGCTTGCGTCATGGGCACCTCGCGAGGTACCCCGCCTTGAACTCTCCGCCTCCTCGTGAGCCAGCCTGTTGAGGCCGCACCTGAGGAAGCTCCTTGTCATCCGGCCCGCGAGGCTTGGCTCCTCGCGAGGGTCTTGAGCTTGTGTTGATGGAGATGGGCTGCACTGGGCCCCCTTTTGAGCCACGCCGCAGGCCACAGGCAGGCAAGTCTGGGGGCCCCCGTTCCCAGAACGCCGACAGTAGCCCCCGGGCCCACGACACGCCCAGACTTGGCCATGTAGAGAGGCGAAAGGGCAAGTGCGAAGCGTCATGGGCCTAACAGCCTGCGGCCTTGGGCGCCATGTGGTGGTCGATTGGATGTGGGCGCCTCTGCAACCGCGCGAATTGATAAAGGAGCAGCACCTGCCCCTTGCCTTTGTTGCTTTCTCCAGTTGCTGCTCAGATCCCCTTTCTTGCGCCTCTCCTCCCCACCTCCGAAATCTTCAGATCTACTCCGCCCGCACGCCCTAGCTAGACATGGCGCCTCGCCAAGCCCCGGCCGGAGCTTGGTACTCGTCCGCCTTGGACCCACCAAACATGTCGGAGGCGAGCCTTGCCCGGGTGCGCCAGATGGCGGCGGCGCAGGGCATCGACGGGGCGGCGGTGTTCAAGGCCGGCTCTGCCCTCCCTGAAGGCCGAGGGAGCACCTTCTATCCGCTCTTCGTGAGCGCCATCGTCGCCAGTCTGGTGCCTCCTTTTTCTGAGTTCTTCTTCTCTGTCCTCCGCCACTATAACCTTCAAGCTCTTCACCTCCATCCCAACCCCATCCTTCTTCTGGCAATCTTTGCCTATTACTGTGAGGCTCATGTAGGGGTGAAGCCCTCCGTGGCCTTGCTGCGCCACTACTTCTCCCTCCGGACCTCTCGTGGTTCCGTCTATGCGTCTGCGAGCTTCGTCGCATACGGCAGCTCCATCGCCATTTCAAATCCTGGGAAAGGGATCGAGGGCTTCAGGAGCAAGTGGGTCTTGGTGGATACTGGGAGCATCCACCCTCGGCTGATCCTGCCCTCGGTGCACCCCGTGAGCTCCGACGACTGGTCCCGAGTGGAGCTTGTGGATCCTCGTGCGAAGCCGGTGTTGGAGAAGATGGATGCGGATTTGAGGCCGGCCGGCATGGCGGCGGCGAGGCTGACCGGTGCGTCGCTGCTGAGGGAGTTCTTGGAGCGCCAGCTGGTCTGCTCCGCCAATACTCGCTTCCGATGTGGAGGCCTCACCCGAGCCCTGCAGTCTTGGCCGACGATGATTTGGCTGCGGTTCTCCAGTCTTTGGTTTGCGGCGACGTGGCGAGGTTGGAGGGCGCTCCTACGCCCCTGTTCCTCTGCGAGGACTGGGAGCAAGTGGTGGGGCCCATGCCCGCTTTCAATGGGGACGGGCCCGTGCCCGCAGAGGATCCCGAGGACCCAGTGGACGTGTCCTCCGGCGACTCCAGCGAAGGGGAGGAAGAAGGGGAGCGAGAAGAGGGGGCTGACTCCGAGGCAGAGTCAAGGGCTCCCTCCCTCAGGCGCAGGTCCTGCGCTCTCCGCCTCTCTCCGAGTGATGATGACGAGGATGATGACGAGCAGGGCGGCGGCAGCCTGCCCCCGATCCCGAAGAAGGACCGGACCAGGCTGATCCTCCGCGGGTCTACCCCAGCCCCGAGGCGATCTGCAGGCGCACCTCCTGCACCCAAGCTCCTTGAGGCTGATCCTTGCAGCCGGCTCTCGGGCTTCAAGTACGACCGGAGGCTGCTCGAGCCCGCGAGCGATGACCTGTAAGTGCTTGATTCCTATCTTGTTTATTGCTTTGTTGTTGAGGCTTGACACTCGTATCTCCTTCTAGGCTGGCGCCCTCTGCAAAGAAGCCGAAGGGGGCTCCTAAGGTCCCATCCGTGGCTGTGCCTCTGCCCGCGAAAGAAGATGAGCGTGGCGCACAGGCCTCTCCTGCCCGGGCGCCCTCGCGAGGCCTGGCTGAACCGATTGGGGCGAGCTCAGCCCCCATAGCCCAAGCGACTCTCGAGGTGCTCCTCCCAGATGCCGCCACTACAGCCGTTGGGGTGCAGCAGGCTCCGCCTTAGGATACTGTGGTCACGCTGCCGTCTTCTCCTCCTACTCCTCTGACTGTTGCTTCCCCAACCACTATCCTGGACCATGTTGTTGCCGAACTGGACCATCTGCAGCAGGATCTTCTGAGCGTCGACCCTCGTTTAGTGGCCGGGCGCTTGGAGCTAGCTTCTGGCTGGATTCGCTCCGATGCTTCAATTCAGGCGGCGTTGGTCCAAGCTTTGACGGCCTGTGACGAGGAGAAGCAATCCATCCTTGGGGCGAAGGCCGCCCGCGACGCCGCCTTGGGGGAGGCAGCTGATGTCCGAGGTCGCTGCGAGGTGCTGGAGAGCGAGCTGAAGGGCCTGCAGGACAGGCTCGCCGAGGAGACCCGCCTTCGTCAAGAGCAGGAGGAAGGCATGAAGGCTCGCGAGGCGGCCGTCAAGGACCGGGACGCCAAGCTCAAGAAGCACCGTGACCGCCTAGGCACGCTGGAGCAAGAGCTGGAGGCGAGGAAGGTTGAGCTGGACGGCAAGGCACGGGTTCTTGCCGAGGATCGCGTGGCCTTTGCGGAGATGGAGGAGAAGGCTCGTGCTTCACTGAAGACGCTTTACGAGAGAGGCCTGGAGAGCCCGCTGGCCGGCGAGGAGGATGGCCCCGCCAAGCTGCTTCCCTTCCTGGTTCGTGCTCTTGAATATGTCACCCTTGGCCTTGGCCCTACGGCTGAGGCCGAGGCACGCGTCTTGTCTTCCACGGCGCTGACGCGGGTCCTCACCCACATCTACATTCGCGACCCCAACGTCGACCTCGACAGCCTGCTGGATCTAGTGAGCGGCGAGCACGCCGCTGCCGCTGCTGAGGCCGTGAAGGGTCGTGCGAAGGCTCTGCTGGGGAAGTTCCGGGCCTTCAGCACCAGGCCGAAGCGGAGCGCTGCCAGCCCGGCAGCTCCACAAGGCGAACCCGCTCCGCGCAGCTCCACGGCCGGCAAGTGACTCCGTTGTGGCTCCCGTCCTGCTTTTAGTTTCTGCACATGTATCATGCCTCGGGGAGGCGTTAAAACTTGCATTTGGCGATGCAATAACAGTATGGACTGTAATATTTTCTTTTGAATTCTTTGAAATTTGCACTATTTCCTTCCTACTTGCTTATGTCCT
Organism: Triticum dicoccoides; assembly: GCF_002162155.2. NCBI lineage: Eukaryota > Viridiplantae > Streptophyta > Magnoliopsida > Poales > Poaceae > Triticum > Triticum dicoccoides. The sequence goes on along the minus strand of NC_041387.1, from coordinate 144,011,935 downwards.
ACGCCGGCAGAGCCCGGCCCCGCGCATACCTCAGCGGCCGTTAGCCCCAACCGGAAACCAAGACGGGACCAAGGAGTGAGGGGCTACATGACAAGTTAGGCTCCTGAGTCGCGATGCTCAGGAGTCCCCCTTGGCGCTCGAACAACAAGTAGGGAGGTGAGATGTGGGGGTGACTCCTTAGGGAGGTGAGATGTGGGTTGATCTACCGTTCTACGTCTGCAGAGCCCGGCCCCGCGCATACCTCAACCGCCGTTAGCCTTTCGGTACTAAGGAGTGAGGGGCTACGTGACCAGTTAGGCTCCTGAATCGCGATGCTCAGGAGTCCCCCTTGACGCTCAAACGGCCTTCATACCTTGGCTCCGCTCGGGGAGGGACGTGCGACGAACCAGGCCCAGGGGTGCCTGGCTGGGTGGTGTGCGTCTGGGCGTGACCTAGGCGTAGCCCCCATGCCCACCCCCCTCGCGCAGCACTCCTGAGGGGAGGCGTTGCAATGAGGCTAGACACTGAGCTCTAGGCTCCCTGAGGTTGATGCAACCCTAGGGCCACCCTCAGTTGTTTATCACCAGCGCGGAGCATAGCGCTTCCGTATGTGTACGGGCATAGCTGCTCCTCGGCAGTGTCGTCAGCCAGCGCGGAGCATGGTGCTTCCACTGGTGCCTAGGAGGGGGCTCCCCTCCGGGAGGAGCCCCCGGGGCGTATACAGCCCCGCCCTGACACGTGGCCGGCACGGTAGGGCTTGACGAGGTGTATCTGGGCACCCGCGAGCCAGCGCGGGACTCACAGGGCCCTACCTCAAGGCGGGTTGCGCCTGGCTCTGGGCCTTATCTTGGAGTGTGTTCCTGCAAAATTGGCTAGATGCCGGTGCTCTACGTCCTCGGGTCCCGGCTCTCGGGCTGGTCTCAGCCGTCGCTGGTATGCCAGGTCGCGATGCCATGGACAAGACCAGAGGGTGAGGGCCGGAGAGCCGGTAGGAGCCCTGAGTCGTGATGCTCAGGCACCCCCCCTTTAACGCGCAAGCTTTCGACATCCAAGAAGAAAAGGTACCGTGAACGGGCACCAAATAACAAGCATGATGGGTCAAAAGCATGGCCCTAAGATAAAAGCAAAAGGTATACATGCCACTGGGTCTGACCCGAGCAGCTTGGGGATAATGCAGCCCGAGGGGCGCCCCCAGCAGGGTGAGCTAAGAACATGAAATAAAAGGGATACACGCCACAGGGACGGACCCATGCGGCCTGGGTATAATGCGGCCCGGAGGACGCTCCCAGCTGGGAATGAAACTTGATAAATGTCACCTGATCATGCTGAAGACGAAGGGGTGTTGACATAGCAAACTCGGTGGGCTGCGGGAGCCGATCCTCACGAGCCCCCAGGCCCTGGGGCCTCGGGAGGCTCCGGAGGCGCTGGTGGCTCCTCGCGGACCATGTCCATCTCCACCAGGGCTGCGGCACGCCTGGCCTCTCGAGCCCCCAGGATGGCCCTCATGAGGCGCTTGTACGTGGCAGCCATGTTCGGCAAGCCATAAGGCATGCGAACGTAGCTGTGGGGTGGACCCTCGCAGCGTCCCACTTGCGAAGGCTAGAGGCGTTCTTGAGACGCGGCTTGGTTGAGCCCTGGTATGTCGACGCAGACGCGCAGCCCACCATCCTCGCCTGGATGGGGGGCCACAGCGGGTAGGCGGCGGCCGCCTCTCATGACTCTAGACTCTTGTAGCTCCTGAATGGCCTTGCTGACTAACTCTTGCGGGTTTGGCCCTCCTTGCCTTGCTCCTTCTTGAGGGAAACGTGCTTTGAAACATGCCTCCATGTGGTGCCCTAGCGCCTCCCTCGTGACTTTGGCGAGGTCGGCGGCCCTCCAGGGGAGAGCCCCCGAGCCCTGCCTGAGGGGGGCGCCGGGCGCGCCTCCCTATGCGATAGAGGGAGGTTCCCCCTGAGCAGGCGCGGGCCCTGAGGGGCCTGCCTCCTGAGGGGCCAGGCCGGACGATGTCTTCTTTTTCTTGGGGGCGGCCTCAGGAAGCCCCCTGCTTCCGTGGTCCAGGTCTTCCAGTGACGCGGCCTGAAAGGCTCGCTCCAGGGAGCACACTGCGTCTCTCTCTTCGCAGGGCACCGTGATGACTCCACCACTTCCTGGCATCTTGAGGATGTTGTAGCCGTGGTGGGTTACGACCATGAACTTGGCCAGCGCAAGGTACCCGAGGATGGCATTGTACGGCAGGCGGATGTGGGCGATGTCGAAGTCAATGAGCTCGGCGCGGTAGTTGTCGCATGCCCCGAAGGTGACAGGGAGGCGAACCTGCCCGATCGGGACCGTGGAGCCGTCGGTGACTCCGGAGAAAGGCTTGGTTGGCTGAAGCTGATTGTAGGGCACTTGGAGATTATTGAATGTTTCCACAGACAGGACGTTGAGTCCTTCCCCGCCATCGATGAGGGTCTTGGTGACTAGCACGTTGCTGATGATTGGGGAACAAAGCATCGGGAGGACTCCGGCTGTAGCAGCGCACTTGAGCTGATCCGCAGAGCTGAACATGATGGCGCATGCCGACCACCTGAGAGGGCACGTGGCCTCGAGCTTGGGAAGGACTGCATTTACTTCGCGGGCGAACTGCTTGAAGATGCGCTGAGAGGCTGGGGCTTGAGCTCCGCCCAGGATGCAGGCGATCGCGCGTGGCTCCTGGAAGCCCCCAGCCCCCTTGTCCTGATGACGGTCCTTGTTTCTTCTTGGCTGCGGTGGCAGCGGAGGGAGGCCTGCATTCCCTTGCGGGCGATCCTCGCGAGGCTAATCCCTCCAGCCTCCCTCGCGAGGCGGGTCCTACCAGCGATCCTCGTGAGGTTGGTCGCGCCACCCCTAGCGTGGGCCGTGGTCTTCCCAGCGTCCTGCGTTCCTTCCTCCTCCTCGGTCGTAACCCCGGTCGTTGCGGTCGGGACATCGGCCGACCCTTCCTTCACGCACGGCCCGGAGCTCTTGGCATTCATTGGTGTTATGGGTGTGGAGGTCATGGTACATGCAGTACCGACTGCCCTTGGAGGTTTCAGGCTGATCTCTGCCCCACTTGGTGTCTGGCTCTGCCGCGAGCACGACAGCCCCCTTGCGCTTCACATCCTTGGCCTTGAGCTTCTTCTCTTCTGGGTCTACGACAGGCAGCTCGAGGAGGGAGAGGCGCCCCTCCTCAGCTCTGGTGCACTTGGTCGCCAAGTTGAACAACTCCAAGGAGGTGCACAGGTCTTCATGCATCGCCAGCTCCTCCTTCATCTTGACATCGCGCACGCCGTCGGAGAAGGCTGAGATGATGGCCTCCTCGGTCACCTTAGGGATCTTGAGGCGCGCGTTGTTGAAGCGCTGGATGTACTTCTGCAGGGTTTCCCCTGGCTGCTGCTTGATGCGGCGCATGTCGCTCACCGCGGGTGGCCGGTCGCGAGTACCCTGGAAGTTGGCGATGAAGCGGGTGCGCATCTCGTCCCAGGAGGAGATCGTGCCAGGTGCCAGATTCAGGAGCCAGGTGCAAGCCCCGTCCTTGAGCGCCATGGGAAACCAGTTCGCCATGACCTTCTCGTCTCCGTTGGCGGCCTCGATGCCCAGCTCGTAGAGCTGGAGGAACTCTGCAGGGTCAGCCATGTCTTCGTAGCGGGGAGGCAGGTCCGGCTTGAACTTGCCAGGCCACGCGACGCTGCGTAGCTCGGGGGTGAAGGCGCGGCAGCCCGCTGTGGCCATAGGAGGTCTTGGGTGATGAAGAGCTTGGTCCTGCGGGTCCCCATGAGCTGCAGCTGGGAGCAGCGCGGGGTCTTGACGTGCTGGAGCAGGAGCGTGGTCGGGACGAGCAGGAGCAAGGAGCGCTCGAGCAGCTTCTCGGGGGCGCGGGACTTCTTGGCAGCTCTGCTCCTGCCGCGCTGGCGCCTGACTGGGCGGGTTCCGCTCAGGGGCCGTGCGCCTTGGAGCCAGGGCGCCTTCTCGAGGGGGAGGTGGCTGAGGCGCCCCGGGAGCTTCATTGTCGCGCAGGGCGGGGCGCGGTGCAGCGAGAAGGACGACGCGGGGGAGCCCCCAGTGGCGCGGATGAGCTCGGCGACTCGGTCGAGCCACTCCTCGTAGACGTCGTCGATCGGGCGGTAGCGCAGGAGCTCGTTTGCCGCGGTGAGCGCAGCTCGGGCCTCCATGGCCGCGTGGGGCGTGCGAGACGAAGAACCAGCAGGAGTGAGAGAGGGTGTAGCAGTGCGGCCGTCTCGCCTCATGGATGGGTGCTGGGATGATGCTTGTTGCTCGTTCCCTGCCGGGCCGGTGGCGGCGTTGATAGCAGGTGACGTGGAACGACGGGGGCGCCCGCCAATGGGGGCCGTCTGGGCGACACGGGAAGCGAGGGCGGCGCGCGGGCCCGACGAGCGTCTGACATGGACGCGATGGTCGGAGAAGAACAGGGCGACGGGAAGCGACTTCCGGCGCACCCCTACCTGGCACGCCAAATGTCGGATTTCGGGTTCCGGCAAACCCTTGAGGTTCGAACACTGGGGTGCGTGCGGAGATTACGCCCTCTGCCTACCTGCTCCTCACCGAATCGCTAGGATCCAAACTACCAAAGGATCAACACAAGAGACACAAGGTTTATACTGGTTCAGGCCACCATTGTGGTGTAATACCCTACTCCAATGTGTGATGTGGTGGATTGCCTCTTGGGCTGATGATGAACAATACAAGGAAGAACAGCCTCGCGAGGGTCTGTTCTAGGCCGGTGCGATGAACTGCTAGGAGGAGTTCAGTCGCCCTATATCTCTCTCTTTCTATTCTAGATGTATGCCCGATGCCAGATCTTCCGATGCCTCTACCCTGGGGGTGGCTAGTCCTATTTATAGGCAAAGGCCCTGGGCCTCTTTCCAAATATTGAGCGGGTACACTTATCCTGACTAAAGTTGGTCCTTGCCTGCCAAAGGCTCTAGTGGTGACGCCGGCTTGGGCTCCATGGTGACCTCCATCCTGCCGTTGGACTGGTCTTGGTCTTGTTGCACCGAAATGGATGCCTTTGCTTGATGCTCTCGCCTGCGCTTGCTCCTTTTGCACCAAATAGGAAAGGAGGACACTGCACCGGCGGGCGCCCGACTGGCGCCCTTGGTCGTCATGGCTTGCGTCATGGGCACCTCGCGAGGTACCCCGCCTTGAACTCTCCGCCTCCTCGTGAGCCAGCCTGATGAGGCCGCGCCTGAGGAATCTCCTTGTCGTCCGCCCCGCGAGGCTTGGCTCCTCGCGAGGGTCTGGAGCTTGTGTGGATGGAGATGGGCTGCGCTGGGCCCCCTTTTGAGCCACGCCGCAGGCCGCAGGCAGGCAAGTCTGGGGGGCCCCGTTCCCAGAACGCCGACAACTATAAGTACTGTTGCAAACAATTCATATTTTGTTTTGCATTATATCTACTATATTCCAACTTTTCTATGGTAAAAACTCACCAAAGAAAACCATAGAATCATCAAAACAAGCACAGAACGCAAAGAAAACAGAATCTGTCAAAAACAGAACAGTCTATAGTAATCTGAATATTTTGCATACTTCTATAAATCAAAAAAATTTGTAAAAATTCTATTGACGTGAGAAAATTTTCTATTAATCTTCTTCAAAAAGAATCAACTCAAAATCACTGTTCTGTTAAAAATGAATAATAACCTCGTGATTGCAAAAGTTTCTGATTTTCAGCAAGATCAAATCAACTTTTACCCAAATCATCCCAAAGGCCTTGCTTGGCACAAACAATAATTTAAACCACAAATGCACATCTAACTAGAGGTATAATTGGGCATTTTATTGAAAACAGCAAAAAAACCAAAAAGCAAAAAGATACAAGTTGGGTTGCCTCCCAACGAGCGCTATTGTTTTACGCGCCTAGCTAGGCATAACGCGTAGGATCTAAGTGTTGTCATATTCTTTCTGCAATTCTTCAAGCACACAACCAGGTTTCTTTGGAGAATAAGCAAGCAAAATAGCTAAACTTGTAGGCATAAACTTAAGGAATTCATTCCTATCAATAGGATCTCTTGTAGTTTCAGCCAAATTCGGGTGAATACTTATCATTTTGAGATCTCCTTTATCGTTGCTAGAAGTTGCACCCTTGTTCTTAGTAGCTTGAGTAGTCTTACTAATTTTTATGGGAGTTTTGACGGAACCAAAAGCCGTACTTAGATTAGAAAAAAATTCTTCCAGTTTATCAATCCTAGACGGGCTTTCTTCAATTCTTTCATGAATTATAGTTCCCTTTTCTTTTAACAACATAAAAACGTCTCCCGGCTTTGACCCCATTTTAGTAGCATAACTTTGCATCTTTCTATCCAAGTTTTCAATATGTTCTGCGGTAAGCTATTTCTTTTCAATAGCATCTAGTCTCTCCATAACATGCTCGAGAGTCAATATTGTTTCATTGATCACGAGTGGTGGTGAACCCACTAAATTTACCAAAGCATTAAAAGCATCAAGAGAACGACACATCAAGAAATTCCCACCGGTAATCGTATCAAGGACAAATCTATACCTAGTGGTAATGCCCACATAAAAACAACAAAGAAGAACAATGGTAGATTTGTTAGAATAGATCTATTATGAGCATTGCAAATGCTATACCAAGCATCTTTAAAATTCTCTCCTCCCCTTTGTTTAAAGTTGAGAACAAGATTGCACACAAAAACAGATCTAACGAGAAAATGGCAAACGAAAAAGAGGGCGAATAAAACGACAAATTTTTGTGAAGTGGGGGAGAGAAAAATGAGAGGCAAATGGCAAATAATGTAAATCGCAAGGAGATGAGATTTTTGATTTGAAGATCCTCCCCAGCAACGGCACCAGAAATTCCTTTTGATGTCTGCTAGAACTACGTCGGTATTTCCCTAAATAGGAAGGGATGATGCAATATAGCGAGGGTAGGTATTTCCCTCAGTGATGAGACCAAGGTTATTGAACCAATAGGAGAACTTCCTCACACCACATAAATAGCCCCCACACACAAATAACAAATACTCGCAACCCGACGTGTTAAAGGGGATGTCAATCCCTTTCGGGTACGACGCCTCAAGATAGGCAAATAACATGCAATAAAAGTGGTAGATAGGATAAATAGACCGTGGAACAAATAAATTGCAGCAAGGTATTTTTGTATTTTTAGTTTAATATATCTGAAAATAAATGCAAAGGAAAATAGATCGCAAAGGCAAATATGATGAAAAGAGACCCGGGGGCCATAGGTTTCACTAGTGGCTACTCTTGAGAAAAATAGAAAACGGTGGGAAAACAATTAATGTTGGGCAATTGATAGAACTTCAAATAATCATGACAATATCCAGGCAATGATCATTATATAGGCATCATGTCCAATATTAGTAGACCGACTCCTGCCTCCATCTACTACTATAACTCCACACATCGACCGATATCCAGCATGCATCTAGTGTATTAAGTTCATGGAGAAAGGAAGTAATGCAATAAGAATGATGACATGATGTAGACAAGATCTATTTATGTAGAAGTAGACCCCATCTTGTTATCCTTAATAGCAATGATACATACGTGTCATTTCCCTTTCTGTCACTGGGATCAAGCACCGTAAGATCGAACCCATCACAAAGCACCTCTTCCCATTGCAAGATAAATAGATCAAGTTGGCCAAACAAACCTGAAATATCGGATAAGAAATACGAGGCTATAATAAATCTCGCATATAAGAGATCAAAGAAGACTCAAATAACTTTCATGGATAAAAACATAGATCTGATCATAAACTCAAAGTTTATCGGATCCCAACGAACACACCACAAAAAGGCTTACATCATATGGATTTCCAGGAGACCATTGTATTGATAATCGAGAGAGAGAGAGAGAGAGAGAGAGAGAGAGAGAGAGAGGAAGCCATCTAGCTACTAACTACGGCCCCGTAGGTCTACAAAGAACTACTCATGCATCATCACAGAGGCACCAATGGAAGTGGTGAACCCCTCCGTGATGGTGTCTAGATTGGGTCTGGTGTTTCTGGACTCTGCGGCGGCTGGAATTGATTTTCATCGACTCCCCTATGGTTTCTGGAATATTGGGGTATTTATAGAGCAAAGATGCGGTTCAGGGGGCACCCGAGGTGGGCACAACCCACCTTGGCGTGCCTCGGCCTCTTGGCGCGCCCTGGTGGGTTGTGCTCTCCGCATAGCACCCCCAAGTGCTTTCCTGGCCCACTGGATGTCTTCTGGTTCAAAAAATCCTCAAGAAGTTTCGCTGCGTTTGGACTCCGTTTGGTATTGATTTCATGCGATGTAAAAAACATGCAGAAAAAAGCAATTGGCACTAGGCACTATGTTGATAGGTTAGTACCAAAAGACGATATAAAATTACTGAAAAATGATTATAGAACATCCAAGAATGATAATATAACAACATGAACCAATCAAAAATTATAGATACATTGGAGACGTACCAGCATCCCCAAGCTTAATTCCTGCTCGTCCTCGATTAGGTAAATGATAAAAACTGAATTTTTGATGTGGAATGCTGCCTAACATGTTCATCACATTTCTTTTCTTTATAGCATGGACATTTGGACTTTTATATGATTCAGAGCAATAGTCTAGTTTTGACATGAAGACTTTAATAGTCAAGCATACCAACAAGCAACCATGTCTTTCAAAATATCAACACTAAAGCAAGTTATCCCAAGCCCATTATGCTCAATCATTGATCCATCCATGAAACACACTATCAGGGAAACGAACACCTATGGGGTCACAAGGATCCCTTCTATGTTCGATGGGGGGATTAGGTGCACGAAGAGCAAGTCTAGGACTCAGCACAACGGGATTTACCTAGGTTCAGGTAGCAAAGATGCGTAATACCCTAGTCCTGCTTGTCTGGATATATGTGTTCCTGAGATTTTGAACTAGCTATAGTGTGTGCCTGGTCCAAAAGTCTGAATCCTCTCTCTGTACGCCTTGGGCCTCCTTTTATACGTAAAGGGGTTGCCACAGTGGCACACAGTTGCGCTCGAGGCGTCGACCGATACGTCCTTCTCGCACGGCCCTGAGCTCTTGGCATTCGTTGGTGTTGTGGGTGTGGAGGTCATGGTATACGCAGTACCGGCTACCCTTGGACGACTACGGCTGGTCCCTGCCGCGCTTCGTGTCTGGCTCTGCTGCGAGCACGACTGCTCCTTTGCGCTTCACATCCTCGGCCTTGGCTTTCTTCTCTTCAGGGTCAGCAGCTGGGAGCTCAAGAAGGGAGAGGCGCCCCTCCTCAGCCCTTGCGCACTTGGTCGCCAGGTTGAACAGCTCCAGAGATCTGCACAGATCCTCATGGATTGCCAGCTCCTCCTTCATCTTGACGATGTGGACGCCATCAGAGAATGCTGAGATGATGGCCTCCTCGGTCACCTTGGGAATCTTGAGGCGAGCTGTCACGCCCAATATGCGATACTATCCTAAAGAGACTCGAAGGTCCCACCAAGGATAGAACCGCATATTGAAACACTTTTGCAAGGAGGATATCATTACATCAACATTACATAATAGATGGGGATGCATACATAAGGCATACAGTGCCACACGAATACAACATCATCATACATAAGATCAACATCTGACTACGGATGAAACACAAACAGAAGCTCAAACGACATCCACCTAGCTAGCCTAGGCTGCCGACCTGGAACCTATCCCCTGATCGAAGAAGAAGCATAAGAAGAACTCCAAACAAGCAAACATCGCTCTCGCATCAAGATCATCGCAAACCTGTACCTGCAACTGTTGTTGTAGTAATCTGTGAGCCATGAGGACTCAGCAATCTCATTACCATGGGTATCAAGACTAGCAAAGCTTAATGGGAAAGGAAGGGGTAAAGGGGTGAGGTTGCAACAGCGACTAAGCATGATATGGTGGCTAACATACGCAAATGGGAGCCAAAAGAGAAGCAAATGGAACAGTCGTGAAGCTAGCAATGATCAAGAAGTGATCCTGAACTCCTACTTACGTCAAACATAACCCAAAACCGTGTTCACTTCCCGGACTCCGCCGAAAAGAGACTATCACGGCTACACACGCGGTTGATGCCTTTAATTCGGATCTGGTGTCAAGTTATCTACAACCAGACATTAACAAATTCCCATCTGCCACATAACCGCGGGCACGGCTTTCGAAAGATAATACCCTGCAGGGGTGTCCAACTTAGCCCATGATAAGCTCTCGCGATCAACGAAGGATATACCTTCTCCCAGGAAGACCCGATCAGTCTCGGAATCCCGGTTTACAAGACATTTTGACAATGGTAAAACAAGACCAGCAAAGCCGCCCGATGCGCCGACAATCCTGATAGGAGCTGCACATATCTCGTTCTCAGGGCAACACCGGATAAGTCAAGCTACGAGTAAAACCAACCCTCAAGTTTCCCCAAGGTGGCCCCGCAGGCTGCTCGTTTCGGACCAACACTTATAGAAGCACTGGCCCGGGGGGGGGGGCTAAAATAAAGATGACCCTCGGGTTAATTACTCCCAAGGGAAATGTAGGTGGTGGTGAGGCAAATGGTAAAACCAAGGTTGGGCCTTGCTGGAGGAGTTTTATTCAAAGCGAACTGTCAAGGGGGTCCCATAAATCACCCAACCGCGTTAGGGATGCAAAATCCGGGAACATAACACCGGTATGACGGAAACTAGGGCGGCAAGAGTGGAACAAAACACCAGGTATAAGGTCGAGCCTTCCACCCTTTACCAAATATATAGATGCATTAATTAAATAAGTGATATTGTGATATCCCAACAAAATCCTGTCCACCATGGAGTAATCTTCAACTTCACCTGCAACTAACAGCGCTATAAGAGGGGCTGAGCAAAGCGGTAACATAGCCAAGCAATGATTTGCTAGGAAGGGTGTCAAAGGTTAGAGGTTCATGGCAATTTGGGAGGCTTGAAGAGCAAATGATAGGTAACGCAGCATAGCGATAGAACGAAGCAACTAGCATAGCAATGATAGTAGTGAGATCCAGGGTAGCGGTCATCTTGCCTGAAATCCTACTAGGAAGAAGAACAAGTCCATGAAGCAGATGAAGCCGAGAAGAGAACCAAGCGTAGACGAATGAATCCTCACGATCGCAACAAAAACGGGAACAATCGAGAAGAAGCACACAACATGGTAAACACACCACACATAGACAAGACATGATGCACAACCAAGCATGATGCATGATAAGGCTACATGAAGCTACTCATGGCAAGAGATGATGCAAACAAGAGCAACACAACAAAGCAAGTTTAAATGAGGCCGGAAACAACATATAACAATTCTGGTAAGTCCTCATATGCAAATTTCGAAATTGGTCCAGATCTGAATAAACCTTATGTTCAAGTTTTTAAACAGCAAGTTAAGATGCACCAAGATGATCTACACGAGATTCTAGTCAAGTTACACATAAAGTTCATTTAATTCGGAGCTACGGTCTAGAAGATATGAGTAAAACAAGTTAAACATGGCATTGATGAAAAAGGCATCCAAACATCAAGCAAACACCTCAAAACAAGGATGCAACAAGATAATATGAATCTACATGCAAAATCAAGAAAGTTTCATATAAAGCACACTCAAAACGGAGCAACGGTTCAACACATACACTCTATACAAGATATGACAACAATCTGTCCATAACAGCAACTAGGAATCTTGCAAGCATCAAAACAATATGCTACAGCACCTCAATATGAAAACAAAAGGCATGGTCATGATGTACAGGTAAAGCATAACAAAACATGAACACTGAGCTATCTCCAGAAATCAATAGAACATGCTCAAACACACATGGCAAGATTGCAAATAATAACAGTTTCAGACATTGCAGAAATAACATCAGGTTGCAATGTTTAGAGCTATCAAACAACATGTTACAGGAACTTAACAGGGCAATCAAAGGCATGGCATGAATCTACTAATTGCATATAACAAAAGTCCTTTACTGACCATGAGCCAAAAGGGCACAGAAAATATGATGGCACCCATGTAAACATAGCAAGTTATATGATAGATTCATACATGGCAGGAACAACAATAAGTAGGCATGTTGGTGAGCTTGAACCACTCATCACAGAGCAATACATGGCATGGAAAGGCAACCAACAGGAAGAAGACATGTTTATGGAGCCAAGCATGGCAAGAGCAAGTTCATAGCATGCAAGGATCAACTACAACAACCTTGGCAAAATTGAATAACATGTAAACAATCTGCCAGGAAACATTTTGTAGCATAAGTAGAGCATGAAAATGACATGCTAGGCTACTCCATAATTTCAAAAATGGGCATTAATGGATAGAGCATAACCATATGTTCAAAACATCCTTACTAAAGTATCTCAAAATATGCATGTATCTCTTTGTAGCATCATGTTTACATGGCATAAAAATAACAGCAGAACAGAGACTGAAATCAGAAACATCACGAGGCCTAGTTTACATGCTTGTGCTAGTCACCACAATGATCACAAAAATACATGGAATACACCCCTGTAAAGATGGCATGGCATAGTTCAAAACATATGTAGAGCTCAAGTTCATAAGATGCACACATCAATCATGGCAAAAATGACAAATCATCAAGTTATAACAGTTTCAGCAGATTAACAGCAACATGCACTCTTGCAACGATGATTCGGGCATCCAGATGAGCTCAAATGAACATGATGCAATGGAATGAAATGAAGTACTCGTCGAGACGAACAATTTGACATATTACACGCACGAAACGGACCAGCATGCAGCAAGTTATGATGCGATGAACATGGCATGATTATGCAAAAAATTCGGGACTGAAGAATTTGGACCTCGCGGGTAAGTCAACGTGGGCGGTGGATCTCGCTGGAACTTCGCCGGAGAAGGACGGAGACGGCGGCCGGAGTCGAGGGAGAGGTCGAGGAAGCCGGGGGAGGACGGATCCGGCGAGGTGAGGGTCGCCGGGGTCGGATCCCGACCGGATCGGGGCGGAGAAGCTGAGGACGGCGGCGGCGCGCACCGGGCGGCGGCGGTCGCCGGCGAGGAGGACGGGCAGTCGCGGGGGCGGCGTCCGGCGGGCGCTCG
>NC_041387.1:143991689-143998283 GCF_002162155.2 Triticum dicoccoides | reverse complement strand
GGGGAGACGCGGCGGCGCCGATGAGCTAGGCGGCGGGGTCTGGCGCGGGACTCGGGCTCGCGGTGCGGGCGAGGCGGCGGCGGCGCTCCGGGGGGCGACGGCGCGCGCACGGGAGGCGGGCGCGGGCGGCGGCGCGCGCTCGGGCCCCGATGGGCTCGGGCGGGGCCCGCTCGGGCCTGGGCGGGCCGGCGGCGATGTGGGAGCGGGGGCGCCATGTGGCGCGACGCCAGTGGCTGCGGGGGCAGCGACGATTTCGTCCGGTGGCGGCGGACGTGTCCGGTTGCGGCGGAGGGCGATTTTTAGGGTTTGAACCCGGGATTAGAGGAGGGGTGCACATATATATAGATTCTGGGAGCTAGGAGAGTCCAAATGGGGAGCCGTTTTCGCCCACACGATCGTGATCGAATGACCGAGAGCATGGAGGGGAGTTTGCTGGGCTTCGGGCCACTTTGGAAGGGGTGTTGGGTTGCAACACAAAGAGGGCTTTTGCGGTTACCCGATTAACCATAGGAGTATCAAACGACCTCCAAATGGCACGAAACTTGACAGGTGGGCTACCGGTGCTATACCAAGGCCGCTTGGCAAACCTCGGGCCATTCCGAGAAAGTTTAACACCCGCTCACAACGAGAGACAAAAGGGGGACGCCGGAGGACATAGGAGTGCTGGATTGCAAAACGGACAACGGGGAAAATGCTCGGATGCATGAGACGAACACGAATGCGAAATGAGATGCACATGATGGCATGATGAAATGCAACACGCAAGCAAATGACATGGCAACGACGGCGAATAACTGGCAGACACCTGGTGCATCGGATCCGGGGCGTTACAACACTCCTCCACTAACAAGAGATCTCGTCCAGAGATCTTAGGACCGAGACGGAAGGGAAAAGGAAGAGGTGAAACAAGAACTCAAGAGAAGAAGCAAAGAATCGAGAGCATTCGAAAAGAACTGAGGAACGACGAGAATGACGAGAATCGAACGCTTACGGAATCCGATAAACTATGAAACCACTCCGGTTATAACGAGATAAGAAACGAATAAGACTGAAAGGATTTAGGTAGCACTACGGCTAAAAATGAAAGGAAAAGAACACGAACTCCACAAGATGGGATGGAACTTGATGAACTCTTGAAGAATGAATTAAATCATGAAGAACCACCGTGAAGAACTCCGGTGACAAAAGGATGATGAGATAGAATTGAAGGATGAAAGAATAAGATGAGCCTTGCGATGATTTAGATGGAGGTTCCGACGAGATGGTCGATAAAAATTGAACTCCAGAAAAGAAAAGATGAAAACACTCGGAACTAGAATTTATTTCTCACGAACAAACTCCGAAGGAAGGGATCACTTTGAGGAAATAAGAATAAGATTTATTGTATGCTTACCCTTCATCAACTTAGATTGATGACAAGCAATGGATTGTTCATACTACTTATTCTTCTCGAAAAAGGATTAAGGGGAATATGACACAAAACTTGAGAGAGTCTTCAGGAACCACCGGTAGGATTGGAAGGAACGAATGAATATATGTGAAAAGAACGGAAATAAATCTTGAATGAACCACCATAAGAATTCAAAAATGACTGATGAAAGAGAGTGAATCACCGGGAAGAATTAGAAGAACAAATAAGCTAGAGGGGATTTAGATGCAAAAGAACGAAGAGACAACGAACTGATTAAAGAACACATGAATGAAGCACCGGGATAAATAGAGAACGATAACTGGAATGATGGCCTCCGGTAAAAAGAAATGGGAAAACAACTACTGACATACTCCGGATGGGTAAGAAAGAATATCTGACAAACTGAAATAAATCGAGAGGCTGATATGAAGCTAGAACCACGAATCTTTGGGAGAACGGGAAAGATTTAGAGGAAAACTCTTCTTCGATCTTCAAATGATGACGGAAAACCACCAAAATTACTGAGATACACCGGGAGAATGAAAAGCGAAGAGGTTGAGCCAACAATGAAATGATTTGAAATCGATCTTGACAAGGCATGTGACTGATGGAATCCATTCTTATGTCACACTTGAAAAGAATTGAGAATAACTCCGGGGAATTAGAAGAGTCAGGTAAGATCCTGGGGAAAGACCTGTGGGTTAGGGCCCACTGAGGAAAACATCGTTGGAAAGGATTGTTGAACAGATAAATGATGCACCGGAACAATTGAAATATTTGAATGAGGTGACAACCTCGAATTAATTGGAACACAGACGAAACTCCTGAGATGTCTTGAACTCCGGAAGGATTGAATGGCGAGAGGCAAAAGAGCAAGGAGAACACTTGAGCCGAGGAAAAGAATATAATCACTATCGAAAAACTTGAATTGAATCCACCGGAAAAGAAAAAGAGATGAAGAATGACGAACGAGACAAGAATTCACTGGTTGAAATGATTGAGGGAAGACTGAAGAACCTCCGTACGAATGAAAATTGATGCTCGAAAGAGACTCAGGCTCCGGGAAGAAGAGGGTGGGAGGGCGGGAAAACAAAGGAAACTTTGAAGGGGAAACAACGAATATCTTGTAGAGAAAACACCGGTTGAAATCATTGAGGAAAGAAAACAAAGACTTCGCACGAGTAGGAAGGATACTCGATTACGGACTCCGGTTTCGAGAAGAAGAAGGGAGGGCGGGTGGGAAAAGAAAACAACTGGGGATTAAACTCAAAGATGAAGAGGCTCGAGTCAACTTGACAAGAAATGCACCGGATGAAAAAAGCTGAGAACCAACGATCGGAAAACCAACTGCGTGATCCTAAAGAAAGTTTGAAAGGGAAGAGAAATAATTTAAAACACCTACGTCAAGATTTCTCACCCGAGCGACGAAGGGGGCTGAGGAGTAAAAAGAATTCCTACTCTCCGATATAACTAGACTCCGAAAACAGTTTTCTTCTAGACTCGACATCGGCCAAACTACACAATCAATCAAGGGGGGCTCCTAGGGTCGGTCGAGGCTCTGATACCAACTTGTCACACCCAATATGCGATATTATCCTAAAGAGACTCGAAGGTCCCACCAAGGATAGAACCGCATATTGAAACGCTTTTGCAAGGTGGATATCATTACATCAACATTACATAATAGATGGGGATGCATACATAAGGCATACAGTGCCACACGAATACAACATCATCATACATAAGATCAACATCCGACTACGGATGAAACACAAACAGAAGCTCAAACGACATCCACCTTGCTAGCCCAGGCTGCCGACCTGGAACCTATCCCCTGATCGAAGAAGAAGCAGAAGAAGAACTCCAAACAAGCAAACATCGCTCTCGCATCAAGATCATCGCAAACCTGTACCTACAACTGTTGTTGTAGTAATCTGTGAGCCATGAGGACTCAGCAATACCATTACCATGGGTATCAAGACTAAGCATGATATGGTGGCTAACATACGCAAATGGGAGCCAGAAGAGAAGCAAATGGAACGGTCGTGAAGCTAGCAATGATCAAGAAGTGATCCTAAACTCCTACTTACGTCAAACATAACCCAAAACCGTGTTCACTTCCCGGACTCCGCCGAAAAGAGACCATCACGGCTACACACGCGGTTGATGTGTTTTAATTCGGATCTGGTGTTAAGTTATCTACAACCGGACATTAACAAATTCCCATCTGCCACATAACTGCGGGCACGGCTTTCGAAAGATAATACCCTGCAGGGGTGTCCCAACTTAGCCCATGATAAGCTCTCGTGATCAATGAAGGATATACCTTCTCCCAGGAAGACCCGATCAGTCTCGGAATCCCGGTTTACAAGACATTTTGACAATGGTAAAAAAGACCAGCAAAGCCGCCCGATGCGCCGACAATCCCGATAGGAGCTGCACATATCTCGTTCTCAGGGAAACACCGGATAAGTCAAGCTACGAGTAAAACCAACCCTCAAGTTTCCCCGAGGTGGCCCCGCAGGCTGCTCGTTTCGGACCAACACTTAGAGAAGCACTGGCCCGGGGGGGCTAAAATAAAGATGACCCTCGGGTTAATTACTCCCAAGGGAAATGTAGGTGGTGGTGAGGCCAATGGTAAAACCAAGGTTGGGCCTTGCTGGAGGAGTTTTATTCAAAGCGAACTGTCAAGGGGGTCCCATAAATCACCCAACCGCGTTAGGAATGCAAAATCCGGGAACATAACACCGGTATGACGGAAACTAGGGTGGCAAGAGTGGAACAAAACACCAGGTATAAGGTCAAGCCTTCCACCCTTTACCAAATATATAGATGCATTAATTAAATAAGAGATATTGTGATATCCCAACAAAATCATGTCCACCATGGAGTAATCTTCAACTTCACCTGCAACTAACAGCGCTATAAGAGGGGCTGAGCAAAGCGGTAACATAGCCAAGCAATGATTTGCTAGGAAGGGTGTCAAAGGTTAGAGGTTCATGGCAATTTGGGAGGCTTGAAGAGCAAATGATAGGTAACGCAGCATAGCGATAGAACGAAGCAACTAGCATAGCAATGATAGTAGTGAGATCCAGGGTAGCGGTCATCTTGCCTGAAATCCTGCTAGGAAGAAGAACAAGTCCATGAAGAAGATGAAGCCGAGAAGAGAACCAAGCGTAGACGAACGAATCCTCACGATCGCAACAAAAACGGGAACAATCGAGAAGAAGCACACAACATGGTAAACACACCACACATAGACAAGACATGATGCACAACCAAGCATGATGCATGATAAGGCTACATGAAGCTACTCATGGCAAGAGATGATGCAAACAAGAGAAACACAACAAAGCAAGTTTAAATGAGGCCGGAAACAACATATAACAATTCTGGTAAGTCCTCATATGCAAATTTCGAAATTGGTCCAGATCTGAATAAACCTTATGTTCAAGTTTTTAAACAGCAAGTTAAGATGCACCAAGATGATCTACACGATATTCTAGTCAAGTTACACATAAAGTTCATTTAATTCGGAGCTACGGTCTAGAAGATATGAGTAAAACAAGTTAAACATGGCATTGATGAAAAAGGCATCCAAACATCAAGCAAAAACCTCAAAACAAGGATGCAACAAGATAATATGAATCTACATGCAAAATCAAGCAAGTTTCATATAAAGCACACTCAAAACGGAGCAACGGTTCAACACATACACTCTATACAAGATATGACAACAATCTGTCCATAACAGCAACTAGGAATCTTGCAAGCATCAAAACAATATGCTACAACACCTCAATATGAAAACAAAAGGCATGGTCATGATGTACAGGTAAAGCATAACAAAACATGAACACTGAGCTATCTCCAGAAATCAATAGAACATGCTCAAACACACATGGCAAGATTGCAAATAATAACAGTTTCAGACATTGCAGAAATAACATCAGGTTGCAATGTTTAGAGCTATCAAACAACATGTTACAGGAACTTAACAGGGCAATCAAAGGCATGGCATGAATCTACTAATTGCATATAACAAAAGTCCTTTACTGACCATGAGCCAAAAGGGCACAGAAAATATGATGGCACCCATGTAAACATAGCAAGTTATATGACAGATTCATACATGGCAGGAACAACAATAAGTAGGCATGTTGGTGAGCTTGAACCACTCATCACAGAGCAATACATGGCATGGAAAGGCAACCAACAGGAAGAAGACATGTTTATGGAGCCAAGCATGGCAAGAGCAAGTTCATAGCATGCAAGGATCAACTACAACAACCTTGGCATAATTGAATAACATGTAAACAATCTGCCAGGAAACATTTTGTAGCATAAGTAGAGCACGAAAATGACATGCTAGGCTACTCCATAATTTCAAAAATGGGCATTAATGGATAGAGCATAACCATATGTTCAAAACATCCTTACTGAAGTATCTCAAAATATGCATGTATCTCTTTGTAGCATCATGTTTACATGGCATAAAAATAACAGCAGAACAGGGACTGAAATCAGAAACATCACGAGGCCTAGTTTACATGCTTGTGCTAGTTACCACAATGATCACAAAAATACATGGCATACACCCCTGTAAAGATGGCATGGCATAGTTCAGAACATATGTAGAGCTCAAGTTCATAAAATGCACACATCAATCATGGCAAAAATGACAAATCATCAAGTTATAACAGTTTTAGCAGATTAACAGCAACATGCACTCTTGCAACGATGATTCGGGCATCCAGATGAGCTCAAATGAACATGATGCAATGGAATGAAATGAACTACTCGTCGAGACGAACAATTTGACATATTACATGCATGAAACGGAGCAGCATGCAGCAAGTTATGATGCGATGAACATGGCATGATTATGCAAAAAATTCGGGACTGAAGAATTTGGACCTCGCGGGAAAGTCAACGTGGGCAGTGGATCTCGCCGGAACTTCGCTAGAGAAGGACGGAGACGGCGGCCAGAGTCGAGGGAGAGGTCGGGGAAGCCGGGGGAGGACGGATCCGGCGAGGTGAGGGTCGTCGGGGTCGGATCCCGACCGGATCGGGGCGGAGAAGCCGAGGACGGCGGCGGCGCGCACCGGGCGGCGGCGGTCGCCGGCGAGGAGGACGGGCGGTCGCGGGGGCAGCGTCCGGCAGGTGCTCGGGCGAGGCGCTGG
>NC_041387.1:143932407-143991216 GCF_002162155.2 Triticum dicoccoides | reverse complement strand
GGGCGCGGGCGGCGGCGCGCGCTCGGGCCCGATGGGCTCGGGCAGGCCCCGCTCGGGCCTGGGCGGGCTGGCGGCGATGTGGGAGTGGGGGCGCCACGTGGTGCGACGCCAGTGGCTGCGGGGGCGGCGACGATTTCGTCCGGTGGCGGCGGACGTGTCCGGTGGCGGCGGAGGGCGATTTTTAGGGTTTGGACCCGGGATTAGAGGAGGGGTGCACATATATAGAGATTCTGGGAGCTAGGAGAGTCCAAATGGGGAGCCGTTTTCGTCCACACGATCATGATCGAATGACCGAGAGCATGGATGGGAGTTTGCTGGGCTTTGGGCCACTTTGGGAGGGGTGTTGGGCTGCAACACAAAGAGGGCTTTTGCGGTTACCCGATTAACCGTAGGAGTATCAAACGACCTCCAAATGGCATGAAACTTGACAGGCGGGCTACCGGTGCTATACCAAGGCCGCTTGGCAAACCTCGGGCCATTCCGAGAAAGTTTAACACCCGCTCACAACGAGAGAGAAAAGGGGGACGCCGGAGGACATAGGAGTGCCGGATTGCAAAACGGACAACGGGGAAAATGCTCGGATGCATGAGACGAACACGAATGCGAAATGAAATGCACATGATGACATGATAAAATGCAACATGCAAGCAAAATACATGGCAACGACGGGAAATAACTGGCAGACACCTGGTGCATCGGATCCGGGGCGTTACACGAGCGCTGTTGAAGTGCTGGATGTACTTCTGCAGGGTCTCTCCAGGTTGCTGCTTGATGTGGCGCAGGTCACCCATGACTGGGGGACAGTTGCGAGTGCCCTGGAAGTTGGTGATGAAGCGGGTGCGCATCTCGTCCCAAGAGGAGATGGTGACAGGAGGCAGGTTCACGAGCCAGGTGCGGGCACCATCTTTGAGCACCATGGGAAACCAATTCGCTATGAACTTTTCGTCTCCATTGGCCGCTTTGATGCCCATATCGTAGAGCTGCAGGAACTCCGCGAGGTCGGCAGTACCGTCGTAGCGAGGAGGCAGATCCGACTTTAACTTGCCCGGCCAGGCGACACTGCGTAGCTCTGTGGTGAAGGCGCGGCAGCCTGCGGTGGCCACCGAAGCCCTTTGCAGACGCGGGGCTTGCTCTTGGGGATTCCCCGCGCCACCGCCAGGGGCAGCGGGGGGTCTTGACGTGATGGCGCAGGGATGCGCTCTTGACATGCTGGAGCAGGGAGCACGTGAGCGCCTTCTTGGGGACGAGGGATTTCTTGGCAGCTTCTTTCTTGTCACGCGGGCGCTGGACGCGGTGGGTCTTGTCCAGGGGCCACGCGCCTTGGAGCCAGGGCACCTTCTTGGGGAGGAGGTGGCGGAGGCACCTCCTGAGCTGCATCACCCATGCAATATGGAGGGCGAGGCAGCGAGAGGGACGGCGCAGGAGAGCCCCCTGCGGCGCTGACGAGCTCGGTGATGCGAGCGAGCCACTCCTTGTAGAGGTCATCGATGGGGCGGTAGTGCAGGAGCTCGCGTGCCAGGAGCAACGCGGCATGCGTGTCCATGGGAGCGTGATGGGCGTGAGACGACGAACCAGCTAGAGTCAGCGACGGAGTGGTGGTGCGGCCTTCCTGCCGCACCGAGGGATGTAGCAATGATGCATGCTGCTCGTTCCCCGCTAGGCCGGTGGGGGCGTTGGCGGCAGGCGACGGAGAACGATGGGGAGGCCCACCGACGGGGAGCCCGCGCCTTCCCCATAAAAGAGGAATTTGCAGGGGTGCCGCTCATTTACCCTCTGCGCTCTTCCCTAATCCAGGAACCGTCATTCCCCTGCTTCTTCCTTGAGCGAAAACCAGAGGTCCTGCTTCTTCTCGCTGCTATCGCACCGCCATTGCTTCTAGATCCCTTGCCTCTTCTCAGCCGCCATGGCGCCTAAGGCAAGCAAAGGTAAGGGTGAGGCCAAGGCCGCCGAGGGGAGAGAGGTGTCGGAGAACGAGCTGATGAAGCTGTGGAAGAAGCACGCCCTCTTTGCTTTGATGATGGACGCGCTCACGCTCAGGGACCACTTCTGGTGCTTGTGGGGGAGAGAGACGATGGGACATCCTGCCACGCAGGTCATCCCCGCTCCCTTTGCCGAGCCCGGCCCGAAAATTCATCCTTTCTTGTCGACTACTTCTCCTATGGCCTCTCCCCCCGTCCCTTCTCAGATTTCTTTAATGACATCATGCATAGCTACAGCTTCCATCTCCTGGATTTTATGCCGAATATTGTGGCGTGCATGGCCCTCTTTGCCCACCTCTGTGAGGGCTTTGCTGGGGTGCATCCCAACACGACGCTCTTTCTCCATTACTTCCTTCCTTGCATCCAGCCGGGGGATGCCCTCTCTGGCTGCATCGCTTGGATGCCAAGAGCTCTGTGCAAAGGTGCGTACCCAGAGGGAGCCTAGAAGGAGAGGTGGGATGAATGGCGGGGCCGATGGTGCTGGATTGTAGAGGAGGATCCACTATCGTTCTGCGAGGTCCGTCAGAGCCTACGGTCCGTGGTCCGCACTGGAGTGGTCTCGATGCCGACGATAAGAAGCTCACGATTGCCACCACCAGGATTCATCATCTTGCAGCGGCTGGGCTCACACTCGAGATGGTCGGGGCTGATTTCATCCGCCGCCACTTCGCCCCCTTGCATGATAAGGGGAGGCCGGCTTGGGATTACAAGAATGTGTCCGACATCATGAGGCTTCGCCCCAGCCTGAATCATAACTTCACAGTGATGCAACATGTGCATCTTTGCTAGAGGCTTTTTTAGCTCAGGGTCGATGAGACCGGCAAGGCACAGAGGACCGGCAAGGCCGAAAATCCATTCAGGTTGCCGGCGGGGGTGGTCCCATCGAGTAACTACTCTCGCCTGACCGCCATCATTGCCATGATGTCAGCGTTTAATGCGCATGGCCTCGATCCGACCTGGGCTGAGCCCAAAGCAGAACTGGTGTAGGCATTTTTCAACAATTTATTGGAGGGGGACCATCCGCGATGAGCCGCTGCTCTTTCGCCCCACCATTGACGACGAGGTGGCGTACATCTCCGCCAGGGTGGAGGAGGCAGAGCTTGCCGCTAAGGCCGGCAGCCTTAGCACGGTGTATGACAAGGCCGAAGTAGCCGAGAAGGAGAAGAGCTTTCTGGAGTGGGCAGAGCCCACCAGGGAGACCAGCGGCGCTAGCGCCAGGGTTCCCCCGGCTGTGGAGGTGGCCGAGGAGGTATCTGAGGCGGACGAGCCCTCAGCCCCGAAGAAGAAACACGTTCTGTGGCGGACCGGCTCTAGCGAGCCAGTCTAGTCCAGTAGGGCCGCGCAACGGCAAGAGGCCCAGGTGCAACCCATGTGCCAAATGAGGTGCATGGCTGCGGCGGCAAAGAAGGAAGCCGTGGTGGCAAAGAAGGCCATGGCCGCGACAGCGAAGAAAGCTACGGCTACTACCTCCTCCTCATCCAAGCGTGCAATGACCCCGTCCCCTTCCCCTGCGGGCACCATCCCAGTGGCCGACTACGAACTTGGGTCTTTCAACATGAGGAGGAAAAGGAGGGCAGAGGAGGAAGACGAGTAAGCACCTTGCGCCCTCATCCATCCTTTGATATTTCATTTTGATTGTCTTGCCTTGACTTGATCTTGTCTATCACAGCGGCACCGAGACGCTAGCTCAGCGGGTGGCGAAGAGAGCCAAAGCCTCAATGGGCGACGAGCCCCCGGTAAGCACTCCATGTGCGTCGGGGATGATCTTCATTAGCTCGGAGTCCAGCCCCGAGCACAGCCCCCACTCCAGCCCCCAGCATAAGTTTGTTACCTATTTCTCGCTGGCGGGTGTTGGAGCGCGTATCCTTATTGATAATCTTGCCGGCCCCGCAGGAGGAGAGCAGCAGGAGGAGGAACCACTAGGGGCCACCCCCGACATGCCGCCCTCATTAACTACGCCGACTAGAGGGGCATCCCCGGTAAGGGCACCCACCGATGAGCCCACACGCATGGAGGAAGAGGTGGCGGGCACAGGTGCTGGCGACCCTGCCCCAGCAACGGATGTTGCCGAGGAGGGGGACGCGTCCTCCCCACTTGTCGTAGGTAAACTACTTGTCTCCGCTTCTCGCCATTCTTGCCGTGATCTCTTTTCTTTTCTCCGTCTTGAACTCTTTTGATTTTGGCCTTGCCTTACTCCCATTTTTGGTCTCAGATCGTCCCTTGGTAAACCAGGCGGACGTCGACGCCGTGATCATGGAAACCACCAAGGACGCTGAGGTCGAGGGCGCCAACATCGCTACTGAGGAGGCCACCAAGGGATCCTCCGAGGAGGCCGGCAAGGCCGCCACTAAAGAGGCCGCCAAGGGGCCTGCTGGGGAGTCCAGCAAGGCTGTTGCCGATGAGACCGCCACCGGGCCTGCGGGGGAGGCCGACAAGGCCACCACTAGGGAGGCCGCCAAGGAGCCTGTCGGGGAGGAAATGGTCGATGACCAGCCTTCTTCCTCCTCAGCCCCTGCCCCAAGCAGGTACTTGAAGGTGGGCGACGATTTGCTCGTCAGCCTCCCGGGGACGGCGAGCACCGGAGCGCCAACCGAAGGGGAGGTGTTCGACGATGAGGTCCTCACTGCTGCCGGGCTCCAGGTCATCAACGGACCGAGCGCTAGCAGCAGCACCACCACCAAGGAAGATGAGCTCCTCCAGGCCATGAGTTCCAACTTCCAGAAGCTCCAAGCGCTCTACCGCGCCCGTCAGGACAAGGTGGACTCCGGGATGGCTGCCATGGACAAGGCAGAAGCAGACTTCAAAGAGCGTGTTGCTGAAACACAAGTCTAGTTTGCCAAGGCCCGGCAAGATTTGAGGGCCACCCAAATCCAGTTGGACGAGCGCCAGCGAGAGCTCCTTCTGAAGCATGCTGACTTCAACAAGGCACAAGAAGTGGCGAAAGCAAAGGCCGCCAAGGACAAGTCTGACAAGACGCAGCACCGCATCTCGCTCAATGCCCAGGAGGAGGACTTGGTTTCTCGCGAAGTGGCGCTTGCCGCCACGCTTCGCGCCAAGAATGAAGCAATTGAGAAGCTCATCGCACAGCAGACCTAGGAACTGACGCAGAAGCACAAAGAAGCACTTGACGCTCTGACCCTGGACCATGCTTGCAAGCTAAAGGAGGCCGTCGATAGTGCTGAGGCCGCAGGGACCGCCAGGGTTGAGCAGGCGGGCAAGGTGGAGAAGCTAGAGCTGGAGCTGGAGGGGCTGAGGGAGGAGACCTTGAAGCTGAAGAAGGACAGGGACATGGCTGCCCACACCTTGGCGGAGCTGCAGGTCACCATCTCCGACAAGACCAAACTGCTCTCCAAGGCTAATGATTCCATTGCTAATCTGAAGTCGAAGCTGGAGACCCAGGAGAAGATGCTTTCGAAGTCCAGGGATCGTGAGCTGACCCTGACCAAGGAGCTCGTGGACGAGCAGCTCCTGCTGTGGACCGCCATCACTTCTCACAACGAGCTTGTGGACATCATGAAACATTGGACCAACCGCCTCGTGGATGTTGCGGAGAGGCTCACCGCACAACTGTGTGCCATGGGCATGCCAAATTTCAGGTTCTCCCATGAGGTGAATGTTATTGAGAGCCCTCGGCTAACCCTGTTCTTCGAGGGTGTCCTCGATGCCCTGAAGTTGCTCGACTCCAATAGGGCGGCTTATCTGGCCGAGGAGTCTCGGAAGCTTTGCCGGGGCGCCTTGACCAAGGTGGCGCACTGGAACCCTGATGTTGACTTTGCTCAGGCGCTTGATAGCTTGCCGGAGGGCATCGACCTTTAGGCACTAGAGGAGCGCATCGAGCCTAGTGGAGTCGTGAGGCTGGAGGGCCAGCGCCGTGATTAGCTACCTCACTCCTTGTTACTGCTGCAAGTTCGCACCAATAAGTTATGTCGGTGTTCTGGGAACGGGGGTCCCCACACTCGCCTGCCTGTGGCCTGCGGCGTGGCTCAAGTAGGGGCCCAATGCAGCCCAGCGGACAACAGGAAGCTTCCTCAGGAGCAGCCTCCTCAGGCAGGCTTGCGAGGAGGCGGAGAGATCAAGGCAGGGCACCTCCCGAGGGGCCCGTGACGCAAGCCATGACGATCGAGGACCAGGCGGGCGCCGGCCTGCGCAGTGTCCTTGTTTCCCTTTCGGTGCAAAGTGGGCAAGCGCAGGCCAAGGCATCAGGCAAAGGTTACCTTTTCGGTGCAACAAGACCAAGACCAGCAGAAAGGCAGGATGGAGGTCATCGTGGAGCCCAGGGCGGCATCACCGTCAGAACATTTGGCAGCCGAAGACCAACTTTAGTCAGGATAAGTCTACCAGATGTTCCCCTTCAAAATGGCCAATTGTTGGCGCCCTTCCCGCTCATTATTCGGGGAGAGGCCCAGGGCCTCACTCTATAAATAGGACTAGCCACCACAAGGTAGGGGATAGAGAGCTAGATCATCTTGAGATCGACCAGAGAGAGAGAAGTGACTGAACTCACCCAAGCAGTTCATCGCACCAGCTCAAGAACAGCCCCTCGCGAGGCTGTTCTCTCTTTGTACTGTTCATCATCAGCCCCTGAGGCAATCCACCACAGCACACACTGGAGTAGGGTATTACACCACAATGGTGGCCTGAACCAGTATAAATCTCGTGTCCCTTGTGTGTTCATCTTTCTTGCTTAGATCTTTGCGAGACTTAGAGACGTGAGCTGGTAGGGGAGAGATCTTCATGCGCACCCCAGTGTTCGAACCTCAAGGGTCTGCCGGAACCCGAAATCCGACATTTGGCGCGCCAGGTAGGGGTGCACCGGAGCCCTCCTTCCGCCTCCTCGCGTTTCGTCGCCTCGCCGTCCTGATGTCAAGCGACCCGACTGCCAACACCGACCGCTGGGCGGCATGGCCCGTCCGCCGCGCCGCCGGCCCAGGGCGACCGCAACCTTGCGCCTCAGGCAGCCCGCGCTCCGTAGGGAGCTGCGGGGCGCGGGCGATGCGGCCAAACGCCGCCTGCCCTCACACCGCGGCAGGTGCGATTAGCAGCAAGAGCTTCGAACCACGCCGCGGCCACAGTGCCGCACACCCGACGGGAGCAGGCGAACTCCAGGGCCGCGCTCACGGTGGCCCGAGAACTGCTACGGTGCCGGCTGCTGGAGGGCGGCCCTGACGTGTTGCTGGAGCGAGTAGCCGAACTCCTGGACGCCGCCGCCTTGGGAGCGCCTCTTTTCTGCGTCCAGCTGCCACCCCAGGTCCAGGGCGGGCCGTATGGCAGCCCCATACATGCCCACGCGACTCCGAGTGGACTCCAGGCCCAGCTCAATGCCAACCCGGACATCAGCACTGGGCTCCAAGTCGCACCACCTCCATCTCTGGCCGGCGAAGGAGCACACCCCACGACCTTCGGCCTCGGCGGGCCACTGCGCCATCACCCTCAAGGCAACACTCCAGGCTGAGCTGCATGGCATGTGGGGCACTACTGTGAGAACCATGGAGTTGCGGTGCCAGAAGCTTATGTGCTCCACATGGTGGATCGAGAATGCGCACTGGAAGAAGACCATGGCTCGTTCCTTGGGCCATGCTGGGGCGAGGAGCCACCAGAAGGTGAGCTCTTTCAAGAGCCCCAAGAGGGCCTCGACGACCGCGTCAGTAGCAACAACTATCTGGTACCACTACTTCCTCAGGAGCAAACTTATACTAACCATGGGTCACAGGAGGTACAGGTCGCCGCAGCAGATGGCTGCCCCAATGCTGCAGCTTCCTACCCCTCGGGAGGAGGGCACCGGGGGCTGCAGGAGAGGGGCAAGGATCCAGGTTTGTCCCCGCGGCGTTCGGCATCAGGCGCACTCCGGAGGTAGGCCCTCTGCCGGGGAGGTTCCACAGGGCCTGCCCCCAGCAGAGGACCCATGGTCGTCGGGGGAATCGCTGGCGACCGCTCTACCCCATTGGCGTCGTCCTTGGTTTTCGGTTGCCGTCAGTGCTGGTAGAGTGTGGCGCAGGGCGGGGCCCTCATCTGGCGATATGAAGCAAGGCCGGTACCTGTGAAGAAGGCCCAGTGCCTGTGAAGCTCGCCGCCCCGTGACACTCTCTCGTAATAATGAGTGGGGCTGTACATGCCCCGGAGTCTCCGGAGAGCCGCCCTCGGGCCTCGGGGCTCCCGCCCACGCCCAGTGGCAGCACTTAGCTCCGCGCTGGTGAGAAGACATCGATTACTAGACTAGGTGCTAGACGTGGCTTTTTTCCTTTTTGCCTTTTGCCTTTTCCTCTGTCGACAAGTTTCTTCGATTTGAATTTAATTTGGATTTGAGCTTGAGACTTGCGTGTGTTTGGGGAAGGGGAGATTAATCTCGTTCGAGCAATCTCTCATGTTCTGATTTCGGCTTTACGTCCAAGTTAGCGTTAGCTGCCTCCCCTCGCAAGCCCCTCGCGAGCCGGACCAGGCCAGGCACGTATACAATCCAGACCGTTGTCGCCGCACCCTCTCCGGAGGTTCTCACCGCAGGATCAATGGGACCATCCAGAAGACACTCGAGGCATTGCGGCCTCCACGGGCCCGCTTGGGACTCGTCGGGGTCAAGAGGTAAACAGGTCAGCTGTAGGACCTTGAAGTATGTCTAGAGGGGGGTGATTAGACTACTTGACCAATAAAAACTTAACCTTTTCCCAATTTTAGAGTTTGGCAGATTTTAGCTACTTTAGGACAAGTCAAGCAATCATCACACAATTCAAGCAAGCATGCAAAGAGTGTATAGGCAGCGGAAATTAAAGCATGCAACTTACAAGAAAGTAAAGGGAAGGGTTTGGAGGATTCAAACGCAATTGGAGACAATGAAGTTTTTGGCGTGGTTCCGATAGGTGGTGCATTCGTACATCCACGTTGATGGAGA
Source organism: Triticum dicoccoides (assembly GCF_002162155.2). Taxonomy (NCBI): domain Eukaryota; kingdom Viridiplantae; phylum Streptophyta; class Magnoliopsida; order Poales; family Poaceae; genus Triticum; species Triticum dicoccoides. The sequence continues at coordinate 143,982,354 of NC_041387.1, read as the reverse complement.
CTTCAACCCATGAAGGGTAACGGCTGCGCGAGTCCACGGAGGGCTCCACCCACGAAGGGTCCATGAAGAAGCAACCTTGTCTATCCCACCATGGCCGTCGCCCACGAAGGACTTGCCTCACTAGCGGTAGATCTTCACGAAGTAGGCGATCTCCTTGCCCTTACAAACTCCTTGGTTCAACTCCACAATCTTGTCGGAGGCTCCCAAGTGACACCTAGCCAATCTAGGAGACACCACTCTCCAAGAAGTAACAAATGGTGCGTTGATGCTGAACTCTTTCCTCTTGTGCTTCAAATGATAGTCTCCCCAACACTCAACTCTCTCTCATAGGTTTTGGATCTAGTGGAAAGAAGATTTGAGTGGAAAGCAACTTGGGGAAGGCTAGAGATCAAGATTCATATGGTAGGAATGGAATATCTTGGTCTCAACACATGAGTAGGTGGTTCTCTCTTAGAAATGGTAAGTTGGAAGTGTAGGTTCGTTCTAATGGCTCTCTCCATGAATGAAGAGGAGGTGGAGGGGTATATATAGCCTCCACACAAAATCTAACCGTTACACACAATTTACCAAACTCGGTGGGACGGAATCGTTAAACTCGGTCGGACCGATTTAGTAAACCTAGTGACCGTTAGTGATTTTCGGTGGGACTGACATGCATCTCGGTGAGGCCGATTCGGTTAGGGTTAGGGCATAACGTAATCTTGGTGAGACCGATTACACAAACTCGGTGAGACCGATTTGGTATTAAGCTTTCCAGAGAGTTGGTCAGGTAAACTCGGTGGGACCGATTTGCTCTTTTCGGTGAGACCGAAATGTTACAAAAAGGAAAGAAAGAGTTTACATTGCAATCTCGGTGGGACCGATCGCGCACTTCGGTTAGACCGAAACGTTACGAAGGGAAACAGAGAGATTGCAACCCCATCTCGGTGAGACCGAGATCCCTATCGATAAGACCGATTTGCTTAGGGTTTGTGGCAGTGGCTATGACTTTTGGAATCGGTGGCGCCGGATAGGAAGAATCGGTGTGACCGATTTTGGCTTTGGGTTTAGGTCATTTGTGGATGTGGGAAAGTAGTTGAGGGTTTTGGAGCATATCACTAAGCACATGAAGCAAGAGGCTCATTAAGCAACACCTCATCCCTCCTTGATAGTATTGGCTTTTCCTATAGACTCAATGTGATCTTGGATCACTAAAATGTAAAATGAAGAGTCTTGAGCTTTTGAGCTTGAGCCAATCCTTTGTCCTTAGTATTTTGAGGGATCCACTTTCATCATCCATGCCATGCCATTCATTGAGCTTTCCTGAAATATTAGTCTTGGAATAGCATTAGCTCAATGAGCTATATGTTGTTATGAATTACCAAAACCACCTAGGGATAGTTGCACTTTCAATCTCCCCCTTTTTGGTAATTGATGACAACATATAGATCAAAGCTTCGACAAATGATAATAAAATTAAATAACATCGTCGCTTTGAGAAGTATGTGATAAGCAAGAGCTCCCCCTAAATTTGTGCATAGTTTTAGATTTACTTTGGACTGCAAATGCACAATGAATTAGGCTCATGGGTTACTCTTCCATGTCACATACATCTTGGTGGAGCACTCAAAATAATAAACAATGAATACATGCACTCATCACCAAGCACAGTGAGTGATCACATAAGATAGATAGGATAATATCAAGCATGCATAAGTGTAGCTTATGATCAAACACATGATCATCAATGTCTCACAAGCATAGTATCTCAACCGAAAGCAAACAAAGATTGAAAAACCACCAAATAAAGCAAGAGAGAACAAAAGCAACACACACTCTCTCGAAGCCTATGATCTATACATTTTTCTCCCCCTTTGGCAACAAGTTGCCAAAAAGTTCATAGAAAATGCATAGTGCGAGATCGACTCTCAGGCTTGATCTTCCGCTGGTGGTGTAGATATGGCTCCTTGGACGAAGGCTTCAGTTGAAGTGGATGGAGCTGGAGGAGTTGGTGCTGGAGCTGGTTGCACTGGAACTGTAGAGGCAGTGGCTGGTGCTGAAGTTGTTGCTCTAGTGTCTGTCACTAGCATTGCAACTGACCTCTGGGCTCTGGGCACTCTGGCAAACACATTGGTGGTAGTCTTGCCCTTCCTCTCCTGCATGTCATCCTGCAGCTGCTCCACAACTGACTGAATCTCAGTTACCTTGACATCTAGATCATAGAATTTTTGTTCCATGATTCTTTCCAGGCTCTCCTAGTTTTGAGTTAGGGTGGCCAACCCCTTCTCAATCCTCAGAGATGATGCTATCAAGTAACCAAGCTGCTCCTGTTTGGTTTTCAAGAAATACTCAGATGCCTCCTCTTGAGTTGGCATCTTGGCAGCCTTCTCCCTCTTTGCCTTCTCCTTCTTCTCCTGAGCTTGAACTGATTGTGGATCATCTTCATTCATGACAACCTCATTGTCCTCAAAGTATGGATAAAGTGGAAATTGTTCCTTATCCAACTGATATTTTCCTGTGCCCATCTTTGAGTTTATCAATTCTTGAATCTGAGGTGCATATCCACAGCTCCTCTTCTGATCTGCTGCAGTCCTCTTGATTGTTTCAATGATCAGGCTCATGACTTTGAACTTCTGTGGCACATCAAACACATGCAACATGTTGATGGCATGCCCTCTGATCATGTTATGGTCACCAGACTTGGGCAACAAAGTGTGCCTCAGAATCCAATTTATGGTTAGCAACCCTGACAGCAGAAAGTGAACTGATCCAAACTTATGAGTCTCCAATGCCTTATCTGGAATTTCCTTGTACATGTGAGCCATTGAATTGTGACCCAACTTCTTCTTTGCATAAATGTCTAGGTCATCCTCATTCTCCTTGGGGGCATTGATCAGACTTGCCCATTCGTCAATAGTGGACTGGTACCTTGTACCTTCAGACATCCAAACTATTCTTCCATCTGGGTAAAAGTGTGATGTGGAATAGAACTGCATGATAAGCTCATCATTCCAGTTGGTGAACTTTTGTCCAACAAAATCTGCAACTCCACAAGCAACAAAGCTATCTTGCACTCCAGGATAGTGTTGTTCATTTTCCTTGATGAATTTCCAGTCAACCCACCTCATGTCACAGACTATGGGCTTCTTGTCCAACAGAATTTTTCATAGAAGTCCTGCTGTTCCTTTGTGTGGAACCTGTAGTCAACAACAGTTCTTATTCTTGAAGCATATGGATCTTCCATTCTCCAGAGTCTCAGCCCTGAATCCTTCCTGATTCTCATGTCCTCAGCCACAGGATGGGCATCATTGTGGTCTGGTATCTTGGGCTTGAGCTTTCTTAGAACCTGTCCTTCTTCATCTGAATCTTCAGCAACATTGGGCACTGGGGCCTTGTTCTTCTCAGCAGCTGGAATACTCCTAGTATTCCTCTCTGGAACTTGCTTGGCCTTGGAGGCAGCTTTGGGTGATTCCTTGGGCTTGGATGTTGCAGCCCTGATCTGATTGCATCTCCCATAAGCTTAGCTGCCTTAGGAGCTGGTGCAGCAAGCTCTTCCTCTTCCATCATGGAAGGTTGACCAACAATTCTGGCCATGGTCTTCTTGACCCTTTCCTTCCTCTTCTTTCCTTCAGTAGCTAGCTCTTTGGGATCAGGCTTTTTAGGCAGTTGAGTTGATGCTCTGGCCTTGGACATTGGTTGTCTTCCTGCAGGCCTTTTGGTCTTCATGCCTGGCTTTGTATCCTTTGCTGAGCCATATTCCTTCTTGAGCACCACTTTCTTGGAAGTAGCCTCATCTTCCTCAGCTTTGTAATCTTCATCCTCTGAATCTGAAGTTCTTTTCCTCCTTTGCCTAGCTGCAGCCTTAGGCAAATTGCTAGGAGTACTTATGCTCCCTTCATCTGAAGTTGAGGGACTAGTGCCCTCACTCAAGTCCATCTGCTCTTCTGACCTGTTCTGGCTGTCACTCTGATCAGACATACTGCAAAAGCTGACTGCTAACCCTGTGAAGAGTTATAGATGAGATAGAAAAGATGAGCATCACAAAATGCAGAGATTTTTGCAAAAGAATGACTCAAAAGTTCACTTTTAGTTTTCCACAGAAAGCATTTCGGATCCACCGATTTTCAAACTCAGTGATACTGAAGCAGTTTTGGAACCTAAACTGATGATATCGGTTGGACCGAGTTTCAGTTCGGTGGCACCGAGACTGCTAGGGTTTCACAGAATCCTCAAATCGGTCGCATCGATTAGTAATTCTCGGTCAGACCGAGAGTCACTAGTGCAATGGCATAAGCCAAATCGGTGAGACCGAGTTTTTCAACTTGGTGGGTCCGAGATGGTTTCGGCGGAAACCTAACCCTAAAAATTTGAATCACATCTAATCTATGAACTACTTTGGCTGGATAGAAGAGTTTCAATCGTGGCAAGAATCAATATGAAAACAATGTGCCAGGAATCAGACGTGGATAGCACAAAGATTAAGTCCATACCCTAACTTGGCGGTGAACTTGCTACGGCGGCAACGGCGGGGACAAAATCCGTTGACGGCGGCTAAGACCAGCGACAGGAGGCTGCTGGCGACGAGGAGACGATCTGGAGACCACGATGGCAGAGTGAGCTGTAGCGCGGGTGAAGGGTTTTGGAGAAATTTCCAAAAATTTGCCCGTGGCTATATATAGCCCAACCCTGTCGGTGTGACTGAGTGGAACAACTCGGTGGCACCGAGATGCATAACTGTGTTCAGTTACAGCAAATCGGTGAGACTGAAAAGTTCAAGTCTGTTGCACCGAGATTGAAAACTCAGATCAACTTAATGATCTCGGTAGGACCGAAATCGAGAATCACTAAGAGGTTTTGGAAGTTTAAGTCTATGACGAATCGGGGACTCCGAGTGCTCCTCACACAGAGTGGTTCGAATCTGACTTGATCAAATTTTGTGATGTAGCATGAATAGAGTTTGAGACGAGAAAAGCATAGATAGCTAAAGAAGGTTCTTAGGCATTCTTGTCCATCCACTTGGCACAAAGAAAATAATCCAAACAAACAAAACAACAAGTGGATATCCTTGAATGAGTAAAATATGCACCAACATGCTCACACAATAAGATGGCAATTGAAATATGTGGCAAAGCATGCACAACCAATTTTAGCATCTATCAAGCAATTGGCGATGACTAGGTCATCTATATATGAGTATATTGACTTAGGAGTCAAATGAGAACATTTGATCATAGGTCATACTCATCGTTTAAGCTCAAGTGGGGTTACCACTTTTACATAATGCATTGATGTGTTCACACCATTAGAGTTGCTTTGACTCAATTCTTAGAGTTAAGCTCCCCCTAGATGTGAGATCCCCCCTTAGAGGGATGAACTAACCTTGGGTTTTGTCGATGATGACTTCATGTAGGTGTTGAAGATGTAGATGCTCAATGTTGATGTAGATCATTTGGAGCAATCCTTTGGAGTGAGTTGCACTTTCAATACCTACATGGGTTAGTCCCACAAGGAACAAACAAGAATATCCATAGACATAGAGTGATGCACACACAAGATGATGTCCATGGAAACATTAGGTTACCTTATCCCTTGCCTTACCAACATGAGGGTTTGTGACTCCTTGAACTAGTGCAAGATATGGAAGTTGATTGCACTTGTTCTTGCCAAAATGATATGAGTGAAGAATGTTGGCGGAGTCACCCTCAAGAACACTCTAGTTATTCTTCTTCGGGATCCACATCATCTTGATGGGAATCCTTGGAGTTGTAGTTGTACTTGATGAAGTAGAACTTGACGTAGTCTTGGGAACCCACTTGACCGAGGCCTTAGGTGCTTCTTCAAATGCATCAATCTCCTCTTGAAGCTTATCCTTGCCTTTGTTCTTGTGGTCTTGTGGTGGAAGATCATCTTGAGCTTGTGTTCCCTTGAAGGAAGTAGGATCATACTTCTCTTGTTGAGGAACAAACTTTGTCTTGGGGTATTGATCTTCTTCCCACTCAACTCCATTGGCATTGAACTTTCGTTCAAAACCAACACCTTGATTCTTCCGGTGCCTTCCTTGCTTGCGTACAATTTCCTCAAATTGCTTACTCCCGGCAAGGCTCTTGTAAACACCTTTCTCTATAATTCCCTTCAATAAACTATTTTCTTGTTCAAGTGTAACTTGGCTAAGAGAATCATTTGTGGAATCAAGAGAACTATTAGAAGCAACAACATTGGATTTGACATTATTATTGTTACTACTAGATGAAGTATCTTTCTTGTACTTGTTACTAGACTTGACTTGAGGCATGTAACTAGATAAGAGTAAACGCTTGGCAATGTAAGAAGAACTTTTCTTGCGGAGATCATCATTGATTGCCTTTAAGAACTCATGCTCTTGCTCAAGATTGAGCTTTTCAAAGTGCAACTTCTCATGAGCCCTTAAAAGTTCTCGATGATCTTTGAAGATAGTTTCATGAGCCAACTTAAGAGTGTTTAGTTCTTTAGTTAGAAGCTCAATTTTCTCCTTATCATTGTCGTTCGTTTGATTAGCATGATTAATTGACGTTTCATCATAGTATTCATCACTAGAGTTGTCAACAAGTAAATCATCATCCACAAGCATGTCATCTTCATCACTATTAAAATCAACATACTCGGGATGTGTTACCTTTGGACCTTTGGCCATGAAGCATCTTCCAACACCTTCATTTGGTGAGTCAAATATGTCGTAGGAGTTGGTTGACACAAGTGCTAGACCGGCAACACCTTCATCTTGAGTATATTCGGAGTCGGAGTGATAGCTTCTCTCAGAGTGATTGTCGGAGTCGGAGCCGGAAACCCATTTACCAACATGAGCTTGATGTCTTCGTTTTGTGTAGCTCCTTGATGACTTGTCCTTCCTTTCCGAATCCTTACTTCTCCGTGAGGGTCTTCGTTCATAACGATCATCTCTACTCCTCCTCTCTCTTGGTGGTGATTCTTCTCTTTTGCTCCTTCTTCTTGGAGAATCTTCTCTTCTTTTGTAGGGTGTCGTACACTCATTGGAGTAGTGTACGGGTCTCCCACAATTGTAGCAATTGCGCTCTCGACTAGAAGATCTCTTGTCATTGTAAGACCTTGACTTGGAGCTTCTTTCTTTGCTTCTACTTTTGTAGAATTTGTTGAAGTTCTTCACCATTAAGCTCAATTCTTCATTGAAGGTTGGTTTCTCACTTGATGATGTGGGGGCTTCACTTGAGGCTTTGTAAGCACCACTTGACTTGTTGTGAAGTTCCTCCTTATCGTTGAGTGACATCTCATGAGAAACAATCCTTCCAATGACTTCCGTTGGCTTGAGATCTTTGTAGGTTGGCATCATTTGGATCAATGTGCACACGGTATCATACTTTCCATCCAATGCTCTTAGGATTTTCTTGATGATGAATTTGTCGGTCATCTCTTCACTCCCTAAGCCGGCAATCTCATTTGTGATAAGAGCAAGCCTAGAGTACATTTCAGCAACACCTTCACCATCCTTCATTTTGAACTTGTCAAGCTGACTTTGGAGCACATCCAACTTGGATTCCTTGACGGACTCGATACCTTCATGCATATCAATCAAAGTATCCCAAATTTCCTTTGCATTCTCAAGACGGCTGATTTTGTTGAATTCTTCGGGGCACAATCCGTTGAAGATGATGTCACATGCTTGAGCATTGTATTGCAGCATCTTCAATTCTTCTGCATTAGCTTCACGGTTCGGTTCTCTCCCATCAAAGAATTTACCTTGCAAGCCAATACAAATAATTGCCCAAACGGCGGGGTTATGTCCAAGAATATGCATTTTCATCTTATGCTTCCAACTAGCAAAATTAGTACCATCAAAGTAAGGACCTCTAAGGTGATAATTTCCCTCGCTAGACGCCATACTCTCCTAGGTTGTGAAACCAAGACTATGACCACCAAAAGATATGGAAATCAAAGCAAATGGAGACCAATGCTCTGATACCACTTGTAGGACCTTGAAGTATGTCTAGAGGGGGGGGGGTGATTAGACTACTTGACCAATCAAAACTTAACCTTTTCCCAATTTTAGAGTTTGGCAGATTTTAGCTACTTTAGGACAAGTCAAGCAATCATCACACAATTCAAGCAAGCATGCAAAGAGTGTATAGGCAGTGGAAATTAAAGCATGCAACTTGCAAGAAAGTAAAGGGAAGGGTTTGGAGGATTCAAACGCAATTGGAGACACGGATGTTTTTGGCGTGGTTCCGATAGGTGGTGCTATCGTACATCCACGTTGATGGAGACTTCATCCCACGAAGGGTAACGGCTGCGCGAGTCCACGGAGGGCTCCACCCACGAAGGGTCCACGAAGAAGCAACCTTGTCTATCCCACCATGGTCGTCGCCCACGAAGGACTTGCCTCACTAGCGGTAGATCTTCACGAAGTAGGCAATCTCCTTGCCCTTACAAACTCCTTGGTTCAACTCTGCAATCTTGTCGGAGGCTCCCAAGTGACACCTAGCCAATCTAGGAGACACCACTCTCCAAGAAGTAACAAATGGTGCGTTGATGATGAACTCCTTGATCTTGTGCTTCAAATGATAGTCTCCCCAACACTCAACTCTCTCTCATAGGTTTTGGATCTGGTGGAAAGAAGATTTGAGTGGAAAGCAACTTGGGGAAGGCTAGAGATCAAGATTCGTATGGTAGGAATGGAATATCTTGACCTCAACACATGAGTAGGTGCTTCTCTCTCAGAAATGGTAAGTTGGAAGTGTATGTTTGTTCTGATGGCTCTCTCCACGAATGAAGACGAGGTGGAGGGGTATATATAGCCTCCACACAAAATCTAACCGTTACACACAATTTACCAAACTCGGTGGGACCGAATCATAAAACTCGGTCGGACCGATTTAGTAAACCTATTGATCGTTAGTGATTTTCGATGGGACTGACATGCATCTCGGTGAGGCCGATTCGGTTAGGGTTAGGGCATAACGTAATCTCGGTGAGACCGGTTACACAAACTCGGTGAGACCGATTTGGTAATAAGCTTTCCATAGAGTTGGTCAGGTAAACTCGGTGGGACCGATTTGCTCTTTTCGGTGAGACCGAAATGTTACAAAAAGGAAATAGAGAGTTTACATTGCAATCTCGGTGGGACCGATCTCTCACTTCGGTTAGACCGAAACGTTATGAAGGGAAACAGAGAGATTGTAACCCCATCTCGGTGAGACCGAGATCCCTATCGGTAAGACCAATTTGCTTAGGGTTTGTGGTAGTGGATATGACTTTTGGAATCGGTGGCGCCGGATAGGAAGAATCGGTGTGACCGATTTTGGCTTTGGGTTTAGGTCATTTGTGGATGTGGGAAAGTAGTTGAGGGTTTTGGAGCATATCACTAAGAACATGAAGCAAGAGGCTCATTAAGCAACACCTCATCCCTCCTTGATAGTATTGGCTTTTCCTATAGAGTCAATGTGATCTTGGATCACTAAAATGTAAAATGAAGAGTCTTGAGCTTTTGAGCTTGAGCCAATCCTTTGTCCTTAATATTTTGAGGGATCCACTTTCATCATCCATGCCATGCCATTCATTGAGCTTTCCTGAAATAATAGTCTTGGAATAGCATTAGCTCAATGAGCTATATGTTGTTATGAATTACCAAAACCACCTAGGGATAGTTGCACTTTCATTAGCTGGCCCGCCGCCAGGCCAGTAGCTAAGTTCACCCACAGCGTTACACCTATAAGGATATTGTTCGCAAACCTTTACATGAGGGGCTTCCCCTCCCAAAATGCTCTTACAGTCTTCAGGTCCAAGCCCGAACCTTCTTCACGCAGGGTGAACCACGGAGATGCACGCTCAGTCGGACATGTCGCTCGCCGCGTCGTCTGGGGCGCCTCCAGAGGCGTCGCTGGCGTCGTCACCATCATCGCCAACACCTCCGCCATTGCCAGGCGCGTCCACCACGCCACCTTCATCGGCGACCGCGATCGCGCCATCGTCATCAGACGTGAAGGCCCTAATGAGGGCATCCACATTGTCCTCCACCCATTGCGCCAGGTCGCCCCGGATGGCTATGGGCACAGGGGCAATGGCGCGTCGAAATCGAAGTGGGGATCCATGTTCTGCAGATGGTTGAAGACACGGGATAAGGCACGCCCAAGCAAGGCTTGGCTCCTCTCCTCGACGAGCCAAAAAGACCTCTCAGAGCGGTTCTCCAGAAGCGTCACCACGTCAGTGAAATATTGGAGGTTGCCGGCATAATTGGTCTCATGCGGCACCTCGCCAGCGGCCTCGCAAATGTTGCCCAGGGTCGCGTTCGCCCGTTCCCTGAGTGTTCGGAGCATGGGGGCATGCTCATGCTCCAAGAGCCGCCTCTGGCGGATCTCATCCTCGTTTTGCCGCGCGACGGCCTCGGCACCGTCAACCCTCTATCGGAGAAGAAGCAGCTCGGTGCGGGAAGAGGCTAGCTCCGCCTGCGCCGCACCAAGGGCAGCCGCGGAGGAGTCCGCACCCCGCGTCACCTCGGCCAGTTTGGCCCTGAGGGCTGCGGTCCTACCTTCAGCTTCAGCCCTGATCAGCGCCAACCTCGCTTCGTATTGGCGCTCGAGACCCGAACGAGCTTCCGCCACACGGCGGTCGACCTCTTCCTGGGCCCGGGCTTCGCGCGCAGCGACGTCATCCTCCGCTTGAGCCACTAGCCGCTCCCTCATCTCTAGCCGCTCAAGGTCAAGGTTGCGCTCGGTGGCCTCCAGCGTCAGCGTTTCCTCACGCTTCTGGAGCTCCGCCTGGTCGACGGAGGCCTCCTTCAGCAACACATGGGCCGCCTGGCGCAGTTCCACCTGCTCCTCCAGAGAGTTACTCCAGGCTTGGAGTTCGCACACGCGCTCCTCCGCATCCTTGCGCCGTCGGTCTGCTTCCCGGGCCTCCTTGATGGCTCGGGAGCAGGCCTCTCGCGAGGCCACCATTGATGCTTCAGCCTTCAAGTTATCAAGGTCACGCTGGTGTCACGCAAAGGCAACGACTACCTTCATCTTGCGCCTCTCTTCAGCGAGGCGCAAGCCTTCGGCTTCGAGGCGTGCATCCTCGCCAGCAAGCTCTGCTCTGATCCGGCTTACTGCGTCCGTCACCCCCCTGGAGGAACTCTTGGCGAAGGGCGTGGCACTCGCGAGCATGCCTGAGTACATCTTCCTCGTCATCCTCCGCCGCTGGCGGACCTGGGGGCACTGGGGTGGCATGCCTCCTCCCGGCGCAGGGCTGGGGGCTGGTGCCCCAGCAATCACCAGACGGGCCACGCCAGGAGCCCGGCTTGGCACTGGCCCGTCCCCAGAAGAAAAACTTAAGGCTGACTTCAACCAATCGCCGCTCACGATCAGGGAAGGAGCACGGGGCAAGCTGGTCGTGCCCCAGGAGAGCCCGTGAAGGGAGGACAGCAGGCGCTCAGACTCTAGACGCCCCACAGGACGGATCGCTTCCCCGACTGGCCAAGCGGCAGGAGCGCCGCTCGAGCCCGGCACGCCCAGGGTCAGCAGCAAAGCCGAGGCTTGGGGGATGGCTTCTTGGCCGTCTCCGTGAATTCAGCAGGAAGGGCCCTGAGAAGGCCGCAATCAGCTACAAGAACCGGGAAATAAAGGAGCAAAGAAGAAAGAGGACTTACTCATCCGTGGCAAAGTACTTCCTACGCTTCAGCAGGCGGCAAGGGCGATCTTCGCCTCCCAAGGCCTCCTTCCTCTTGCAGAGGGCCTCGAAATCTACTCAAAATCGACCCAAGCGCTTTGCGCAGGGGTCGGCTTGCGGCATGTTGGAGGCGTCGGGACGATCGGTGCTAACGGGACCGGCCTAAGGAGCGCCACCGGGCACCACCTCATGAGGGACAACCGGAGCCTCGGGAGCCCTGACCTCGGGAGCCGTAGGCCGGAGCTCCTCGCCTGCCACTGCTCCAGGGCGGGCTTCATGAGATGTCGCCTCCGGAGCCCCGCACGGCATCTGCACCTCCACAACATCATCCTTTCCGGCTCCCCGCTGTTCTTGTCTCCCTGCTTTGTCACCTAGGACGGGGCCGCTTTGGGCGACTGGAAGGGCAACCACGGCGACAGGATTCTCGTGGGGCCCCCTGAGGCCAGTCGGGCGCAGCCCCCATTCATCGAAGCTGGGCATCTACTTCACAAAATCGGCCATGCCCGAACAAAGATACAGGAGGGCACCATCATGTCGGAGGCTGCCCAGGGAAGGGTCACCAGTCAGGACCTTGAGCACTGTCCTGGGTGCTTCGGGCGCCAGGTCCTCCTCCTGGAGCCGCACGCGGTCCTTGTGCCCCGCATAATCCCATATTCAGTGAGAGTGGCGCTGGAGGGGAGCAATGCGACGCTAGAGGAACTCCTTCACCACCTTGGGTGCAGTCACATTGAGTGCCTTCAGGGTCTCGAAGCGGCGCCAGACGAAGACGAGCCGGGGGCTCACGAGCGCCTCATGAGCCCAGCCTGAGCTAGGAACAGTCGCCGCGGTTGGGTGTGAGAGTAGGGGACTTGGTACCCCAACGTCCACGTACAGCCACCGCTCTCTGAACTTGGCCTCAGACGGAAGAAAGCTAAAGTCGATCCTGAAGCAGCCGTCTCTGGCATGGCAAGAAAGCTCACACACCCTGAGTATTGAGTAGGATCGCTTGGGCGCAAGGAGAAGAAATGGCGCAGCAGGGCAACGGAAGGAGGAATGCCCACCATTTCCTCGCAAACAAAAGCAAAGACAGCCAGAAGAGTAATGGACTCAGGTCCGAGGTGCATCATGTCGATCTGATAATGGGAGAGCACCACATTGAAGAAAGCAGAGAAAGGGGGAACCAGACCCACCCACAAGGCATCGGTGAAGAACCGGGCCTCTGTGATGACCCTGTTGATAGAAGCGTGGGACGCAGGCCAGGCTGTGGTCCGGCCACACTCGTTGAAGATTGTGGCAAGAGCAGAGTGGGCCTTGTGCAGGGCCTTGGGATTGAGTATGATTGACCGATCGATGGCGGGGGCCACCGCCGGAGGCGAGCGGGGCGAAGGCGTGGGCTTCTTCCCCTTTTCCTTCTTTGTTGGCACCATGGCAGGCGAGAAAGGGGAGAGCTCGAGTTGGATTGGAGGCGGAGGTTGAGGCTCGAGGAAGAAGGAAGGGCAGGAAGCGCGCGGGCGGCAAGAAGGGGGGTAGCTGTGTGCAACCACGGGTCCGCCTAGCTAGGCGTATAATGAGGCATCGTGGGGAAGCGGAGACGCCCACGTCCAATCAACCGCCACATGGCGCCCAAGGCCGCAGGCTATTGGGGCCCGCAACGCTTCGCACTTGCCCCTTCGCTTCTCTGCTAAGCCAAGTCCGGGCACGCCTTGGGCCCGGGGGCTACTGTCGGCATTCTGGGAACGGGGTTCCCTAGACTTGTCTGCCTGCGGCCTGTGGCATGGCTCAAGTAGGGGCCCAATGCAGCCCAGCTTCATCAGCTCAAGTTCAAGACCCTCACGAGGGGCCAAGCCTCGCAGGGCGGATGATAGGAAGCTTCCTCAGGAGCAGCCTCCTCAGGCAGGCTCGCGAGGAGGCGGAGAGATCAAGGCAGGGTACCTCCCAAGGGGCCCGTGACGCAAGCCATGACGACCGAGGACCAGGCGGGCGCCGGCCTGGGCAGTGTCCTTGTTTCCCTTTTGGTGCAAAGGGGGCAAGCATAGGCCAAGGAATTAGGCAAAGGTTACCGTTTCGGTGCAACAAGACCAAGACCAGCAGAACGGCAGGATGGAGGTCATCGTGGAGCCCTGGGCGGCATCACCGTTAGAACCTTTGGCAGCCGAAGACCAACTTTAGTCAGGATAAGTGTACCAGATGTTCCCCTTCAAAATGGCCAATTGTTGGCGCCCTTCCCGCTCATTATTTGGGGAGAGGCCCAGGGCCTCGCTCTATAAATAGTACTAGCCACCATAATGTAGGGGTGGAGAGCTAGATCATCTTGAGATCGACCAGAGAGAGAGAGAGAAGCGACTGAACTCGCCCAAGCTGTTCATCGCACCAGCTTAAGAACAGCCCCTCGCGAGGCTGTTCTCCCTTTGTACTGTTCATCATCAGCCCCTAGGGCAATCCACCACACCACACACTGGAGTAGAGTATTACACCACAATGGTGGCCTGAACCAGTATAAATCTCGTGTCCCTTGTGTGTTCATCTTTCTTGCTTAGATCTTTGCGAGACTTAGAGATGTGAGCTGGTAGGGGAGAGATCTTCGTGCGCACCCTAGTTTTCGAACCTCAAGGGTCCGCCGGAACCCGAAATACGACAAGTTATAACTGCAGTAATCATTGATGTAATATAACTTTGTTGTGCTTTGAACTAAATGCATGTTATTCCCCTGTTTGATTTCTCCTTGTATGTACTACACCATGCGTTTAGTTGGATAAGCTTGCCGGGGCATTAACCCTTGTTGTGGGTGCTTCGAAGGACGGATCCTTAGTAGCCTGCTTCGGGGTATCGCTGCCAGGCAAGCCACCCTGCCGTTCTTGGCGCAACCAGTTGAACTGTTGAGCGGACTCAAAACAGAACAAGGGCGCAACAAATAATGGCTGGGTTCCCTTGCGTACAGGTTTTCCATACAAAAATTGAAACCATCCAAGGGGAATAGCCTCACAAAAGGGAAATTAGTCAAAGTTTCGGTATGACTTAGCTTTTTATTGTTATGTAGATCATCGTTGCAGCTATAGACGACACCGCTCGCCTGGCTTATCGCACCAGGGCGGCATGGATGATCTTGATTTCCTCCACCACTGGCGTCTGCCATGTCGCCCATCCGTGCAGGCATAGGCGGAGCTGCTCTGGACGGGCCGATTACTGCGGTCGTCTTCTTCTTCGGAGCCATGGTGATGAAGAAACGGCTACGCTAACTAATAGACCAGATTCTCACAACTAATGCCCCCTACCTGGCGCACCAAAGATGTTGAGGGAACGAACACCTATGGGGTCACAAGGATCCATTCTATGTTCGGCCGGGGGATTAGCTGCACGAAGAGCAGGTCAAGTAGTGAGCATAGGGTGGTTTTACCCAGGTTCGGTTGGCAAAGATGCGTAATACCCTAGTCCTACTTATCTGGATATATGTGTTCTTGAGCTTTTGAACTAACTACGGTGCATGCCTAGTCCAAAAGTCCGAATCCTCTCTCTGTACACCTTTGGCCTCCTTTTATACATAAAGGGGTTGCCACAGTGGCACACAGGAGGTGAAAAGCTAGCTACAGTGCATGAGCTTATCGCTCGACACTGTAGGAAAAATGCATTTAATGTGCTGCCTACGTGCCCTCTTACTTTATCGGGGACGGCAATGGAAGCCATGCCGTCCGTCACCGCTCCTCCTTGCTTCTACACGCGTCCAGGCTGATGAGGCATGCAGTGCCACGCTGGCTAACTAGCTGCTGTGTTGGCATGATGATAAAGCCTCCACGAAGATCTGCATGCCTCCACGCAGGCGCCTGCTTAATTGGCTCACTGGTCGTCACACTGGAGTGGTGGTGAGGTGGAAAATCCTTGCCGGGCGCGGGTCTGGCCGCGGCCCAATGGTCCTCCCCGGCAAGGCTTGCCGGGGAGCTTCGCAGTCTTCCCCGGCAAGGATCTTGCCGGGGGTCTTCATCTTCTGGTCCCACATGGACCCGCAGGCTATCAATCTATATGAAGATCTGCATGCTACCACGCATGCGTTCCCAAATCTTGGTCTTAACATTGTCGATGGTGTTAGAACTCTCAGCCTCAAGGATGATGGGCTTGCTGGTGCTGCGTAGGTTGCTCCGGGAAGGATGTTACTGGGGGAGGTCCAACTCGCCTTCTGCTCCTTGTTCCTTGAGTATCTGTCTTGGTAGTCTTCGTGTTTTATCTTCTGCCGCCCTGCCAGGCCCGGCCACAGGCGTGGCTACGGCTGCCCATGCACAAGTAAGGGGTACAAAAGAGCCCGCACTTTTGTACACCGACACACACTCAAATATTAGCTACACCCAATGCTGAAATAATATCATAGTGTCCCTTAGTTGGTGCTTTATAAGAGAAGATGGAGACTCAAATTCAAAATAAAAATTGCATAAAATAAAAGAAAGGCCCTTCGTGGAGGGAAGTAGGGATTTGTAGAGGTGCCAGAGCTCAAATTTTAAATTGAGAGATAAAAACATTTTTGAGAGGCATACTTTTCCCACCAACGAAAACGACTTAGAGCTCCCAACACTTTCCATGCTAGATACATCATAGGCGGTTCCCAAACATAAAATATAGTTTATTCCTTTTTCCACCGTTACTGTCACTTTCCATGGCTAACCATATCCACGGGTGCCCTCCATACCAAAACTTTTCAAGGAATTTAGTATTTGACAACATAAAGTAAATTCATTTTTCATTTCGGGACTGGGCATCCCTAATACCTTTTATCGTACTCTCGTGCAATGACAAGTGAATAAACACTCACCATGAGAATAACACATCCAACATGGAAAATATTGCCCGCCCCTCACTGCCTCGCGAGTGGTAGAGTACACAAAAGAGAAATTTATTTTGAAAATTAGAGATGGACATGTATATTTCCTTAGAACGGCATGGGAATACCGCATATAGGTAGGTATAGTGGACTCATATGGAAAAACTGGTTTAAAGGGTTTTGGATGCACAAGTAGTGATCATACTTAGTGCAAAATGAAGGCTAGGAAAAAGATTGAGAAGCAACCAACCAAAAAGTGAAAAATCTCGTACCCCAGCATTGAGGATAAGTAACACTGAACAATGCAACACAAGTAGGATATAAATTTCATTGCATAACTATTAACTTTCGTGCTTGCATATGGAATGACAAACCTTAACATCAATATTCTTACTAAAGCACAATTACTCATCAGCATGACTCACATATCATGTCGTCATATCTCAAAACCGTTACTAAGAATCAAGTTTATTTTGTCAACTATATTCATGAAAGTTTTTATTATATCCTCCTTGGATATCTATCACTTTGGGACTATTTTCATATGTTGCTTTTGATAAGCTCAAACAAATATAAGTGAAGAACATGAGCATAATTTTTTTCTCTCAAAATAATCTAAGTGAAGCAGGAGAGAATTTCTGAAAATTTTATTAACTCCCAAATAAACCTAAGTTAAGCATGAGAGCAATTTCTTCAAAAATAACAAAGCACATTGTGCTCGAAAAGATATAAGTGAAGCGCTAGAGGAAATCCACGGCTCTAAAAAATTAAGTGAAGCATAGGAGCAAGCATGATATAATTTTTGGCTCTCTCAAAAAGGTATGTTCAGCAAGGATTCAACACTTAAAACACAAACAAAACAAGCAATGACTCATAATATGTGACGAATAAAAATATAGCTTTAAGTAAAATACCGATGGTTGTTAGAAGAAAGCGGGAGTGGCATCCCCAAGCTTAGTTGCTTGCTACTTCTTGAATATTATCTTGGGGTGCCTCGGGCATCCCCGAGCTTAGCCTTTTTCTAATGCTTATTCCTTCATCCATCGTAAGATCACCCAAAACATGAAAACTTCAATCACACAAAACTCAACAAAATCTTCATGAGATCCGTTAGTATAAGAAATCAAACCACTACTATAAGTATTGTTGGAAGCCTATTCATATTTTGTTTTTGCATTATATCTACTGTATTCCAATTTTTCTATGGCAAAAACTCATCAAAGAAAATCATAGAATCATCAAAACGAGCACACAATGCAAAGAAAATAGAATCTGTCAAAAACAGAACAGTCTGTAGTAATCTGAATATTTCAAATACTTATGTAACTCTAAAAATTATGAAAAATTTATATTGACGTGAGCAATTTGTCTATTAATCTTCTGCAAAAATAATCAACTCAAAAGCACTCTTCTGTTAAGAATGAGAAATAATCTCGTGAGCGCAAAAGTTTCCGTTTTTCAGCACGATCAAATCAACTTTTACCCAAATCATCCCAAAGGCCTTTTCTTAGCACAAACACTAATTTAAACCACAAAAACACATCTAACCATAGGTATAATTGGGTATTTTATTGAAAACAACAAGAAAACCAAAAAGCACAAAGATACAAGTTGGGTTGGCTCCCAACGAGCGCTATTGTTTTACGCCCCTAGCTAGGCATAACGCGTAGGATCTAAATGTTGTCATCTTTGTTCTCCAATTCTTTAAGCACACAACAAGGTTTCTTTGGAGAATTAGCAAGCCAAATAGCAAAACTTCTAGGCGTAAAGTTAAGGAATTCATTTCTATCAACAGGGTATCTTATAGTTTCAGCCAAATTCTGGTGAATACTAATCATTTCGAGATCTCCTTTATCATTGCCAGAAGTTGGACCCTTGTTCTTAGTATCTTGAGTAGCCTTACGAATTTTTATGGGAGTTTTGGTAGAACCAAAAGCCGTACTTAGATTAGAAAAAAAAATTCTTCTAGTTTATCAATCCTAGACGGGCTTTCTTCAATTGTTTCATGAATTATAGTTCCCTTTTCTTTTAACAACTTAAAAATGTCTCCCGCCTTTGACCCAGTTTTAGTAGCATAACTTTGCATCTTTCTATCCAAGTTTTCAGTATGTTCTGCGGTAAGCATTTTCTTTTAAATATCATCTAGTCTTTCCATAACATGCTCGAGAGTCAATATTGTTTCATTGATCATGAGTGGTGGTGAACCCACTAAATTTCCCAAAGCATTAAAAGCATCAAGAGAACAACCCATCAAGAAATTCTCACCGGTAACCGTATCAACGACGAATCTATACCAAGTGGTAATGCCCACATAAAACCAACAAAGAAGAACAATGGTAGATTACTTGCGGATAGATCTATTATCAGCATTGCAAATCCTATACCAAGCATCTTTTAAATTCTCTCCGCCCTTTTTTAAAAGTTGAGAACCTCGTTCTCGGGGGTACACGCAATAGAGGAAGAAATATCCATAATGACAAAAAATAATCAACAAGATTGCACACAATAACAGATCTAACGAGAAAACGGCGAACGAAAAAGGGGGTGAATAGAATGCCAATTTTTTGTGAACTGGGGGAGGGGAAAACGAGAGGCAAATGGCAAATAATGTAAATTGCAAGGAGATGAGATTTGTGATTAGGAACCTGGTTGATGTTGAAGATCCTCCTCGGCAACGGCGCCAGAAATTCCTTTTGATGCCTGCTAGAACTACGTCGGTATTTCCCCAAAGAGGAAGGGATGATGCAGTATAGCAACGGTAGGTATTTCCCTCAGTGATGAAACCAACGTTATTGAACCAGTAGGAGAACGTCCTCAAACCACATAAACAGCCCTGCACACAAGTAACAAATACTCGCAACCCGACGTGTTAAAGGGGTTGTCAATCCCTTTCGGGTACGCTGCCTCAAGATAGGCAAATAACATGAGATAAAAGTGGTAGATAGGATAAATAGGTCGCGAACAAATAAATTGCAGCAATATATTTTTATATTTTTGATTTAATATATCTGAAAATAAATGCAAAGGAAAATAGATCGCAAAGGGAAATATGATGAAAAGAGACCCGGGGCCCGTAGGTTTCACTAGTGGATTCTCTCGAGAAAAATAGCAAATGGTGGGAAAACAATTACTGTTGGGCAATTGATAGAACTTCAAATAATCAAGACAATATCTAGGCAATGATCACTATATAGGCATCACGTCCAAGATTAGTAGACCGACTCCTGCCTGCATCTACTACTATTACTCCACACATCGACCGCTATCCAGCATGCATCTAGTGTATTAAGTTCATGGAGAAACAGAGTAATGCCATAAGAATGATGACGTGATGTAGATAAGATCTATTTATGTAGAAATAGATCCCATCTTGTTATCCTTAATAGCAACGATACATACGTGTCATTTCCCTTTCTGTCACTGGGATCAAGCACCGTAAGATCGAACCCATCACAAAGCACCTCTTCCCATTGCAAGATAAATAGATCAAGTTGGCCAAACAAAACCCAAATATCGAAGAAGAAATATGAGGCTATAATCAATCACGCATATAAGAGATCAAAGAAGACTTGAATAACTTTAATGGTTAAAAACATACATCTGATCTTAAACTCAAAATTCATCGGATCCCAACAAACACACCGCAAAAAGACTTACGTCATATGGATCTCCAAGAGATCATTGTATTGATAATCAAGAGAGAGAGAGAGAGAGAAAGAGAGAGGAAGCCATCTAGCTACTAACTACGGACCTGTAGGACTACAAAGAACTACTCATGCATCATCGGAGAGGCACCAATGGAAGTGGTGAACCCCTCCGTGATGGTGTCTAGATTGAATCTGGTGTTTCTGGACTCTGCGGTGGCTGGAATTAATTTTCGTCGACTCCCCTAGGGTTTCTGGAATATCAGGGCATTTATAGAGCAAAGAGGCGGTTCAGGGGGCACCCGAGATGGGCACAACCCACCTGGGTGCGCCTGGGCCTCTAGGCGCGCCCTGGTGGGTTGTGCTCCCCTCGAAGCACCCCCAGGTGCTTTCCTGGCCCACTGCATGTCTTCTGGCCCAAAAAATCCTCAAGAAGTTTCGCTGCATTTGGACTCCGTTTGGTATTGATTTCCTGCGATGTAAAAAACATGTAGAAAACCGCAACTGGCACTGCGCAGTATGTAGGTTATGACTAAAAAATGATTATAAAACATCCAAGAATGATAATATAACAACATGAACAATATAAAATTATAGATACGTTGGAGACGTATCACGGGGCACGCTTGGCGCCCATGCGAGTGAGTATGTCCGCTGCCTGCTTACTGTCTCGAGCGACGTGATGAAATTCAAGCCCCTGGAACCGACCCAATATTTTTAATATGGCATTTCGATATGCCGCCATTTTTGGATCTTTTGCATCGAACTCTCTGTTTACCTAAGATATTGTGAGGTTTGAGTCGCCGCGCACCTCTAGGCATTGTACGCCCATGGAGACAGCCATGCGGAGACCATGTAGAAGTGCCTCGTATTCGGCTGCACTATTGGAGTTTGTATACATGATTTGCAACACGTAGCGGACTGTGTCCGCCGTAGGGGATGTCAAGATGACGCCAGCCCCCAGTCCGGCTAGCATTTTAGAGTCGTCGAAGTACATTATCCAGTTGGAGTAGGAACTGTACTCTTTAGGGAGCTCGACTTCCGTCCACTCTGCGACGAAGTTGGCCAGTGATACGTATCCAACGTATCTATAAGTTTTGATTGTTCCATGCTATTATACTACCCGTTTTGGATGTTTATGGGCTTTACTTTACACTTTTATATCATTTTTGGGACCAACCTACTAACCGGAGGCCCAACACGAATTGCTATTTTTTGCCTATTTCAGTGTTTCGAAGAAAAGGAATATCAAACGGAGTCCAAACGGGATGAAACCTTCGGGAGCGATCTTTTTGGAACAAATGCAAACATGGAGACTTGGAGTGGACGTCAAGCAACAACCAAGGCGGCCACGAGGGTGCCCGGCGCGCCCCCACTCTCGTGGGCGCCTCGAGTGTCCACTAACCTACTTATTCCTCCTATATATACCCATGTACCCCGTGAACATCAAAACAGACCACGAAAACCTAATTCCACCGCCGCAACCTTCTGTATCCGCGAGATCCCATTTTGGAGCCTTCGTTGGCGCTCCGCCGGAGGGGGAATCGACCACGCATGACCTCTACATCATCTCCAAGGCCTCTCCGATGAGTCGTGAGTAGTTTACCATAAACCTTCGGGTCCATAGTTATTAGCTAGATGGCTTCTTCTCTCTCTTTGAATCTCAATACAAAGTTCTCCTCGATCTTCTTGGAGATCTATTCGATGTAACTCTTTTTGCTGTGTGTTTGTCGAGATCCGATGAATTGTGGGTTTATGATCAAGTTTATCTATGAGAAATATTTGAATCTCCTCTGAATTCTTTTATGTGTGATTAAGTTATCTTTGCAAGTCTCTTCGAATTATCAGTTTGGTTCGGCCTACTAGATTGATCTTTCTTGCAATGGGAGAAGTTCTTAGCTTTGGGTTCAGTCTTGCGGTGTCCTTTCCCAGTGACAGCAAGGGCAGCAAGGCACATATTGTATTGTTACAATCGAGGATGAAAAGATGGGGTTTATATCATATAGCCTGAGTTTATCCCTCTACATCATATCATCTTTCTTAATGTGTTACTCTGTTCTTTATGAACTTAATACTCTAGATGCAGGTAGGAGTCGGTCGATGTGTGGAGTAATAGTAGTAGATGCAGGCAGGAGTCGGTCTACTTGTCAAGGACGTGATGCCTATATACATGATCATGCCTAGATAATGTCATAACTATGTGCTTTTCTGTCAATTTCTCGACAGAATTTGTTCACCCATCGTAATACTTATGCTATCTTGAGAGAAGCCACTAGTGAAACCTATGGCCCCCGGGTCTATCTTTTATCATATAAGTTTTCCATATACTTCTATTTGCATCTTTACCTTTCCAATCTATATCATAAAAATACCAAAAATATTTATCTTATCATATTAAGTCTATCAGATCTCACTTTCGCAAGTGGCCGTGAAGGGATTGACAACCCCTTTATTGCGTTGGTTGCCAGGTTCTTGTTTGTTTGTGTAGGTGCGTGGGACTTCTGAGGAGCCTCCTACTGGATTGATACCGTGGTTCTCAAAAACTGAGGGAAATACTTATGCTACTTTGTTGCGTCACCCTTTCCTCTTCAAGGAAAACCAACGCAAGCTCAAGACGTAGCAAGCAGGATTTTTGGCGCCGTTGCCGGGGAGGTCTTCGCTCAAGTCAAGACATACCAAGTACCCATCACAAACTCATCTCCCTCACATTACATTATTTGCCATTTGCCTCTCGTTTTCTTGTCTCCCACTTCACCCTTGCCATTTGCCTCTCTTTCCCAATCTCCTCTCTCTTTCGCTTGCCTTTTTGTATGCTTGTGTGTTGGATTGCTTGTCACGATGGTGCAAGATAATACCAAATTATGTGACTTTTCCAATATCAATAATAATGATTTATTTAGTACTCCGATTTCTCCTCTTAATGATGTTGAGTCTTGTGAAATCAATGCTACTTTGTTGAATCTTGTTATGAAAGATCAATTATCCGGCATTCCTAGTGAAGATGCCGCTACCCATCTAAACAACTTTGTTGATTTATGTGAGATGCAAAAGAATAAAGATGCGGATAATGATATTGTTAAATTGAAGTTATTTCCGTTTTCACTTAGAGATCGTGCTAAACCTTGGTTTTCGTCTTTGCCTAAGAATAGTATTGATTCATGGAATAAGGGCAAAGATAATTTTATCTCTAAGTATTTTCCTCCCGCTAAGATCATCTCTCTTAGGAACGATATTATGAATTTTAAACAACTTGATCATGAGAATGTTGCCCAATCTTGGGAAAGAATGAAATTGATGATTCGCAATTGCCCTACTCATGGTTTGAACTTATGGATGATTATACAAAAATTTTATACCGTATTGAATTTTGCTTCTAGAAATCTTTTAGATTCGGTCACGGGAGGCACTTTTATGGAAATCACCTTAGGAGAAGCTACTAAACTCCTTGATAATATTATGGATAATTATTCTCAATGGCACACTGAAAGATCTACTAGTAAAAAAGTGCATGCTATAAAAGAAATTAATGTTTTGAGTGGAAAGATGGATGAACTTATGAACTTGTTTGCTACTAAGGGTGCTCCTATTGATCCCCATGATATGCCTTTGTCTACTTTGATTGAGAATAATAATAAATCTATGGATGTGAATTTTGTTGGTAGGAATAATTTTGGTAAAGTTCCCTAGTAATTCCTCTAATAATTATGGTAATTCCTACAATAATTCTTATGGTAATTTTAATAAGATACCCTCTGATTTTGAGAATAGTGTTAAAGAATTTATGATCTCTCAAAAGAATTTTAACGCTTTGCTTGAAGTAAAATTGCTTAAAGTTGATGATTTGGCTAGGAACGTTGATAGACTTTCACTTGATGTTGATTCTTTGAAACTTAGATCTACTTCTCCTAAGCATGATATCAACGAGTCTCTCAAAGCCATGAGAATTTCCATTGATGAGTGCAAAGAAAGAACCGCTAGATTGCGTGCTAAGAAAGATTGCTTTGTAAAAGCGTGTTCTTCTAGTCCCCATGAAAATAACGATGAAGATCTAAAAGTTATTGATGCGTCCCCTATTAAATCCTTGTTTTTCAATATGAATCTTAATAATGATGGGCTGGAGATGAGTCAACTTTAGTTAAAAGGCGTCCCAATGATTCGGAGTTTTTAGATCTTGATGCTAAATTTGGTAAAAGTGGGATTGGAGAGGCCAAGACTTTAAATAGCATTGAACCCACTATTATGGATTTCAAGGAATTTAATTATGATAATTGTTCTTTAATAGATTGTATTTCCTTGTTGCAATCCGTGTTGAATTCTCCTCATGCTTATAGTCAAAATAAAGCTTTTACCAAACATATTGTCGATGCCTTGATGCAATCTTATGATGAAAAACTTATTTTGGAAGTTTCTATACCTAGAAAACTTTATGATGAGTGGGAACCTACTATAAAAATTAAAATTAGAGATCATGAGTGTTATGCTTTGTGTGATTTGGGTGCTAGTGTTTCCACGATTTCAAAAACTTTATGTGATATTCAAGGTTTCCATGATTTTGATGACTACTCCTTAAATTTGCACCTTGTGGATTCCACCATTAAGAAACCTATGGGAAGGATCAATGATGTTCTTATTGTTGCAAATAGGAACTATGTGCCCGTAGATTTTATCGTTCTTGATATAGATTGCAATCTTTCATGTCCTATTATTCATGGTAGACCTTTCCTTAGAAAGATCGGTGCAATTATTGATATGAAGGAAGGGAATATTAGATTCCAATTTCCACTAAGGAAAGGCATGGAGCACTTTCCAAGAAAGAAAGTTAAATTACCTTATGAATCTATCATGCGAGCTACTTATGAATTGAGTGATAAAGATGGCACTACTTAGATCTATCCTCGCTTTTATGCCTAGCTAGGGGCGTTAAACAATAGCGCTAGTTGGGAGGCAACCCAATTTTATCTTTGTTTTTTTGTTTTTTCTTCTTTTTAGTAATAAATTTTTCATCTAGATTCTGTTTAGATGATTTTTTATGTTTTAATTAGTGTTTGTGCCAAGTAGAACCTATAGGATAACCTACGGTGATAGTTAATTTGATTCTGCTGAAAACCAGAAACTTTGCACGCACGAAAATAATTTTAGTATTTCACAGAAACGTGCTTCAGCGTTGATTCTTTTTGCTGTAGATCAATAGACAAATTGCCCAGGATTTAATATTTTGGTAGGATTTTTAGAGTTACAGAAGTATTTGAGAGTTACAGATTGCTACAGACTGTTCTGTTTTTGACAGATTCTGTTTCTCGTGTGTTGTTTGCTTATTTTGATGCATCTATGGCTAGTATTGGGGGGTATGAACCATAGAGAAGTTGGAATACAGTAGGTTTAACACCAATAAATAATGAGTTCATTACAGTACCTTATGTGGTGGTTTTTCTTTCTTGCACTAACGAAGCTTATGAGATTTCCTGTTGAGTTTTGTGTTGTGAAGTTTTCAAGTTTTGGGTAAAGATTTGATGGACTATGGAATAAGGAGTGGCAAGAGACTAAGATTGGGGATGCCCATGGCACCCCAAGGTATTCAAGGATAACCAAAAGCCTAAGCTTGGGGATGCCCCGGAAGGCATCCCCTCTTTCGTCTTCGTATATCTGTAACTTTACTTGGAGCTATATTTTTATTCGCCGCATAATATGTGTTTTGCTTGGAGCGTCTTGTATGATATTAGTCTTTGATTTTTAGATTACCACAATCATCCTTGCTGTACACACCTTTTGGGAGAAGCCCACTTGATTTATAATTTATTAGAATATGCTATGTGCTTCACTTATATCTTTTGAGCTAGATAGTTTTTGCTCTAGTGCCTCACTTATATCTTTTAGAGAACGGCGGTGGCTTAATTTTGAAGAAATTGTTGAACTCTCATGCTTCACTTATATTATTTTTAGAGTCTTTTAGAACAGCATGGTATTTGCTATGGTTATAAAATTGGTCCTAGAATGATGGGCATACAAGTTGGGTATAAAAAAACTATCATAGAAAGTGAATTGGATGCTATGATCAATTTGATACTTGATAATTATTTTGAGATATAGAGGTGGTAATATTAGAGTCATGACAGTTGGGTGATTATGAATTGAAAGACTACTTGTGTTGAAGTTTGTGATTCCCGTAGCATGCACGTATGGTGAACCGCTTTGTGATCAAGTTGGAGCACAATTTTATTTATTGATTGTCTTCCTTATGAGTGGCGGTCAGGGACGAGCGATGGTCTTTTCCTACCAATCTAACCCCCTAGGAGCATGCGCTAGTACTTTGTTTTCAATGACTTGTATATTTTTGCAATAAGTATATGAGTTCTTTATGACTAATGTTGAGTCCATGGATTATACGCACTCTCACCTTCCACCATTGGTAGCCTCTCTTGTGTCGCGCAACTTTCGTCGGTACCATACACCCACCATATACCTTCCTCAAAACAGCCACCATACCTACCTATTATGGCATTTCCATAGCCATTCCGAGATATATTTCCATGCAACTTTCCACCGTTCCGTTTATATGACATGCATCATCATTGTCATGATCATGTAGTTGATATCGTATTTGTGGCAAGGCCACCTTCATAATTTTTCATACATGTCACTCTTGATTCATTGCATATCCCGGTACACCGCCGGAGGCATTCATATAGAGTCATATCTTGTTCTAAGTATCGAGTTGTAATCTTGAGTTGTAAGTAAATAAAAGTGTGATGATCTTCATTATTAGAACATTGTCCCAATGAGGAAAGGATGAAGGAGACTATGATTCCCCCACTTAGTTTCTTTTGTTTTGCTTTCATAGATTTATAGATCTAGTGCATCTGTTGCATGGCAATCCCTACTCACTCACATTAATATCTATTAACGGGCATCTCCATAGCCCGTTGATACGCCTAGTTGATGTGACACTATCTTCTTCCTTTTTGTCTTCTCCACAACCACCATTCTATTCCACATATAGTGCTATGTCCATGGCTCACGCTCATGTATTGCGTGATAGTTGAAAAAGTTTGAGATTACTAAAGTATGAAACAATTGCTTGGCTTGTCATCGGGGTTGTGCATGATTAAATACTTTGTGTGATGAAGATAGAGCAATAGCCAGACTATATGATTTTGTAGGGATCACTTTCTTTAGCCATGTTATTTTGAGAAGACATGATTGCTTTGTTAGTATGCTTGAAGTATTACTATTTCTTATGTCAATATGAACTTTTATTTTGAATCATTTGGATCTGAACATTCATGTCACAATAAAGAAAATTACATTGAGAATTATGCTAGGTAGCATTCCACATCAAAAATTCTGTTTTTATCATTTACCTACTCGAGGACGAGCAGGAATTAATCTTGGGGATGCTTGATATGTCTCCAACGTATCTATAATTTTTGATTGTTCCATGCCATTACATTACCCGTTTTGGATGTTTATGGGCTGTACTTTACACTTTTATATCATTTTTGGGACTAACCTACAAACCGGAAGCCCAGCACGAATTGCCGTTTTTTTTGCCTATTTTAGTGTTTCGAATAAAAGGAATATCAAACGGAGTCCAAACGGGATGAAACCTTCGGGAGCGATCTTTTTGGAACAAATGCAAACCTGGAGACATGGAGTGGACATCAAGCAACAACCGAGGTGGCCACAAGGGTGCCCGGCGCGCCCCCACCCTCGTGGGCCCCTCGAGCGTCCACCGACCTACTTCTTCCTCCTATATATACCCATGTACCACGTGAACATCAGAACGGACCATGAAAACCTAATTCCACCGCCGCAACCTTCTATATCCGCGAGATCCCATCTTGGAGCCTTCGTCGGTGCTCCACCGGAGGGGGAATCGACCATTGAGGGCCTCTACATCATCTCCAAGGCCTCTCTGATGAGTTGTGAGTAGTTTACCATAGACCTTCGGAGCCATACTTATTAGCTAGATGGCATCTTCTCTCTCTTTGAATCTCAATACAAAGTTCTCCTTGATCTTCTTAGAGATCTATTCGATGTAACTCTTTTTGCGGTGTGTTTGTCAAGATCCGATGAATTGTGGGTTTATGATAAAGTTTATCTATGAGAAATATTTGAATCTCCTCTGAATTCTTTTATGTGTAATTAAGTTATCTTTGCAAGTCTCTTCAAATTATCAGTTTGGTTTGGCCTACTACATTGATCTTTCCTGCAATGGGAGAAGTGCTTCGCTTTGGGTTCAATCTTGCGGTGTCCTTTCCCGGTGACAGTAGGGGCAGCAAGGCACGTATTGTATTGTTGCCATCGAGGATAAAAAGATGGGGTTTATATCATATTGCATGAGTTTATCCCTCTACATCATGTCATCTTTCTTAATGTGTTACTCTGTTGTTTATGAACTTAATACTCTAGATGCAGGTAGGAGTTGGTCGACGTGTGGAGTAATAGTAGTAGATGCAGGCAGGAGTCAGTCTACTTGTCATGGACGTGATGCCTATATACATGATCATGCCTAGATAATCTCATAACTATGCGCTTTTCTATCAATTGCTCGACAGTAATTTGTTCACCCACCGTAATACTTATGCTATCTTGAGAGAAGCCACTAGTGAAACCTATGGCCCCCGGGTCTATCTTTTATCATATAAGTTTTCCATCTACTTTTATTTGTATCTTTATCTTTCCAATCTATATCATAAAAATACCAAATATTTATCTTACCATATTATCTCTATCAGATCTCACTTTTGCAAGTTGTCGTGAAGGGATTGACAAGCCCTTTTTTGCGTTGGTTGCGAGGTTCTTGTTTGTTTGTGTAGGTGCGTGGGACTTCTGAGGAGCCTCCTACTAGATTGATACCTTAGTTCTCAAAAACTGAGGGAAATACTTATGCTACTTTGCTGCATCACCCTTTCCTCTTCAAGGAAAACCAATGCAAGCTCAAGACGTAGCAGCCAGCACCTGAGGTATAATAGCTCGGCATGACTTATATGTTATTTCGAACGGTAAGAGCTCGATGGCCCATTTGTCTATGCGGCTAGTGGCGTCCCTATTGTTTATAGTGTCATTAGGGTACTTCGGATGCCACCGTGATTGAACACTCTTGAAAATAGTGCTGGAGTTTTCGGGATGCCATAAAGACTGCATAAGCTATCTTTTGGTAGTGAGGTCATCGAGATTTGCATGGTGTAAGGACCTCTGATACGTAATAGACTGGCTTTTGGATGGGAAATTTATGTCCCTCTTTCCCTCGCTCGACGACAAGTACAACTCTCACTACCTCGTGAGTTTCAGAGCTATAAAGCAACATAGGCTCGCCAACACTTGGGGCGGTTAGGATTGGGTTGCCTTCTAATAAGGTTTTTATTTCTTCCAATCCGGCTATGGCCGCTTTCGCCCATTCAAAGCTGTTGTATGTCTAAGTAGTCTCTAAAGTGGTAATGCTTTTTCCCCTAATCTGGCGATGAAGCGGCTCAAAGCCGCCATGCACCCTGCTAGCTTTTGGACCTGCTTTAAGTCTGTTGGTGTAGCCAATTGCGACAAGGCTCAGATTTTAGCTGGGTTTGCTAAAATTCTTGTATAGGAGATAGTGAACCCTAGTAGCTTTCCGGCTGGAACGACGAAGACGCATTTTTCCGGATTGAGTCATATGTCATATGTTCGGAGGTTGTCAAATGTGAGGCGGAGATCATCCACCAATGATTCGACATGTTTAGTCTTGATGACTATGTCGTGCACATATGCTTCAACTGTCTTGCCAATTTGTTTTTCCATGCACGTTTGAATCATGCGTTGGTAAGTGGCACCAGCATTTTTAAGCCCAAAAGGCATAGTGTTGAAACAGAAAGGCCTATACAGGATGATGAATGTCGCTGCGGCCTGGTCAGACTCCTTCATTTTAATCTGATGGTATCCGGAGTAAGCATCAAGGAAACACAGCGAGTTGTGTCCCACGATTGCGTCAATGATCTGGTCAATGCAAGGCAATGGGAAAGGGTCTTTAGGGCAAGCCTTATTGTGGTCTTTAAAATCGAGACATAGGCACCAAGATTTATCCTTCTACGACACCATGACCAAGTTGGCTAGCTAATATGGGTGTTTGATTTCTCTGATGAACCCGACCTAAAATAATTTGGCTAGCTTCTCCCCCATAGCTTGTCGTTTGAGTTTGGAAAATCGCTGCAACATTTGCTTGACTGGTTTGAACCCTTTGATTATGTTGACGCTGTGTTCGGCTAGTCTGCGTGGGATCCCAGGCATGTCTGAAGGGTGCCAGGCGAAGATATCCCAATTTTCACGTAGGAATGCGCATAAAGCGGCGTCTACTATCGGATCCAGATGTGCTCCAGTGGATGTTGTTTTATTAGGATCCGTCGGGTGCACTTGAAATTTAACTATTTCATCTGCTGGCTTGAAAGAGGTGGATTTAGGTCTTTGAGTATTACATCATCCTTATCCACCGTGGATCGTAGGGTGGTTAGTTCTTCGGCCACAAAGGCTTCGGATAGTGACTCAAGAGCCAAGGATGCAGTATTGTTTTTGGTGCGGAGTGCCTTAACGGGATCACTCATGACTGTGATTATTCCATTGGGCCCTGGCATTTAAAGCTTCCATGTACTTGTAATGGGGTATTGCTTGAAGCGTGAGAAAGTGTCTCGCCCTAGAAGGGCATGATATTCGCTGTTGAAGGGAACAACGTGAAAGAGCAACTCTTCTGACCTTTAATTTTCAGGCGTGCCGAATACTACATCAAATTTAATTCTCCCCGACCATCGTGCTTCTCGATTGGGGATGATGCCTCGAAAGGTGGTATTACTTTGCTTGATGCGTGTTCTATCGATCTGCATTTGTCGAGTGTGTCCTCGTAAATGAGGTTTAGCCCACTGCCACCATCCATTAGCACTTTGTTCAGTCGAAAGCCGTCCACAATGGGGTTTAGTACTAAAGCAACGGGTGCTCGGACTGATCGGGCTCTTGGTTCGTCAGCGGCGGTAAAGGTTATTGTCGTGTCGCTCCATGGGCTCGCTGTGGCTACTTGGTGGACTTAGGCGAGTTCGCGAAGTGCCCTCTTACGCCGGTTATTTGAAGAGAAAGTCTCGAAGACCATAAGAACGTTACAATCGTCATCTTCTGGAGGGTGTTTTTTTGGAGTGGAGGTGGTGAGGATGACCTCCCCACTTTTAGTACCCAACATGCTCGAAGGCTGTGAATTGAGTCTGTCCTTGGAGTTGCATGTATCAGACATGGCTTGCCGAGGATTTTGTCAAGAACGGACATGTATCCTGAAAAAGGTTTGTTTTTCTTGCCGACGGGCTTATGGTCGGATGCCTCGTGAGGATGTATCCATTTTGCCCGGTCGTGCACTGCTTAAAGGTAGCAGGTTCCAATTGAGTTTTCTGGGCCTTCCATGTGCTTTCCATCACACAGTACTTCTGTACTACGTGTGATAGTTCTGAGAAACTCTGTATGCGACGGCGGTCGAGGGCAGTCCGAATTCCCCCGTCGGTACAATTGCGACGAAATACCTGATAATAGTGACATCAACAATAGCAACGGTAAAAGTGATAGAAGTAGCTTTGTAAATAGTGCAGAAGTAACAATAGCAGTAGTAACTTAGCAAGAACAATATAAGATAAATTCATAGGCATTGGATCGGTAATTCGTTAGATGATATCCATCATGTGACAGTCATAACCTAGGGTGTACGGCACTAGCTCCAGTTCATAAATATAATGTAGGAATGTATTGCGTAAATAGTCATACATGCTTATGGAAAGAACTTGCATGACATATTTTGTCCTACCCTCCCATGAGAGCGAGGTCCTATTGGAAACTAAGAGATATTAAGGCCTCCTTTTAATAGAGAACCAGAACAAAGCATTAGCACACGGTGAATACATGAACTCCTCAAACTACGGTCATCACCGGGAGTGGTCCCGACTATTGTCACTCCAGGGTTGCCGGATCATAACACGTAATAGGTGACTATAACTTGCAGGATCGGATCTAGAACATGGATATAATGGTGATAACGTAAACGGTTCAGATCTGAAATCATGGCACCCGGGCCAAGGTGACAAGCATTAAGCATGGCAAAGTCATAGCAACATCAATCTCAGAACATAGTGGATACTTGGGATCAAGCCCTAACAAAACTAACTCGATTACATGATGAATCTCATCCAACTCCTCACCGACCAGCGAGCCTATGAAGGAATTACTCACTCCTGGTGGGGAGCATCATGGAATTGGCAATGGAGAAGGGTTGGTGATGACGAAGAGCGAAGATCCCCTCTCCGGAACCCCAAACGGACTCGAAATCTGGCCTCTCAGTGAAGAACGGGAGGTGATGACGGCTCCGTCTCATGGAACGCGATAATTCTTTCTCTGTGATTCCTTCCTGGAAATATGTGATTTTATAGCGTAGGTTTCAGGGTCTACGGGGCCACCAAGTGGGGACAACCCACTTGGGTGCGCTTGGGGGGCAGGCGCGCCCTGGTGGGTTGTGCCCACCCAGGTGCCCCCCTCGGGTGGCTCTTGGCTCCATAAATTCTCATTTGTTGTATAAAAAATCATTGCAAAGTTTCGTTCCATTCTGAGAATTTTTATTTCTGCACAAAAACAACACCATGGTAGTTCTGTTGAAAACAACGTCAGTCCGGGGTTAGTTTCATTCAAATCATGCAAATTAGAGTCCAAAACAAGAGGAAAAGCGTTAGGAAAAGTAGATACATTGCAGACGTATCAACTCCCCAAAGCTTAAACCTTTGCTTGTCCTCAAGCAGTTCAGTTGATAAACTGAAAGTGAAAAAGAAAAACTTTTACGAACACTTTTGCTCTTGTTTGCATAAATAAGCTTAAACAACACCCAGGTTTTCAGCCAAGATTATAACTAACCATGTTGACAATAACTCTTAAAAATTATATTAACTCATACCGATGACATAATCAGCTAGCGAGCAATAATAAGATATCTTAAATAGCAACATGTTATCAAAACAACCATGATATAATATGATAATAGTGGTATCTCGCTAGCCCTTTCTGAGACCGCAAAACGTAAATGCAGAGGACCTCCAAAGTTCAAGCAGCGACTAAACATTGTAACTCATGGTAGAAAAGATCCAGTCATGATGCACCCAACATTAGCTACATACAGTGCATCAGCATGACAGCAATGCCCTCAGGTTCTAGTGGTTATTTTAGAAGGTGATGACACAACATAAAAGTAAATAGATACTACCTTCACAGAGGGAAGCAGTGATTTGCAGAGGTGCCAAAGCTCAAGTTCTTAAAACATAGGTAAATGATATTTTGAGACATGCACCACCTTCTTGTTTACTTCACGACCATCAGTTATCAATATCTTCCATGCTAAGAATGCGAGTGGCGGTTCCCAAGTGATAAAAGTAAAGGTTTACTCCCCCTCCACCAACAATCACACTCCACGGCTTGTCCGAAACAACGGGTGTCGTCCATACCAACAACAGTCCCGGGGGAGTTTTGTTTAATTATTTGCATTTTTTAGCTTGGGGCTGGGAACCCCTATTACCGCCCTTTTCTCGTGTGATGGTGAGTGAAGAAACACTCAACCTGAGAATAACCCACTTAGCATGGAAGTTACCGACCACCTCCTGCCGTTCCATGAACGATCCAGACACACAAAAAGGATATTTATTTGAAGTTTTTAGAGGTGGCACATGCAAATTTACTTAGGACTGCAGGGTAATACCACATATAGGTAGGTATGGTGGACTCATCTTGAATAACTTGGGTTTCTGGTTCTTGATGTACAAGCGAAATTCCCACTTAGTACAGGCGAAGGCTAGCAAATAGGTTATGAAGCGGCCAACTAGAGAGCAACAAAGGTCATGAACATGCATTATGCATAAGTAACGTTGAACACTAGCATGAGTAGGATACGAACACCATGAACATAAATATCATAGAGGCTATGTTATTTTGATTCAACTACATGCATGAACATGTGCCAAGTCAAGCCACTCGAACATTCAGAGGAGGATACCATATCATCATACCACATCACAATCATTTCAATGCAATGTTGACATCCAAGATGAATCATTATCCACTCCTAGCTACTTATGCATGGCATGAGAAACTATAATCTCTAATTGTCATTGCAAACATGTTTAATCATAATGAGCTGAATCATGGATACTAGGTTAAACATATTTACAAAAATAGAACAAGTCGAGTTCATACCCGTTTCTCTCCGCCAGGGCCAGTTCATCAAATATTGTCATTATTGCCTTTCACTTGCATGACCAAACGGTATGAAAATAATAATAGTGCAAGAGTGCCGTGGACTAAGCTGGAATCTACAAACATTTTATTCAACATGAGAAGACAAGGTAAAATGGGATCTTCGTTAGATCAACAATTATGCATATGAGAGCCAGTCAACATTTTCATCGTGGTCTTCTCCTTGGTATGATTCAATAAAAGGAAAATAAATTCAGACAAACGCACTGAAATATTTTTGGAGTTTTTGGTTTTCTTGAACAGGCAAATAAAATGGAAAAGCAAAAATGAGAAAAACTATTTACATGGGAAAGCTCCCAACAAGCAAAAGAAGAACAAAGAAATATTTTTGGGTTTTCTTTTTAGTGCTACAACTAACTACTCTAGAAAGAAAAATTAAAAAGAAACAGGAAATAATTTTGTATTTTCCCAAAGTTTTTCAAACACACATGAAGAAAGCGAGAAAATAAATTAAACATGGATAATACAATGAAAAAGTTCGGACACCCACAACTGGAATGAAATGTATGAACATAAATGTAATGTCGGTGTAAATACGTACTCCCCCAAGCTTAGGCTTTTGTCCTAACTTGGTAATGAATCAGTAGCATGGATAGTAGTCGGGGTGCTGAGCAGCGAGCATCCACGGATCCCACTGCTGAGGCTCCTCCTCTGCTCCAGCCTGGTTGTTCGGATAGGCGACGATATCCACAGGCATAATCCTATATCTGGCTCTAGCAACAGAATCAAACAAAGCAGGTGCAGGCAATGGAATAATATCACGAGTATTAACACTGAAAACCAGGTTATAAGGAATAGGAATGTTAGGGTAATCACATGCAATAAACTGGTGGTGTTCCATGGCTGCGCGATCTACGTAAACC
Source organism: Triticum dicoccoides (assembly GCF_002162155.2). NCBI lineage: Eukaryota > Viridiplantae > Streptophyta > Magnoliopsida > Poales > Poaceae > Triticum > Triticum dicoccoides. The sequence continues at coordinate 143,947,150 of NC_041387.1, read as the reverse complement.
TTGGGCAAGGGATAATCATGCAGGCGTATCTCAACATTAAAGCGACCAGCCAAGCGAGTAGTGTAAATACCCCCATAAATTTTACCCTTGGATTTATTAAGATGAAGGCGACGTGCCATGATAGCTCCCAAGCTATAAGTGTTGTCGCCCTCAAGTGCATGACGTAAAACAGCAAGGTCCGGGGCAGTGAGTGCAACCACCTTCTCTCTAGCAAGCAATCATTTTGCAATGAAAAGAGTAAAATAATGAAGAGCAGGAAAATGCAAGCTAGTAGAAGTAACACTCGACACCCCTCTCTCATTCCCCACACACATAGTACGATAAAATCCTTCAAACTCTGCAGACCTAGGCTCTACCAAATCACCATCAGAAGGAAGCGGGCATATTTCACAAAATTCAGTAAGTGGTATGTGATGGGGTTCAGCATATAAATTAAACTACTTCGGGGGATTATTCCTAGGAAGGAAAGTAAAACTTTGAACAAAGGTGTTTGTGAGGAGATGATAAGTATCACATTCAGCTGTGATGAAGTCGATGAGGCCGGCAATAGCAGCATAGTGTGAAACTCTTGAAGGATTCCAGGCCCTTCCATGAACGGAGTATGCGGCCATTCGCATGGCTGTACTTCCGCCAACCTCCGGTTATGGAGATCATTGTCAGACGACTCCCCAATAACTCCTTTGGAGTTCTTCTTGGAAGCAAACTTCCTAAAGTTATCCATCTTTTTCCTATGAACAAAATTCTGAAATTTTTAGTCCACACAATTTTTCTCAAGAAAACTTTGCAAAATTGATAGCATCTACTTATGAGGATACATAGAGGTCATAGCAAGCATTCAAAATGTAGGATTTAGGGTTCCGGCAAAACCCTTGAGGTTCGAACACTGGGGTACGCACGAAGATTTCCCCCTACCAAATCTCGCCCTCAGTCTCGCCGCGATATCTAAGCTTAGCTCGATGAACTCACAACATAAGAGACACAAGATTTATATAGGTTCGGGCCACCGTTATGGTGTAATACCCTACTCCTATGAGGTGGTGGTTGATTGCCTTTTGGGCTGATGATGAACAGTACAAGGGAAGAACAGCCTCCTGAGGAGAGGTGTTCTTGTGCTTGGTGGGTTGCTCGGGGAGGAATCGATGATGCCCTCCTATGGTAGTGGCTAGTCCTATTTATAGAGGCCCTGGTCCTCTTCCCAAATATTGAGCGGGAAGGGATCCAACAACGGCCAATTTGAAAGGGGACAACTAGTACAAGCTATCCTGACTAAAGGTGGTCTTCTCCTATCAAAGGCGCTGGTGGTGACACCGTCTTGGGCTCCATGATGATCTCCGTCCTGCCATCCTACTGGTCTTGGTCTTGTTGCACTAATAGGGAAAGCTTTGCCTGATGCCTAGGTACTCCACGCCTACGCTTGCCCCCTTGGCACCAAAGAGGAAATGAGGACACTGCGCGTGCTGGCGCCCGCCTGGCCTTGGTCATCATGGCTTGCGTCACGGGAACCTCACGAGGTACCCCTTGCCTTGATCTCTCCGCCCCTTCGCGAGCCTGCCTAGTGAGGCCGCTCCTGAGGAGGTATTGTGTCGTCCGCCTCGCGAGGCTTGGTCCCTCGCGAGGGTCTTGAGTGTTGGTTGACGTAGACGGTCCGTACTGGGCCACTGGTGGAGCCACGCCATGGGCTGCAGGCAGGCAAGTCTGGGGATTCCCGTTCCCAGAATGCCGACAATAGCCCCAAGCCCTAGGCGCGCTAAGACTTGGCTTAGCGGCGAAGCCAAAGGGAAAGTGTGGAGCGCCACGGGCTCCAACAGCATGCGGCCTTGGTCGACGTGTGGCTCTTGATTGGACGTGGGCGTGTCCACTTCCCTATGCTGCATCGACAACTGCCCGTCTGACAAAAGACTGGCGCGGGCAAGGCTTGCCTTCATTGCTTTCCTTTGTCTTGCTCCAGATCCGCTTCGATCCTTTCCCTTTTAGCGACCGATGGCGCCCCGCAGGGTCAAGGTTGATGCGCCGCCAGCTTGGTACGAGCCAGCCCTGGACGCGCCCACTGTCCTGGAGAAGAATCGCTGCCACGCGCCAGCTGATGACGGGGGAGAGCAATGAAAAGGGGAGGACCGAACTCCAGGCTGGCTCCACCGTGCCGGAGGCTCAGGGGAGCACCTTCTATCTCTTCTTCACAAGCGTCGTCATTGCGGGCCTAGTTCCCCCCTTCTCCGACTTCTTCTATGCCATCCTTCGCCATTACGGGTTGCAGGCCCTTGATCTCCATCCCATCTCTATTCTTCTCTTGTTGATTTTTGCCTACTACTGCGAGGCGTATGTCAGGGTGATGCCGTCCGTGGCTCTGCTGCGCCACTTCTTTCTCCGAACCAATGGCGACCACACCTCGGGGTGCGCCAATTTTGTCGCATATGGCAAGGCCAACGCAATTTCGAAGGTCGGGAAGACGGTCGACGGCTTCCGGAGCAAGTGGGTCATGATGGACACCAAGTGCGTCCACCCACGCTTGGCGCTGCCAATGGAGAAGCCCCAGTCCGACGAAGGGTGGTTGCGCGCGAAGCTCACCAACAGCTGGGCAATGTTGGTGCTGGAGAGGATGAATGCCGACCTAAAGTCGAGCAACACGAAGGCGGCGAAGCTGACGGGGGCCATGCTCCTGAGGGAGTTCTTGATGCAGCGGGTGGCTCCGCTTCAGGCGCGCTTGTGCCCCTTATGGATGCTTGGGGGCACAGACGACAAGCTTCGCCTGAGCTCGGAAGCCTTGCCTGACGAAGATCTGGTCGCGGCACTCTGGCTCCTGGTCGGGGATGACCAGGAATAACCGCCTAGCGCCTTCACTCCTTTGTCCCTTCGGAAGGATGGGGCGCAGGTCGTGGCCGCCATGCCTACCTTTGATGGGCGCGGCCTGGTGCCACCGGCGCCTCCCGCAGTCACGGAGATGACGGTGCCGGTGAACGTGTTGTCAGGTGACTCCCGCGAGGGAGGAGAAGAGGAAGAATACGAGGAGCATGACTCGGAGGCAACTCCCGAGCAGACGGGGGAGACCTCACCCTTGTGCAAGGCTGACCTCCTCCGCACCATGCTGGATGATGACGATGATGACGATGCCCCTGGGGACGAAAGAGCCACTCGCGGCAGGAGGTCCCTCGCGAGCCAAGCCCAGCCTCCTGAGGGGGCCTCCGGCCAAGGTTCCGACGAAGAGCAGGTCGTCGTTGATCTCCCGAGAGGATGCTTTTGCCCGGACGCCCCCTGGAGCCGCTTCTAGCCCTTCTACTTCACCTTCTTATGCTCCTAGAGCCCTTGTAGCCATGCCCCAGGCCGCGAGGCTCTCGGGCTTCAAGCTCAGCAAGAGGAAGGTGGACTACACCGTGGTAGACCAGTAAGTGTCCGTGCTCCATCTCGTTCTTGATTATGCTGTTGGTCCTCGATGTTCCCCATTGATTGGCTAGGCAGCCACTTGTGGCGAAGAAGAGGAAGGAGGACGCGGTGACACCGTCTGGGGCCAATCCATCTGACGCGGCTGCACCTTCTTCCATGGGGAGGGGAGGCGACGGCATTCGCACCTCCCCTGCCTAGTCATCCTCGCGAGGCCCGAGAGGGCACCGTCGTGAAGAGTCGGCCCCCATGCCCCTGCTGGCTCCGGAGGTGCTATTACCCGACGCTGCTGCTGAGGTACCCAAGGCTCAGGAGCCCCCAGTCTCCCAAGCCATGGCTACGCTGCGGCCTCCTCCTTCTACTGCACTGCTAGTTCCAGGTCCTTCTGCCTCCCCCGATATCTTGGAACATTCCCTTTCCGAGATAGCCCAGCTACGAGAAGACCTCCAGGGCACTAACTCCCATCTGGTAGCCGGGCGTCTGGAGCTCGTTTCCGGCTGGCTTCACTCTGACGCTGCTGTCCCAGCGGCGCTAAGGCGGGTCGCGGTGGCCTCTGAGAAGGATAAGCAGGCTGCCACCCAAGCCACAGCCGCTCACGAGGTGACGCCGAAGGATGTCGCGGCCGCCCAGGACCGCTGCAGGGCACTGGAGGCCGAGCTGAAGGATTTGTGCGACAAGTGTGCCGAAGAAGCTCGTGACCGCCAAGCGGAGGAGGAGAGGATGAAGGCTCGGGAGGATGCCGTCAGGGGCCGTGACACCGAGCTAGCGCGGTTGGCGGAGGCATAGGCCACTCAGCGCGGCCAGATGGAAAAGCTGGAGCAGAAGGTGAGGACGGAGAAGGCCGAACTCAACGCCAAGGCGAAGGTCCTGGCCAAGGACCGCGCGGCCTTCGCACTCCTCGAGGAGTGGTCTCGTGCGGCAGTGAAGGCACTCTATGAGAAGGGCCTGGAAAAGCCGCTGACTACCGATGAGGACGGCCCCGCCCAGCTGCTTCCTTACTTGGTCGAGGCGCTTGAGTTGGCGCAATGGCAGAGGAAGAAGCTCGCGCCCTTTCTTCCGCTGCACTGACGCGCGTCTTCAGCCACCTCGACCTCCATGACCCTGACACCAATCTTGACGAGCTGCTGGAGCCTGTGGACGACGAGTGCTATGCTGCTCTGCTGAAGCCGTGAAGGGCCATGTGGAGGCCTTGTTGGAGAAGTTCCGCACCTTCGATCCTGCGCCCATGGCAGGCAGTGCTGCTTATCTTGCGGCCTCGGGTGGTGGTACAGGTGAAGGCGGCGCCACCATGGGAGTGGAGTCCCTGGCGAGCGACGGCGGTGTCCAAGGATGACTGACTTACGGCTTCTTTCCTGCTTAATTCCTGCAATGTGCACCATGCCTCGTGGAGGCATATAAACTTGCATCTGGTATTGTGAAGCTAATTATGGTTTGTAATATTTGCTTCGAGATTTTGCAGTTTTCTTCCTACTTGCTTTACATTCTACGTCGGCAGGGCCCGACCCCGCGCATACCTCAGCCGCCGTTGGCCCCGACAGGATCACCAGGACGGGACCAAGGAGCGAGGGGCTACGTGACTAGTTAGGCTCCTGAGTTGCAATGCTCAGGGGTCCCCCTTGACACGCAAACAACTTATAGGAAGGAAACGTAGGGGTAGATCCAGCGTTCTACATATGCAGAGCCCGGCCCCGCGCATACCTCAACCGCCGTTGGCCCCGACCGGATCACCAGGACGGGACCAAGGAGTGAGGGGCTACGTGACCAGATAGGCTCCTGAGTCGCGATGCTCAGGAGTCCCCCTTGACGTTCAAACGACCTTCATACCTTGGCTCCGCTCGGGAGGTGTGCGGGGCGACCAGGTCCGGAGGACCTGGCTACGTGGCGTATGCTCGGGCGTGACCCGGGCGCATCCCCCTCGCGCGACGCTCCCGAGGGGAGGTGTTGCGATGAGGCCAGACACTGAGCTCTGGGGCTCCCTGAGGTTGATACGACCGTGGGGCCACCCTCAGTTGTTTGTCACCACCGCGGAGCATAGTGCTTTCGTAAGTGTACGGGCATAGCCACTCCTCGGCAGTGTTGACGGCCAGCACGGAGCATGGTGCTTCCACTAGTGCGTGGGAGGGGGGCTCCCTGCTGCGGAGAGCCCCCGGGGCGTGTACAGCCCCGGCCTGACACGTGGCTTGCACGGCAGGGCTAGACGAGGTGTATCTGGACACTCATGAGCCAGCGCGGGACTCACGAGGCCCTACCTTAAGGCGGGTTGCGCCTGGTCTTGGGTCTTTGACAGCTATGTGTTCCTGCGAGATGGTTAGGTATAAATGCTCTGCGTCCTTAGGTCTCGGCCCTCGAGCGAGCTCAGCCTCCACTGGTATGCCAGGTCGCGATGCCGTGGTTAAGGCCAAGGGGTGAGGGCTGGAGAGCCATTAAGAGCTCCTGAGTCGCGATGCTCAGGAGCCCCCCTTTTAACGCGCAAGCGAATTGCATGAGATAGGGAGGGACCCGTGGTAGGTGGCAATCGAGCAGGTGATAATCACAGTTAGATTAGGCATGAAAGGCAAACTAGCTTAGGTAAATGCAGAATGGATACGTGCCACTGGGTCAGGCGCAAGCGGCTTGGGGATGATGCAGCCCGAGGGGCGCCCCCAGCAAGGTAAGCCAAAGACATAAAAAAGAGATACATGCCGCAAGGACGGACCCACACGGCCTGGGAATGATGCAGCCCTGAGGGCACTCCCAGCTGAAATGAACTTGGGAGATGTCACCTGGTTCCGTTGTAGAGGGGGTGTTGGGGCAGCTGAAGGTGCTTGGTGAAGGGGTCGACCCTCACGAGCCACCGGGACCCTGAGCCTCAGGAGGTTCTGGGGGGGAGGTGGTTCCCTGAGGACCGTCTCCATCTCTGCTAGGATCGCGTGGTGCCTGGCCTCCTGAGCCGCCAAAATGCTCCGCAGGTGACGCTGGTAAGTGGCAACCGCGTTCGGCAGGTCGAAAGACATAAGAACGTAGCTGTGTGGCGGACCCTCGCAGCATCCCACGCGCGAAGGCCACAAGCGCTCCTGAGATGCGGCTCGGTTGAGCCCTGGGACGTCGATGCAGACGCGCAGCCCACCGTCCTTGCCTGGATAGGGAGCCGCGCCAGGCGAGCGGAAGTCGCCGCGCACGGCCCTTGCTTCCTGAAGCTCCTGAGTGGTCTTGGCAATGAACTCCTGGACGTTGGGCTTTCCACGCCATGTGTCTTCCTGAAGGAAACGTGTCGCGAAGCACGCCTCCAAGTGGTGCCCGAGCGCCTCCCTCATGATGTTGGTGAGGTCTGAGGCCCTCCAGAAGAGAGCCCCCGAGCCCTGCCCGAGGAGGGCACTGCGCCTTACTATGCGATGGAAGGAGGCGCCCCAGGCACGGGCGTTGATCCTGACGTGGCACCACCCGAGATGCCGACCTCCAGACGCCTTGTTCAGAGCAGTTGCTTCTTCTTCTTAGGGATGGCGTCAGGAGGGTTCTCGCCTTGCTGTTCGGGTCCTTGATTGTTGCGTCTTGGAAGTCACGCTCGAGGGAGCACACCGCATCTCTCTCTTCGCAGGGGACCGTGATGATTCCGCCGCTCCCTAGCATCTTGAGGATGTTGTAGCCCGTGGGTCACTGCCACGAACTTGGCCAGGGCTGGATACCCGAGGATGGCATTCTACGACAGGTGGATGTGGGCGACGTCGAAGTCGATGAGCTCGGTGCGGTAGTTGTCGCGCTTTCCGAAGGTGATTGGGAGGCGGACCTGCCCTATTGGGGTGGTGGAACCGTCGGTAACTCCTGAGAACGGCTTGGTGGGCTAAAGCTGATCGTATGGCACTTGAAGGTTGTCGAACATCTCAACGGACAGGACGTTAAGCCCTGCGCCGCCATCGATGAGGGTCTTGGTGACTTGGACGTTGCTGATGACTGGTGAACAGAGCATCGAGAGAACGCCAGCAGTAGCCGCGCATATGAGTTAATCTGCCGAGCTGAAGGTGATGGCGCACTTGGACCACCTGAGCGGGCGCGTGGCCTTGAGTCTGGGGAGGGCTGTGTTCACCTCATGAGCAAACTGCTTGAAGATACGCTGAGAGGCTGGGGCCTGAGCTCCGCCCAAGATGCAAGCGATAGCACGCGGCTCCTAGAAGCCCCCAGCCCCCTCGTCCTGATGATGGTTGATACGTCTCTAACGTATTAATAATTTTTGATTGTTCCATGCTATTATATTACCCGTTTTGGATGTTTACGGGCTTTATTTTACACATTTATATCATTTTTGGGAGTAACCTACTAACCGGAGGCCCAGCCCGTATTGCTGTTTTTTTTGCCTATTTCAGTATTTCGAAGAAAAGGAATATCAAACGGAGTACAATGAAACCTTCGGGAGCATGATTTTTGGAATGGACGTGATCCATAGGACTTGGAGTGCAATTCAAGAAGTAGCCGAGGCAGCCACGAGGGTGGAGGGCGTGCCCACCCCTACAGGGCACGCCCCCTATCACGTGGGCCCCTCGGACGGCCACCGACCTACTTCTTCCTCCTATATATACCCACGTACCCCGAGAACATCAGAACAAGCCATGGAAACCTAATTCCACCACCGCAACCTTCTGTATCCACGAGAACCCATCTTGGAGCCTTCACCGGCGCTCCGCGAGAGGGGGAATCGACCATGGAGGGCTTCTACATCAACACCATAGCCCCTCTGATGAGTTGTGAGTAGTTTACCATAGACCTTCGGGTCCATAGTTATTAGCTAGATGGCATCTTCTCTCTTTTTGGATCTCAATATCATGTTCTCCTCGATCTTCTTGGAGATCTATTCGATGTAACTCTTTTTGCGGTGTGTTTGTAGAGATCCGATGAATTGTGGGTTTATGATCAAGTTTATCTATGAGAAATATTTGAATCTCCTCTGAATTCTTTTATGTATGATTGAGTTATCTTTCCAAGTCTCTTCGAATTATCAGTTTAGTTTGGCCAACTAGATTGATCTTTCTTGCAATGGGAGAAGTGCTTAGCTATGGATTCAATCTTGTGGTGTCCTTTCCCAGTGACAGCAGAGACAGAAAGGCACGTATTGTCACTACAAAAAAAATACACTTCCGTGATGATACGTGTTTGTCACAGTAGGTCGCGTTTTTTGTCATGCATGTACATCCATGACGATTTTATGACAGAATCAAGATAGTCATACCTGTGCTGTCGTAGAAGTGTTCCATGACATTACCAAAATTATCATCACGGAAGTGTCCACTTCCAGGACGATAAATTGCGCATCACAGAAGTGCTTTCGTCAAGGGTGACCAACACGTGGCATCCACCATAACAGAACGTCGTTAAGCTATCGGGTCGGGTTTTGGATCCGATAACCCGTTAACAGCCTCGACCAATGGGGATTTTCCACATGTAAAATCATCATTGGCTGGAGGAAACACGTGTCGGCTCATCGGTGGGACAGATGTCATCCATTCATTGGACGGAAGGCGCCTATGATACGTCGACATGTGGCACGGCCCAATAGAGGCCCATTCCTGTGAAAAGGCCGGCCCGTTTGACTTGGTCAAAAGGTGGCGGGCCAGCCCATGGAAAGCATGTTAATGGCCTGTTCGCATATAGCCCATTTACAGCCCGCTAACCCAAGGCCCGCTACGCCCTATCCGAATTAGGCCCAGTAGCGTCATCTGGGCCATCCAATATGATTCCAGCCCGTTTTCACTTCTAGCACATGTATGGCCCATGACGTCTTTCGGCCCATATGAGGCCCTATGTAACTCTTGGCCTATTAACGGCCTGTGGTGAAACTGGCCCGTAATGAATAGTGTATCACTTTAGACCCATTAACGGCCCGTGTTGAAGCTGGCCCGTAATGAACAGTGTATCACTTTATACCCATTAACGGCCTGTTATTCCGTTGGGCCGTTTCTAGCCCATGTCATCTTTCGGCCTTCTCAGAGCCCATTTATTCTTGGGCTCATTTCCAGCATTCACTTACTTACGGTCCGTTTCTGCTTGTGGGCCAAATTCAGCCTGTAGTTACAGTCGGCCCATTTGTGGTCCATTAATACGTTGGGCCGTTTTCATAGCATCATCAAATACGGCCTATTAACGATGGCCCGTTATGGTCGACCCATGAACGGGCGATTCCAACTCTAGCCCGTTTACGGCCATAATGCGGTCTGTTTGGCCCATATTTGGCCAATCGATCATATGGCCCGTATAAGGCCCATTGATGATACGGCCCGCAGAAGGCCCATTGTTTCTACGGCCCGTAGGAGGCCCATTGTTTCTACGGCTCGTAGAAGGCCCACTGTTTCTACGGCCAGTAGGAGGCCCAGTGTCACTACAGTAAATATTAGCCCATGGTTATTGTGGCCTAGTTTAAAAAAAATAGGTTATTGCAGCCACTAGCAAACCGCGGAAAAAGAACTGCAATGACTACAAGCAAACAAATAAACAAGACAACAAAGAAATAAATAAGGAAGCAACTAACGCTAGGCTATCACGGCTATTACACATATTACATCCACTGGGCATCAAAGTTCGCCACCAGTGCAAATATAGGGAACAAAGCAGCATATCATATACAATGGTTGTCAAAGTTGGCGACCAGCGCAAATAAATGCCGCAGGAAAACAAATCCAGAACTGAAATCACTTCAGAAGATCTCAAGAAACAATATCCTGGGTACCCATAATGCTGGCAAGATGCTTAGCAAGCTTATTAACTTTCTCTTGTTTGGCACTTAAATCCTCCAGCGCTTGTTGTTGCACCAGAAAATATGCATCTGAATTCTGCAGGGACTTCCTCAGTCCTGCAGCTTCCTATCGCAGCACATCTGATCGATTTCTTTCAACTTGAAGTTGAGACTCAAGAAGACGAACTGATTCAGACAGCGAGTTCGAAGAGCTTGTGCCACAGTAGTGGCTAGTAACTCGAACACTACATCAAGACATGACTTTTGGGTTCCCTCACTGTCGTCAAGATAGTTTTTATCAGCTTTCTTGGAGACCAACATGGATGTCTCACTATCTTGAACCTTATCTGCATTACTTCCTTTACCATTGGATAACACGGTACTGTTCTCCAATATTTTGTCCGCATTCTAAAAGAGAAACAAGCATACACATCACATGTTTACCATGTTGTATATGAAACTCATTTTGGTAAATGAGTTCAGTAGTAAAGTGGACAGGATAACAGCATGAAACAAACATATATCTATGTACCATGGTCATTTTATGGTCTATATCATTCTAGTTTTTGTTGCCAAATCAAGATAGAGACACAGTTCAAATAATATTTGTTCAAGACAAAGCAGAATAGACAGAATATAAGTGTGGGTAACTATAGAGCAATAACAACATTTGTAATGTGCATGACATGAGAACATAACTGTTTATTCAATTGAAACTGAAATCAACATAGAGCAGGTTACAATAGCAAACCAGTTAAAGAAACAGGTTTAAAACATACCTGTTGCGCCATTGGAGCTTCAATTCCATCCTTCAAATTTGAAAATAGTTGGTATGAGTAAATACAGTAATGCAAGAGCAAAGGAGTATGAACCATAGCTATAGAACATGACCTGAGAACAAATCTTCTTCTCCTTTAAGCGTTGAGTTGGGATTCGGAGTAGTGGTCCTCGTGCTTTGGGCATTGCAGTTCCCTTACTAACTGCTCGTGTTTGGGTGCTCTACGGTGGAGACGGTGTTGTGTCAACTAGAACTGGGTTACTATCTGCCGAGGTTGGGGTTAGAAGGGGTGTACCTGGTTCTTTGTCCAACTGGGTAGGGGTACAATCTGCGAGAGTCTAGGTTATGTGTGGTGGATCTGGTCCTTGGGAAAGTACAACCGTGGTTCTATCTGCATCAACTAGTAGCACTATCTTTTCTGAAGACCGTGTTGTTACTCCCTTAGATACTGCCATCACGCTCTCCAATTCAAATGGCTGATAAACAAGAAAAGTAATTGAAAGTATAGACATTGTATGATAGACAGGTGCAATGGATAGTGGGGAATAAAAGAGGGCATGAAATAATTCATATTTATGATGTCTAACCAAACAAGATAGCATGACACAATTTCACATATATGATGGCTAACTAAACAAGATAGCATGACACAATTTGACATTATGATGGCTAACTAAAAAAGATGGAAGACATAGTTTAAAATATGAGACTATGAAAACAGGATGACATGACATAACTGTATAATGTGTTTATTAAATAGGTTGGCATGCCATAATTCACATACATTCACGGATAGAATGCCATAATTCTAAATATGATGACTATAAACACTAAATAGGATGAGATGATAGAACTATATCATGTCTTTATTAAATGGGTTGCCATGCCATAATTCAGATAGATGATGTGTATGTACTATGTAAACATGATGGCATGATATAATTCAAATATATGATTTATATAGTAAGCAAGTAAGCAGATGGCAATCCATATATGATGTAAAAACTAAGCAATGCAAGACAACATGCATGACATGGGTAATATAACCCTGCCAAGTTTGAGCATAGACCTCAGAGGGGGAATAGGAATGGTCTTCAGTCTCTGAATCCTCCTCTGAGGAGCTCTCTGTAACCAGCAAGATGGCTGCTTCAGCAGGTAACATTGTTTGCTCTGAATACCTTGTTTTCACACCAGATACTTCCATCACCGCTTCAAATGGCTGATGCACAGGAAGAGTAGTTGAATATACAAACGTTGTCGACAAATGGAACACGTAATACAAAAAAATGATAGCATGACATAATTCACATACATGATGATTGGCTAAACAACATGGCATTGCATAATTCACATATATAATGCCTTTGCAACAAGATAGCATTGTATAATTCACATATATAATGTCTTGCAACAAGATGGCAATGCATAATTCACATATATGGTAATTAGACACTGAACATGTGGCATTCACACAAAGCATGTCTAAACTAATCAAATGACATAGCAATGTGAGACACCATACGCACGATATGAGCAACATAACCCTGCCAAGTTAGAGCATACACCTCGGGGAGGGGGGGATATGACTGGTCATCTGTCTCTGAATCCTCCTCTGAGGAGCTATCCGTAACCAGCGAGATATGTGCTTCGTCAGATAGCATAGTCTGCTCTGAAGACCTTGTTTTCACTCCAGAATTTGCCATCACCATGTCAAATGGCTGATGCACATGAAGAGCAATTGAATGTACTAACATTGTTGACAAATTTAATATGTAACGAAAAAAAGGATGGCCTGATATAATTTACATATAAGATGACTGGCTAAGCAGGATGGCATTGCAAAATTCACATATATGATGCCTGGCTAAACAAGATGGCGTTGCATAATTCACAGAAACGATGAATAAACTAAACAGATGGCATTCGCGCAAAGGATGTCTAAACTAAGCAGATGACATATTTGATGTATAAAGTAAGCAATGCAAGACACCATATGCATGATATAACCAACATCAGCATGCCAAGTTGGAGCGAAGACCTCGAGAGGTAAATAGGAGTTGTCTTCTCCTTCTGAATCCCCCTCAGAACAGATATCTTCCTCTCGATTACAATCCGAAATGCATGGAGGGGGGCTGCCTTTGCGCCTACCATGGAGTGACATTTGCATGAAACTTTATTGCCACGCAAGGCTCGTCTCTTCTGCTCTACATGCTCAGTTCCATTTTTTACAATAACTGTCATACATAGGTATAAAACATAGTGAGATTATGTAAGGAGTGCATGCAGAAATCCAGAGTGAAGGTAGCAACCTGTGGATAGACCCAAAACCAATAATAGTAGGCAGATAATGGCTTTAGTTAAAAAATACAGATAATGGCTTCTTTACTTTTTGTTTTCCACCCAACATGAAACTCATAGTAGACATCGGAGATTAACCAGATAGTAGATAGATACTATTGATAGCGGCCCCGATATGTACCCCACAACCATTTAAAAACTCAAGTTTGACCATTAGTTTGGAGCTGACTCAAAGTCTAATCGGTGAACAGGACGATAAAGTAGCATGTAATATTAAGCGATGCATAACGTAAGCAGACACGAAAGAGTGCGACCTCTCTTGCGGACCCGTGTAGTCCTCGAGGTCATCTGCTCGGTTGATGATGGTAATGCAGTTTTCATGGCTGCCAGCGGCGGGGAAGAAGATCTGAGGCGGTGAAAGACAGTCTGGAGGCCGGATCCCTGCTGTGCTGGACCCTTCTGTCGTTGGAGCAGCTGAGCTGGGGCGGACGACGGCACAGCAGGTGCGGGACAAACCACGCAAGGTTTTCTTTGACAACTATCTGTAAGAGAAGTAATTCTGTAAGGGCTCGTTTGAATTGGAGGACACCAACAATGCAGGGATAGGAAATTGACAGTAATAGTATAGGAATGCATGTCCAAAACAGAGAATTTAAAAACACAGGATTTCTGCCAATCTGGGTGTTTGATTCACAACAATTGGAAGATCACAGGATGCAAAGAAGCATGGTGAGATTAAGTCAAACCACAAGAAAATGTATGGTTATAATGCTATTATGCTACTATCTCTTAGTCTTGTGCTTCATGAATAGGAATTTGAAAAGGAGGACAAGTGAAAATTAAAATTCCTATGTTTTTTCTTTCAAGGAGACACTAAAGGAACAAATCTGTGTGCTCAGTGGACAATATATATAACATGTAGAGTAAAAAAGAGATGCAACAAGTGTACAACCCCTTTGGTGAAGCCAGGTCAATCTCAGCATGATTGGGTTGGCCGGTGAGGATGCTCCGGCTGACTTTGCTGTCGGAGGAGGGGAAGAAGATCTTAGGCGTCTGTAGATGGAGCCCGAGGTACTGCTCCACTGTGATGGAGGGTTTCATCATTGGAGCAGCTCCGGTGAGTTGGACGATGCCGAGGCTGAAGCAGGACAAGAGAGACAACGAACAACGTTAACCTGAGTGGAATTCTAATAGCATCTCCAATACATGACGTAAAATACATAACCACAAAGTGCTAGATCTAAAATACATCAGCCGCTCATCTCTAAACTTAACTGCCGAAACTGAACTTAACTGCCGAAACTGAACTTAACCGTCGAAACTGAATTTTGTTGTCGAAACTGAATTTTGCTGTCGAAACTAAACGCACTAGCAAGGTGAGGCTACACGTCGGTCGACTGACTTTTTCATCTCTAGTCAGACGATTTTGCAGCCGTTGGATACGAAATCAAGGGCCTGCGGTTCATCTTCAACCTCCACCCCCCTGAGCCGCCAGCCACCACCGGCCAAACAGCAGCCCCCCGCCGCCCGCGGCCGGCGGTGCGCCACACCCGCCCGCCCCGAAAACACTCCCCACCACCGGTCCGCCGCTGCTC
>NC_041387.1:143916622-143931929 GCF_002162155.2 Triticum dicoccoides | reverse complement strand
CCGAGCTTTTTCTCTGGCGATCCCCACACCACCCCCCCATCCTGAACCCTAACATAGATAGTGGGGTACCTCTCCGGCGAGCCCCCCTCCCTGCTGCGGCTGGTTCTTCCTTCACCCTGGTGAGCCCACCCCTTGAAAATCGACTGACCCAAAAGTCGATTCAGTTGACTAAAGTGTAGCCAAATCGGAGCAGCATTGCAAGCAAGAGCAAGAGCGAGAGAAGCAGCGCGAGCAAGAGCAATAGCAAGAGCAGACCAGGCAGGGGACCGAGAGCAAGAGCAGAGCAGCAGCGCGAGCGAGCGCTAAAGCAGCAGCAGCTCCTACTGATGTGGACGTCGCCACCGAGGGAGCGACGCCGTGGAGGAAGTGGCCGGCGATGCCGCCGTGGATGGAGCCGCGCCGTGTCGGCTCGAGACCGAGCGCCGGCAGCACCGTGAGATCGAATCAAGAAGAAAATGCGACGATTAGTGTACAACCTCTTTGGTGGTGCCGATTAGGCCGCAGCTTCATCCGAGGAAACGGGGATGATGATGCTCTTCCGGTGGTGCAGGTGAAGACGGCGGTGTGGGAATGGAGGTGGCACAAAAGACGAGGGGAACGTCGGGGCAGCTCCTTGGAGGTGGAGGACGGGGTGGCTGAACCGGCGGGACGATGAGATCGACGAGGATCCTCATCCGGTACGGTGGATGAGGGACGTCGAGGTGCTGCTGTGGACGATGTCGTCGGGGAAGAGGCTCCGGCTGGGTGGCAGCCGGAGCAAGGTGTGGGGTTTCATCGCGAGTTTTCGCGGCCTCGGTGTATGAATGGGTGGGTGGATGGGATGGCACTGGGGAACCATGGCTTAGAGACGCACTTGTCCGAAATGTGGGGTAAGTTATGAAAGTATCCCCCACCGATTTGAGGCGGTTCTTTCGGTTCAGGGCTACCACGGGCATTTCGCGTGTCAGGATTTCACAGGAGGTGGGAGTTTTCACGCGCGTTGTAATTTTGAAATAGCAAGGCGCGGGTTGAGATGGAGGGAGTTGTCGGAGCACAACGAGACAAAGATATATCTTAAATATTTCAGGCTAACAAGGCGCGGGTTGAAATTTCCCGACAAGCCTAACGTGTACTGTACCAAATCAATGCACACTACAAATGTTATTCAAAACTTTGAATTCATGTTATGTTCAATTAAAATATTTTGCTACGTGTATAATGCATGCAACCTACTACTCAAATGAACGTTTTAGTGCATTCCAAACGTATATACTACCGCTTCAATATGAACTAAATTTGAATAAGATCTACAGTAATGATTGTTGTGAAGTCAAAGCATTTGAATTTGTTTCTCTGTTTTAATAAGATCTACAATCATCATTATTGTCAAGTTAAACCATCGTTTGTGTATTATCTTCACAGCACACCACATGATTAGTCTCGAGTTACATATGAACTATGTGTACTATATGAACTCGAACTAGATTTTTTTGAATCCACTTTATTTTGATTTCAAATCACATTACATTTCTAGATCTAGCTAGATCTTCATAATCTAAACCATGTCTCATATGTATAATGTGTTTATCACATTATGTATGGTGCCCCGCCCCCTACGCCTACAAGTATTTAGATGTGAGTTGCAAACACCACACATTACCACAAATTCAAATAAAATGTGAGAATGTTCGATATATAGTATCGTTTAGATTGCTCAATATTTAGTTGTAAGCTGCAAACGCCACACATTATCACAAATTCAAATAAAATGTGAGATTGTTTGATGTATAGTATGGTTTAGATTGTTCGGCATTTAGCTGTGAGTTGCAAACGCCATACATTATCACATTATGGTATAACATGTGCACAACAGGTGTATCACCGCTATATTCACGCATGCAATGTTTAAAACACTATGATCTCCTATTCAAATATATGAATCCGCTTTCATATCAAATTATGATCTTTGTTAGTCTCTTATACCCACACAATCTTCTAACCTTTGTAGCCACCACTAACTTTCTCTCATGCATGCACACGCCCTCCACGCCCTCCCCCTCCCTCGGCATTTTATCCACCGGGAACATTCATTTGTTTCTTTAAGTCGTTCTCCCAGAGTCTCCACAACTCCTTTCCGACACACACCGGTCGATAAACCTCTCTAGCGATGCCTGCCTACAGCATACACACACAGCTTCAATCTCCTCCTTTATGTGTCCTTGCCTCGTGTCTCTCATACGGTCAGACACACGTGTAAACTCTCACCCCTCTTTTCATCGATCTCACAATTGCACACTCCTCCCCCTATCTAGCTAGTAGTTGGGCCTCTCGCACCACCTCCTAGCTCCATTCCCTTTGTCTATCCGTCTCGCTGGGCCTTATTTGCCTCTAAAAAATGGACGTACACCGACCGATCTCTCTCTATACATATAGCTAGCTAGGTCCTTATAACTCGTTTTTACACACATGTCGATCGATCTACCTCATTAGTTGTGTCTCTCCCTTCCTCCGACAAACAATAATTGATCTACCGATCTCGTTAGGTTTGCTTACCAAACACATGGTTCCCCTTCATCATCCATGGATGCGTCCCGACAGATCTATCACGCACAGGCACACACAGAAACACATCCCCACTCTTATTGATAACATTGCAGTTCCACCCTCAGTTTGTCTAGTAGGCCTCTCCCAACATCTCCGAGAAGCAACTCCATCACCCATCCAGCACTCTACCCCTCTCCCTCCCTCTCTCTCTCCTCTCTCTCTCTCTCTCTGTCCCATCATATTTCCCGTCCTTTAGTTATGTATGGATGTCGACCGATCTCCCTCAAGACATAGCTGGGTCTCTCCTTCTCAACACATATACGAGTCGTTCTACCTGTATAGTTAGGCCTCTGCCTACCCCTCCCCCCACCCCCCTCACCCCCACACACACCGATACATCAAGCGCTCTAGTCATGTCTCCCTGCCACACACAAACTTGACATGTGCCCTCTAACATTCCGGTAAGCCAGTCGCCCTATATCTTTGACTTGCACACACACACAATTATGATGGCTCTCTTCATTGATCTCACACCCACCCACTTGATCCTCTCTTTGACTCTATCGATAGCTATGACCCCTCCCTCTCTTCTCGTGGATTGACCAACCCTCTATGTATGATATGGATAGGCCTCCATTTCACACACATTGAATGCAAAAATTTGTTTGATATGTCATCGACACATATTCCCACAAATAATTCATGAAATCAACCCCCCACCCCACCCCCACCCCCACCCCAAAACAAAAAACACTCACGAACGCGGTTTGTATCTCTCACACACACCCACGTAGGTGGGGGACGTGCACGAAGAGAAGAGGTGCATGCACGGTGCACGTACTCCCGTATCTTTCCCAACCACACCCGCGCGCGTACACGGTGGAGCTCATTTCTGTACGAAAAAGGCAGCCCACGTGGTAATTTGGCATGTGTACTGGTTGTCCACTTGGTGGAGGGAAGATCATCTACCACGGGTGAACAAACAAATTGCGACTTGACGCGTTATGTTAAATTAAATAAAGAGGCAAACCATGTGGGGCCTACCTTAGAGGCAAGGCTCTATACACTGGAGTACTTTTGATGTGTCCCATCAACTGGCAGAACGAGGAGAAGCTTGCTTAGTACGCTGTCTCCCCGGCCCACGGGTGCGGTGGCTCGCAGGATGAGGTGAAGCTTGCTCTACCTTACGCCCGCTCCCTCGCCCATGCGCGCGGTGGCTCGCAGGACGAGGAGAAAAATTTACTTCTCCCTCCGTTTACTCCTCGTCCCTAGTACCTTGGTTATAGAGATTATATCATATTGTTTGGAAGATATATGTCCTTTAGTAGATTTCAATATGAACTACTAGTACATACTCCAAACACTGATGTATATAAACGTATTTTAGAGTGTACATTCACTCATTTTGCTCCGTATGTAGTAGCACTCTCCCACGCCCCTCGACCCTCGCCCACGTAGTGGACATGCAGCAATTCATTCGGTCTCATATAGCCAGAACGATATATACTGCACTACCATTATTGCTCGACTTCCCGAAGAGGCGAAGAGCCAATCGTAAGGTTATTATTTTGCAGATGCCAATCGCAAGGTTATAGGAGAACGAGTAGTAGGTGCCGCGTCATTTATAAATAAAGTTTTTTTTCTTCAGTGGCACGTACGCAATATGATAGGTTCGTATGGAGAGAAAAGGAAACCGCTCCACTATATACATAGTCAGGACGGGCCAGCCTACACGGTTGCTTGTTGGGGTTGCTCTCTTCACACTCTCTCGCACAAAACGACTGTGGCCACATCTCTAACATCCTGGCGGATCACGTCCGCTTGGGGAAGGGGTGGATGCTTAGTGTAGATGAAGTGGCCGTCGCCGACGGCGAAAACCCACTGTCGGCATGTCCCGATCAGGGGTCCCCGCCGTTCTCTCTCACAAAGCCGGTGAGGTTGCCTTCGTCCCTTGCTCACTGCCGCGACGTGGGCAGTTGCCGCCTGCTGCCGCCCTCCTCAAGGTTGAGCTACGTCCCTCAGGTACAACTCCCTTTATAGTCGGCTTGCACCACTGCTCCAGCTGCCCACATCACTCCCTGTGGATATTTCTCTACTTCTTTGCCCCGCACATACCTGATACCTCTACTGGCTTCTACGTACTGTATTTGTGATGAGTTTATGTCTCATCAACTAGTCCCAGTAATCTTATTCTAATCACGCTTCTTCAATTTCTTTGCCACAGGGATGCTCATCTTGATTTTGGTGAAACTGCACAAAATGATCCGATGGTTAAAAGGTTGCAAACTTCATTTATTAGGAAGCTCGAACGTTGCTAGCAAATTGAAGCCTGGTCAGGGTTCACAGTTCAAGGGCTAGGGACTGCATGGATTGTTTTTTTTCTTTAGCTATCTCTGTTCCAAAATAAGTGTCAAGCTTAGTAGTAGTACAACTTTGTACTAAAGTTTGCACAAAGTTGAGACACTTATTTTGGAACGGAGGGAGTACATATTTGCTATGATCTGTCAATCATTGAGATGCAATAGCATGCATGTTAGTCTCCTCTGTATTTGATGAAATGTTGCAACGAGCAACCTTGGATGCAAGATACATGTAACAGGAGCTGGAAGCTTCATAGCATTGTACAAATTTATCTCGCTGATAAATTACAGTACGTACTAGTACTATACTAGTACTTCCTCCATTCCTAAATACTCCCTCTGTCCCAAAATTCTTGTCTTGGATTTGTCTAAATACGGATGTATCTAGTTACATTTTAGTATTAGATACATCCTTATCTAGACAAATCTAAGAAAAGAATTTTGGGACGGAGGGAGTATAAGTCTTTGTAGTTATTTCACTATGAACCACATGCGGATGTATATAGATGCATTTTAAGTGTAGATTCATTCATTTTGTTCCGTATGTACTTCACCTAGTGGAATCTCTACAAAGACTTATCTACTAGTAATAGCTAGCCCCCACTACTAGGAATTCTCTATCCTCTCCTTGAGCCACATCATCAAAATTGATGTAGCCGTTAGATGAAGTAAATCAGTCCATAATAGTCGTCTGATCTAGATGAGGCTCCGCACTAAGCCACATGCAAGCATGCAGAAATACCGTGGCACATGCATGTGAGTGGGTTTTAAATCACATCAACATGTCTGCATGCAAGCATGCACCGGTAGCATGCATGTAAGTGAGCTTTTAAGTCCCAATAACATGTCAAAAAGAAAAATATAATCCCATTATGCAGTAGGAGTTGGCTGATCTTTTTTCCTTACGTGGGATGATCTAAATGATGATGGGAGTTTATTTAGTTTGGCTACCACATTTGTCATGCGGTTATAGAGTTTTTTTAGTTCTATGAAATCGATAATTTTGCGCAGAGAGATATACCGCTGTTCCGCGGCAACGCGTGGGGACTCATCTAGTAATATTTAGGAACGGAGGGAGTACTATGTAAAGAGTTAGGTGTCGCACGGTGATAGTGTGAGGTGGGCCATGTAATAACTGAGCCTACGTGTTTTCACTGCTCTTGCACTCCTCCGTTGTAAGAATGGAGAAAATTGCAATTTACTGCCTCCTTTCGCCGAAAGCATGGGACATCCAGCAGTCCTACCACCTCAGTAATAAAGACCAATGAGCCGTCAAATCACATAGACCCAGCAGTAAGTTGGACGGACGAAGCAACCATCACTCTTGCGCTAGTGAGAGGTCACGTCTGCTTTGCCCGGGCATGAATGCGGCACCGATTCTTTCGAGCGGCGCTGACCATTTCGGGCGCGAAGCGCGCACGGGCAATGGAGGGGCTTTGGGTGGGCCAGGCTGGTTAGGAGCGGGCAAGGCAGCTGTCCGCATGTCCCTACCGGACACGCCCGGAAATGAGAGGATGCAACAACTCTCGCGGCTAAAATCGTACACTACACACCATCTCTCTATAGGAGTAGGTCGATCTGTCGCACTCTCTAACACACACATGCTGTTAAACACACATACGCACACGCACGCACCTTGGTCCCGTTGCACCTTCTAACGTGACTTATTACACCTAGACGGAGGGAGTAGTAAGTATACGAGATACGGTGGCACACTGACTTAAGTCGAATACAAGTGCCAAAATTTGTGTGCATGTTATAATAAGGATTCACTTAAAATAGTACGTGAGCGAATAGAGGGATCAATTGGACAGTGTTCCCGAGCAGTAGCGAGATGTGTGAGGTAGTAAGATACACCGTTGGCGCTTTTAAGTTTTTTATTAATTTGTTTGTTTCACCTTCTGACTGGTGGGACCCAAAGTACTACGTGGAGAGAGGTAAGGTGACTAAGGCTGCATTATTTCTGCACCACTATGGATAGTCTTACCACCAAAGCCACATGACACGATTATGATTGGAATCCCAATGACTCCCACACACAAACACAAAAAACATGACATGCTTGTCACACGAATGTAGGAATGTATAAAAGGTTATTTTCCTCTCGTTGAACATAACGGGATGGTTGTGTAGCTGGTTAGCCTGTTCGCTCATCAAACTTGAGGTCTCGGGTTCGATAACTACACTTGAGCATAATTTTTGCCAAGAGGATTCTTTGACTGGTCAAAATGTTTTCTAGGGTTTGCACGCTTCACACTCTCTGTCCAGTATATATATACACACTGGAGCCTCAGCGCTTGTAGTTGCTCTCTTCACACTCTCTCGCCCTCTCCCGCTGGAGCCTCAACGCTTGTAGTTGCTCTCTTCACACTCTCCCTCCCTCTCCCGCTGGAGCCTCAGCGCTTGTAATTGCTCTCTTCACACTCTCTCGCCCTCTCCAGATCTAAACAAAACTTTGTTGGCCTCTCTCTCCCCCCACTGCTGCTCAAAGAGCCGGCATGATCCGTCCTCCGGGAAGGGAAGGAGGCTTAACGCTATCACCGTCGGCGAGGGAGGGAATCCACTACCGGCACAGCTGTTCACTTTCCACCCAGCGGCGGCGTGGGAGGGCCTCCGACCCCTTCTTCTTCGCCGCCGTCTCGTCGCCCACCAAACCATGCCCCAAGAACCTTAAGGTATATTTTACTTACTCCACATGCATTACTCTAGCTGCATGTATACCATGAATCTAGGACATGGCTCAAAAAGGAAAGGAGTGGGGGAAAGTAGTGGGAAAAGTTGTATATAGCATGAATCTAGGACGTGGTTCAAAGAGGAAATGAAGGGGGAAAGTTGTATAGCATGAATCTAGGACGTGGTTCAAAGAGGAAAGGAATGGGGGAAAGTAGTGGGGAAAGTTGTATCGCATAAATCTAGGATGTGGTTCAAAGAGGAAAGGAAGGGGCGAAAGTACTAGTTCAAAAAGGAAAGGAAGGGACAAGGCTGTAGAGTTTGAGCAGGACTAGATTAGCTGTGCTCACATAGGGAAAGGTGTCTAAAGATAACAAATCTGGGACCAACACAAATATGCTCCTTGGTTGTTTTTTCTTTGTTGCAACAGACTGTGCATGACCACAGTACATCGGTAGATGCACATGGTGCTGGTGCATCCACTTTCCTGTGCAACTCATTAGCTGTTGTTAATATAAGGCCCTATTTGGTTAGAAACTCCCTAGTCCCTACCTGCTTGGTTCCAGGGACTAAACATGGACTAGGGGTTATTAAATGACATGCTAAAAGACCATGTTACCCCTAGTAATGAACTAATAGAAACAAGGTGGGATGCGTGGCAGGGGCAACTGTTGGAAAAAGTCCCAAAAAGACTCCCTCGAGGTCTTCTTTCTTAAGTCCCAAATGCCCACTTTTAGTCCCTAAAAGTCCCTCCTGTTTGGTTTAGATGTGACTGACACGGAGTTTTTTTAGTCCCTACACCAAAATGTCCCTGTAAACAAACACCCTCTAATAATGCAGCTGGGAAATTGACGCAATGCCATAGTTAAAAGAAAATTACATGTTTAACGAATTTTGTTGTTAATATAATCTCTATGTTAATATTAATCAATGCCACCATTTCAGAAATGCTACTGTCTTGCTTTATTTCCCATTTAGATAAGGTAGATGCTTCTTTTTGTAGGCTTCTGTGTCATCCACCGTTATTGACCACTAATTGTTTCCTTTGCACCTCTGTGTAAACACGGTTATATACTTCACCTCATTGCCATTGTGACCTTTTGTTGCACTGCACAAAACACTTTTGTCTTAAGAGTGTTTTGTGCAGTTCAACCAAAATGTCACACCAACAATGTTGCTTGATTGCTTGATCTTAGTGGAATTGCACAAGAGGAGATCTTACTTCCTACCTGTTAAGTCGAATTTTGTTCAGATCTTCTTCTTGTGAGTTGTTTGAATTCCGCATCATGATAGGTCAGTACTAGCCTTCTTTCACATGATTCTGCAGTGTGCTTTCATATGTTGTGCTACTTGTACAATAATGTTGCTTGATTTTAGTGAACTGCACAAATGGAGACAAGACTTCCAATCTGTATGTGCCCCGTAATATCCCATTGAGGTAAGATAAGGATATTTCACAACTGCTAGCCTATATTTTGCCACTTTCATCAGAAAATTAAGTTTAGTACTATACTTGTGCTCCCTAATTGACATGCCAAATCTTACATTGAAGGCGAAGCTTGTCTGTTATTGAACCAAGTGATGAAGGGGAAGTATAAGCGGAAGAAACACAAAAATCAACTCTCGGTGCTGTAATGAAGCACTGGAACTGTGATGACACAAGTAATGATATAGTTTTGCATCTTAATTTATTGCTATGGCTAGAACGAGCAATTGTTTTGCCATTGTTTTGATGCCATACGTAATTATATCTACTTGTGCAAACAGGGATCTTCTTTGAACATACCATATATTTTAGTGGAACTGCAGAAGAAGATGTTGGAAACATTAAACTAATCGAGGAGTATATAGTAAGCATGGCCACCCCCATAGATAGCAACAGATGGTTCCGGAGAAGTGATTCATCTGTATGCTCTAGACAATCAGCCTCCTGACAAAGGTTGGTACTCGCCCACTGATTTCATCCATATGATTGAGTTTTGTCATCTCTATTGGTGTTGTGCTACTGCTTAGATACTGCCATGAAAAAGTGGTATTATCCTTGAGAAGTGCTTCATCTGTGTTGTTTTAAATATTTCCTTTCCTTTTTTTCGAGCAAACAGGGATGCTAGCATTTAGTAGGCCTCTTGTCTTTGCACAATAGGATCATCTTCCTCTGAAGAAGAATATGGAGTATGTGAAGTGACTAGTTCCGATTATGCTAGGATGAAGAAGTCATGTCTATCTTCTCACCAGAAGGAGCAGTTGAAGGATGGTTACATTACTCCCCACAAGACCAAACTAACTTCAGCTCAGAAGGACTGACAAATCTCAATTTTTTTGCTGTGATGCGCGAGTACAATGTTGTTCTAGGATTCTTTCTGGTGAGTTCCATTTTTCTAAAAGTGTGCTCTACATGGACCATGTATGTGCCTGTTGTAACTGTCAATTCATAGTACAGTTTGCTTTATACTAATCACTTTTTTATATTTGTGCAAACAGGGGTGCTCAGCTTGATTTCAATGGGAAGTGCACAAAATGTTCATGAATACATCGAATCATTCATTTCTACCACAAGAAAGGAGGTGCCCATAAGTTCAAGGCGTTGCAACATATAAGGGCGAAATCATACAAGCTACGCGCGAATTTGGTTGATTTTGGTGGAACTGCACAAAAAGAACAGATGGTTTATTTAGCAAGAGGTGCCATGTCAATGTCCGAACTGATGGCAAACCCTGCCCATTCCACAATCGTAGGCATTTGATATTTTGGAATGGGACAACCTTGTCAAATTTTGCTCATTGATTTTAGCAAGATATGCGTTTGATATTTTCGAATGGGACGCCCTTTGCTATCAGCAGCGTCAATCAATTTTTTCTTTATTCTTTAGTTGTGAAGTAAATATTGCCTCTGACATGTGAGTCACTGAGATGCATAATCATCGATTGTTTTGAATGTTCTCTATGAATTGCCAGGCCTGTGTGTTTGATTGCAATGTACAGAAACGCTAAAAAGCTGCTCAAACTCTTTGTACTCCTTTTGTTCCTTTTTACTTTGCACATTGTGAAAGTGCATACTTTTTTGTATAAGATTTGTCAAAGTAGAGATACTTTGACTACAGAGAAAACTTGTATGCAGAATAGAAAGGACCGGAGGGAGTACATGTGAAACTGCTGCAAATGAGGTGATCACCCTGGGAATAATGCTAGTACGTATTGTTTTGCATGTTCATCCAATGCCATTGATACAGGAATTCGAACTAATCGAAATAAATTCATTCATACATGGTCGGATTTCATATAAACATGCCGGATTTCATTACATTTCATACATTCTTCAAATAAAAAGGGGTGCGCTGGTGGTATAATTAATTAACCGAAGCTACCCACCTGTGTCCCGCTGAGCCGAACAGAAGCTTCAGTGACTTAACTGCAGGTGCTGTTGCATAACTAACATGTGGCCTGTTGGGCCCACGTGTCAGTCAGCCAACTGCACCAGCAGTTAAGTAGAAGCAACGTTCTTCTCCAGCGCAGCTCTCCGACTCCACGTCGCCGCCAAGAAGCTAACCAGGCGTCAATGGTCAACCCGCCTAGCTTGGCTTCAACCGGAGGGTAGCAACGGTGGCCTTACTTGGACCTGAGCGGTGGCGACCTACCGTGTTCTACTCTTCCTCGTTTTCTGTGTGGCGCGGCCTCATTGGCAGCGGGGTGGGGCCTCGGCGGAGCTGGCGATGTCCTCTTGTCTCGTTGCTGGCGGGCGGTGCCTCAGCCGAGCGGTGGAAATCCTCCCCCACGTTGCCGACAGGGTGGGGCCTCGGCTGAGCCGGCGATGTCCTCTACCTTGTTGTTGGGGGGCGGCGCCTCGCGGAGCCGGCGGTGTCATCTGCCTCGTTGTTGGGGCTGCGGGGCCTCGACAGAGCCGGCGGTGTCCTCTGCCTCGTTGTTGGCGCCGTGGGGCCTCGGCGGAGCAGGGCCTTGTTGACACCAGCGGAGCGGGGACTCGTCGGAGCCAGCATTGTCCTCTTCCTCGTCCTCGGTCTCGGCAAACAGCGCCTCGCCCGCTTCATCGCCCTATTTGCTAGCCTCTTTGTAGGTGGCCGCAGCCTCTGCCACCCGCACGCGGTATCGCCAGCGCTCGAGGCGGCCCTTGTGGGCGGAGCGGTACGAGTCGAGCAGCGCCTCCTGCTCCGCCTGCTCCACGGCGATCTGCTCCTCCGCCTACAGGTGCTCCTGGAGGAGATGGTGGTTGTAGGCGGCGTCGGCCTGCGCCTCCCAGAACTGCTCCTCAGGCATCTGCCTCACCCTGTCCATATATTGGGCACGGGCCTCGCCAATGGTCATGGTGCAATGCACCGGTGAGGATGGCACGGAGGAGGGGGTTGGCGCC
Source organism: Triticum dicoccoides (assembly GCF_002162155.2). NCBI lineage: Eukaryota > Viridiplantae > Streptophyta > Magnoliopsida > Poales > Poaceae > Triticum > Triticum dicoccoides. The sequence goes on along the minus strand of NC_041387.1, from coordinate 143,920,011 downwards.
GGATCGTCGACTACCATGTTCTCCATTAGGACTCGTCGTCCTCCGGCTGCCTACTGGCCAGCCGGTCGGCAGCAATGGCTGCCATCTCCTTGCGGACCGTAGTCCGCCCGTCCCGAAGAGTGCTGGAGCACGAGGAAGCCATGGTGGGCAGTTGTGGTGTGGACAGGAGAAAGGGAACGGATGCGGATGACTGTGGCTATGGCCGGCGCAGCAGTTTATATAGCAATGGTGGGCGGGCGGAGGGACGGACGTGTCGCGTCGGAGTAGCCGTCTCGGCAACCGTGTATCATTAATGTGTGCAGCAGATGGACGGACAGACGGCACTTGTGTTGTTTGAAGGCGGAGTAATCGCCTGCACCAGGGAGCGGGGCAGCCGGCACTGACTGTTTCGGGCGGAAAGCGCACGCGGGCGAGGAGATGACTTTACTTGGATAGGATGACAATGGGGACCCACCAGGTCCATAGCCTCACGTACGCAAGTGCCTCCTTATATATATATATATATATATATATATATATATATATATATATATATATATATATATATATATATATATATAACTATAATTTATTTTGCTTCCTCCTGGTTTCCTAACATCACGGTCCCACACCATTGTCAACCTATGTACTCCCTCCTTTCCGGTTTATATGGCTTATCTCAAAATTTTAGTTTTTCCATTTTATAAGGCTCAATTTGGATGTTTTCCATCACATGTTCAGATTCCAAGGTGCATTAAATCATTGCATGCAAGTATTAAGAGAAAATTGACCAATGCATGTACTTTATGCATGCATGCATTGCAATTAATGCATTGATAAACATAATTTTTTGAGGATAACAAGAGCATTAATTAGGTGCTTTTGCAAAACTACAAAAAGTATTCCACCACTCGCCATCTACCTTGATTGGTGAGATTTTTGAATTGAGCATTATAAACCGGAAAGGAGGGAGTAGTCAATAAACGAGAGAATTGCACAAGAAGCGGCCGACAGCTGGGACCAAGTAGCTCGAGCAGTATTTGTGTTTTTGAGGTGTGAGCACTGCAGAGTTTTTCGATGTTTAGCCTAGATATTAATTTTTCTCCTCTAAACAACAACGAAAACATCGCTGCAGGTATTAACTGGTCGGGCTGTGGATCGTCTAGCCGAGGCCAGATATCCAGCCCAGATATTAATTTTTTTCAAGCTGAAAATGGCTAGCCCAGCTATACTTTTTTTAGGAATACCCAGGCAAGGTCAAGATGTTATTCTCCGCCCCGCTGGGCTGCAAATCTTTCCTAGGAGGGATGCATTAGGCTTAATAAGAAAATGGGCTTTAAGAAATAATAAATGGGATGTAATTATAAAAATTGGGTAGTAACTATAAAAAATGCACCAAACAGTGATTACTTTATAAAATATTATTTTTGGATATTGAAAATTTTAAGTTCATTAATTGTTGCAAGCGCAATGTTTCATTGCATTTTTGTGTAATATAAATTTATATTGAAATTGTATTTAATCTGACTAGAAATTTCGGGATTAAAATATTCGGACCCCAACAAAATGTGGGAAATTTTATTGAATTCTGTTTCGAACGGTTGGTTGAAATGGGCTATACTTTTAACAAACTGTAAATGGGCTGTAGTAAATTCCATTAGAATTCAAAAATGGGCTACACATTCTTACAAATCTCAAATGGGCTATAAGTTCTCTACCACACACTTCTGGCCTTACTAAGTTGACGCGTCCCCTAAAAAACAGAGTTGACGCGTATGCAAGGCTTTGTCAACTTATAGTCAACACACGGTTCTAGCAGCAGTGGCCGTTGGATGTCCATCCAACCGATGCCATGCTTCTTCTTCAATCTCGGATATTCTAGCTTCACCCACCCAAAAAATGATTCCTTCCCCTGACATCTAGGCACACCGTTTCGGAAGCTGACCTGTGGGCCTACTAAGTTGACGTACCAAGGGCTTTGTCAACTTAGTCAATATAAACGATTCTAGCTGCAGTGACCGTACGATGTCCAGCCAACGGCCGTCGTGCTTCTACAACCTCTGGTCTTCTTGCTCCAGCCACCCAAAGCAGCGTCGGTCGTGCCGCCTGCTCCTGCCTCTCGTGACCGGCTGTGCTGCCGCTGAGGGCTCACCGCCCCCTACTACTCCCACTGCTGGCCAGGCCATTCCTCCACTCACCCACACCCCCTGTTATTCTGTGGCGACGGCAGCGCAGCCGAACCAGTGAACCCTCGTACTCCTCTCCGCGTGTGCATCCACTGTCGCGTCTTCCCGGCTCCGCGCCGTCCCCTTCCTAGGCCTCGCCGTCGTCCATCGCCGTGGTGCTCTCGGCACGGCGTGGTCAACATGGTCAAGGAACGACTTCCATCGGACGTGGACTGTACGTGGAAAGGCTGACAGCTGGGTCCACGTCAGCCGCAAGGAAGTGCCTCCTTATTACGCGCAAAATAATTATTCCTCCACCTGAAGGCGGGGACCCACCGGACGGGCGACCATATTTCACAAAAAAAATGATTCGCCCCTGACTGCTGGGACCCACGAGCTACATCTTCGCATGCAAGGAAGTGCGTCCGAAAAAAAAAGATTTGCCCCCCTGACTGCTGGGACCCACCAGCTACATCTTGGCACGCAAGGAAGTGCGTCCGAAAAAAAACGATTCACCCCCTGACTGCTGGGACGCAGCAGCTACACCTTCGCACGCAAGGAAGTGTGTCTGGGCAAAAAAAAACGATTTGCTCCCCTGACTGCTGGGACCCACCAGCTACATCTTCGCAGGCAAGGAAGTGCCTGACAGTCGGTACCCACCTGGTCGAAGCGTACGTTGCGTTGTCATCCTGGTCGCGAACGTGTATGTACATACTGGTCGATGTAGAGGCGCGCACGTGTCGTAGTAGAGGCGTGCACGTGTCGTAGTAGAGGCGCGCACGTAGCATGTACACATACGTACAGTGGCCAGGGTGCAAGAAAGAAAATATGGCCACATATGTGTACATACGGGCGGGGTCTCGAACGCCTACTCGCGCATAATTAAGGCTAGGGCTCGTGTTCATGGGGAGGCAACGGAATGCGCCGTGTTCATGGGGAGGCAACAGAATGCATCGTGTTCATGGGGAGGCAACGGAATGCGTCGTGTTCATCGGGAGGCAACGGAATGTGTGGGAGCCAACCGGCTTGGACGAAACAAGCAATGGAAACGAGGCCTTGCGTACCGTAGAATGAAGGAAATGGCCTTGTGTTCGACCGACCACGTTCGAACGGGGTCCTGTTGATCGGGAGGGGTCTGGTGTACCGCAAAACGGAGGAAACGGACCTCCTACAGTCGAAACGGGGGTCCTGTTGATCGGGAGGGGTGTGGCGTACCGCAAAACGGACGAAACGGACCTCCTACGG
>NC_041387.1:143854722-143915981 GCF_002162155.2 Triticum dicoccoides | reverse complement strand
GATCGGTTTCAGTTAGCAGCAGTAGCAATGGAATCGCTCGATCGGGTTCAGTTAACGGCCATCAATCAATCGCTCAGGTTCAGTAACACGTAGCCTGCAGTGCAATCGCTCGAGTTCAGTTAGAGCCCAACGCCTCGCTCGGGTTCAGTTAGAGCCAACGCCTCACACACACGCGCGTACGTGTACAAGAGAAATGCACATCGCTCGGCCCCCGACCTCCCACCGTAACCGGGAACTCCCCAAAATTTCCTCCCCCTCGCTTCTACCACGGTTTTTTCCGTCATGGACGGCCCAAAGAATGTCATGCAGCTATGTCTCCAGCCCGCCCAGGACGAAAAGCCCATTTTCTGTCATGATTTTTTGTCATAGAAGTAGGGGCCCACCACATCTATGATGATACTGGGTTCTGTCACAGTTATTGTCATAGAAGTGTCATATGTATGACAGAAAAAAAAATTCGTTCGGCCCAAAATGTCATGGATGTGTCTTTTTTTTGTAGTGTGTATTGTTGCCATCGAGGATAAAATGATGGGTTTTATATCATATTGCATGAGTTTATCCCTCTACATCATGTCATCTTTCTTAATGTGTTACTCTGTTCTTTATGAACTTAATACTCTAGATGCATGCTGGATAGTGGTCGATGTGTGGAGTAATAGTAGTAGATGCAGGCAGGAGTCGGTCTACTTGTCACGGACGTGATGCCTATATACATGATCACGCCTAGATAATCTCATAATTATTAGCTTTTCTATCAATTTCTCGACAGTAATTTGTTCACCCACCGTAATACTTATGCTATCTTGAGAGAAGCCACTAGTGAAACCTATGGCCCCCGGGTCTATCTTTTATCATATAAGCTTTCAATCTACTTTTATTTGCATATTTACTTTTCCAATCTCTATCATAAAATACCAAAAATATATTTATCTTATCATATTATCTCTATCAGATCTCACTTTTGTAAGTGGCCGTGAAGGGATTGACAACCCCTTTATTGTGTTGGTTGCGAGTTCTTTGTTTGTTTGTGTAGGTGCGTGGGACTTTTGTGGAGCCTCCTACTGGATTGATACCTTGGTTCTCAGAAATTGAGGGAAATACTTACGCTACTATTGCTGCATCACCCTTTCCTCTTCAAGGAAAACCAACGCAAGCTCAAGACGTAGCAAGAAGGATTTCTGGCGCTGTTGCCGGGGAGGCTTCCACCAAGTCAAGACAAGATTTGACCTCCCGCCAACGTGCGATTTCTGGCACCGTTGCCGGGGAGGTCTTCGCTCAAGTCAAGACATACCAAGTACCCATCACAAACTCATCTCCCTTGCATTTACATTATTTGCCATTTTCCTCTCGTTTTCCTCTCCCCCACTTCACCCTTGCCGTTTTATTCTCCCTCTCTATCCCAATCTCCTCTCTCTTTCGCTTACCCTTTTCTGTTTGCTTGTGTGCGGATTACTTGTCGCCATGGCACAAGATAATACCAAATTGTGTGATTTCTCCAATACCAATAATAATGATTTCCTTAGTACTTCGATTGCTCCTCTTAATGATGCTGAGTCTTGTGAAATCAATACTGCTTTGCTGAATCTTGTTATGAAAATCAATTCGCTGACCTTCCTAGTGAAGATTCGCTACCCATCTAAACAACTTTGTTGATTTGTGTGATATGCAAAAAAAGAAAGATACGGATAATGATATTGTTAAATTGAAGTTATTTCCGTTTTCCCTTAGAGATCGTGCTAAAGTTTGGTTTTCGTCTTTGCCTAAAAATAGTATTGATTCTTGGAACAAGTGCAAAGATGCTTTTATCTCTAAGTATTTTCCACCCGCTAAGATCATCACTCTTAGGAATGATATTATGAATTTTAAACAACTTGATCATGAGCATGTTGCCCAATCTTGGGAAAGAATGAAATTTATGATTCACAATTGCCCTACTCATGGTTTGAATTTATGGATGATCATACAAAATTTTTATGCTGGATTGAATTTTGCTTCTAGAAATATTTTAGATTCAGCCGCGGGAGGCACGTTTATGGAAATCACTTTAGGATATGCTACAAAACTCCTTGATAATATTATGGCTAATTATTCTCAAAGTGCATGCTATAGAAGAAATTAATGTTTTGTGTGGAAAGATGGATGAACTTATGAAATTGTTTGCTACTAAGAGTGCTCCTATTGATCCTAATGATATGCCTTTGTCTACTTTGATTTAGAATAATAATGAATCTATGGATGTGAATTTTGTTGGTAGGAATAGTTTTGGAAACAATGCTTATAGAGGAAACTTTAATCCTAGACCGTTCCCTAGTAATTCCTCTAATAATTATGGAAATTCCTACAATAATTATTATGATAATTTTAATAAGATGCCCTCTGATTTTGAGAATAGTGTGAATGAATTTATGATCTCTCAAAAGAATTTTAATGCCTTGCTTGAAGAAAAATTGCTCAAAGTTGATGACTTGGCTAGGAACGTTGATAGACTTTCGCTTGATGTTGATTCTCTTAAACTTAGATCTACCCCTCATAAGCATTATATTAATGAGTCTCTCAAAGCCATGAGAATTTCCATTGACGAGTGCAAAGAAAGAACCACTAGATTGCGTGCTAAGAAAGATTGCTTTGTAAAGGCGTGTTCTTCTAGTTTCCATGAAAATAATGATGAAGATCTTAAGGTTATTGATGTGTCCCCTATTAGATCTTTGTTTTGCAATATGAATCTTAATAATGATGGTACTGGAGATGAGTCAACTTTAGTTAAAAGGTGTCCCAATAATTCGGAGTTTTTAGATCTTGAAGCTAATTTTGGTAAAACTGGGATTGGAGAGGTCAAGACTTTAAATAGCATTGAACCCAGTATCTTGGATTTCAAGGAATTTGATTTTGATAATTGTTCTTTAGAAGGTTGTATTTCCCTGTTGCAATCCGTTGTAAATTCTCCTCATGCTTATAGTCAAAATAAAGCTTTTACCAAACATATTGTTGATGCCTTGATGCAATCTTATGATGAAAAACTTAATTTGGAAGTTTCTATACCTGGAAAACTTAATGATGAGTGGGAACCTACTATAAAGATTAAAATTAAAGATCATGAGTGTTATGCTTTATGTGATTTGTTTGCTAGTGTTTCCACGATTCTGAAAACTTTATGTGATATTCTAGGTTTCCATGATCTTGATTATTGCTCTTTAAATTTGCACCTTGCGAATTCCACCATTAAAAAGCCAATGGGAAGGATCAATGATGTTCTCATTGTTGCAAATAGAAATTTGGTGCCCGTAGATTTTATGGTTCTTGATATAGATTGCAATCTTTCTTGCCCTATTATTCTTGGTAGACCTTTCCTTAAAACAATTAGCATGATTATTGATATGAAGGAACGGAATATTAGATTCCAATTTCCATTAAGGAAAGGCATGGAGCACTTTCCAAGAAATAAAATTAAATTACCTTATGAATCTATCATCTGGGCTACTTATGAACTGAGTGCCAAAGATGGCACTACTTAGATCTATCCTCGCTTTTATGCCTAGCTAGGGGCGTTCAACGATAGCGCTAGTGGGAGGCAACCCAATTTTATTTGTGTTCTTTGTTTTTGTTTTTGTTTAGTAATAAATTTTTCATCTACCTTCTGTTTAGATGTGTTTTTATGTTTTAATTAGTGTTTGTGCCAATTAGAACCTATAGGATAACCTAAGGTGATAGTTAGTTTGATTCTCCTGAAAAACAGAAACTTTGCACACACGAATTTAGTTTTGTTAAATCACAGAAACGTGATTTTGCGTTGATTATTTTTTATGTAGAATAATAGACATATTTCCCAGGACTTCCTATTTTGGTAGGATTTTTAGAGCTCCAGAAGTATTCGTGGGTTACAGATTGCCACAGACTGTTCTGTTTTTGATAGATTCTGTTTTTGATGTGTTGTTTGCTTATTTTGATGCATCTATGGCTAGTATTAAGTGGTATGAACCATGGAGAACTTGGAATAAAGTAGGTTTAACACCAATATAAATAAAGAATGAGTTCATTACAGTACCTTATGTGGTGGTTTTGCTTTCTTTCACTAACGGAGCTTATGAGATTTCTTGTTGAGTTTTGTGTTGTGAAGTTTTCAAGTTTTGGGTAAAGATTTGATGGATTATGGAGTAAGGAGTGGCAAGAGCCTAAGCTTGGGGATGCCTATGGCACCCCAAGATATTCAAGAATAGCCAAAGGCCTAAGCTTGGGGATGCCCCGGGAAGGCATCCCCTCTTTCGTCTTCATTCATCGGTAACTTTACTTGGAGCTATATTTTTATTCGCCACATGATATGTGTTTTGCTTGGAGCGTCTTGTATGATATTAGTTTTTGTTTTTTAGTTTACCATAGTCATCCTTGCTGAACACACCTTTTGGGAGAAGCCCACTTGATTAGAATTTATTAGAATACTCTATGTGCTTCACTTATATCTTTTGAGCTAGATAGTTTTTGCTCTAGTGCTTCACTTATATCTTTTAGAGCACGGCGGTGGCTTAATTTTGAAGAAATTTTTGATCTCTCATGCTTCACTTATATTATTTTGAGAGTCTCTTAGATCAGCATGGTATTTGCTATGGTTATAAAATTGGTCCTAAAATGGTAGGCATCCAAGTTGGGTATAATAAAAACTATCATAGAAAGTAAATTGGATGCTATGATCAATTTGATACTTGATAATTGTTTTGAGATATGGAGGTAGTGATATTAAACTCAAGCTATTTGGGTGATTATGAATTTAAAGAATGCTTGTGTTGAAGTTTGTGATTCCCGTAGCATGCATGTATGGTGAACCGCTTTGTGATGAAGTTGGAGCACAATTTTCTTTATTGATTGTCTTCCTTATGAGTGGCAGTCGGGGACGAGTGAAGGTCTTTTCCTACAAATCTACCCCCCTAGGAGCATGCGCGTAATACTTTGTTTTTGATGACTTGTAGATTTTTGCAATAAGTATATGAGTTCTTTTGACTAATGTTCAGTCCATGGATTATACGCACTCTCACCCTTCCACCATTGCTAGCCTCTCTTGTGCCGCGCAACTTTCGCTGGTACCATATACCCACCATATACCTTCCTAAAAACAGCCACCATACCTACCTATTATGGCATTTCCATAGCCATTCCGAGATATATTGCCATGCAACTTTCCACTGTTCCGTTTATATGACACGCATCATCATTGTCATATTGCTCTTTGCATGATCATGTAGTTGACATCGTATTTGTGGCAAGGCCACCTTCATAATTTTCATACATGTCGGTCTTGATTCATTGCATATCCCGGTACACCGCCGGAGGCATTCATACAGAGTCATATCTTGTTCTAAGTATCGAGTTGTAATCTTGAGTTGTAAGTAAATAAAAGTGTGATGATCTTCATTATTAGAGCATTGTTCCAGTGAGGAAAGGATGATGGAGATATGATTCCCCAACAAGTCGGGATGAGACTTTGGACTAAAGAAAAAAAGAAAAAAAGAAAGAGAAAGGCCAAAAAAAAGAAAGGCCAAAGAAAAAAAGAGAAAAGGAAAAAATATAAAAGAGAAAAAAAGAAAAAAATGAGAGAAAAAGAGAGAAGGGACAATGCTACTATCCTTTTACCACACTTGTGCTTCAAAGTAGCACCATGATCTTCATGATAGAGAGTGTCCTATGTTGTCACTTTCATATACTAGTGGGAATTTTTCATTATAGAACTTGGCTTGTATATTCCAATGGTGGGATTCCTCAAAATGCCCTAGGTCTTCGTGAGCAAGCGAGTTGGATGCATACCCACTTAGTTTATTTTGTTGAGCTTTCATACATTTGTAGCTCTAGTGCATTTGTTGGATGGTAATCCCTACTCACTCACATTGATATCTATTAATGGGGATCTCCATAGCCCGTTGATACGCCTAGTTGATGTGAGACTATCTTCTCCTTTTTTGTCTTCTCCGCAACCACCATTCTATTCCACATATAGTGCTATGTCCCTGGCTCACGCTCATGTATTGCCTGAAAGTTGAAAAAGTTTGAGATTACTAAAGTATGAAACAATTTCTTGTCTTGTCATCGGGGTTGTGCATGATTAAATACTTCGTGTGATGAAGATAGAGCAACAACCAGACTATATTATTTTGTAGGGATAATTTTCTTTAGCCATGTTATTTCGAGAAGACATGATTGCTTTGATTAGTATGCTTGAAGTATTACTATTTCTTATGTCAATATGAACTTTTATTTTTGAATCATCTAGATCTGAACATTCATGCCACAATAAAGGAAATTACATTGAGAATTATGCTAGGTAGCATTCCACATCAAAAATTCTGTTTTTATCATTTACCTACTCGAGGACGAGCAAGAATTAAGCTTGGGGATGCTTGATACATCTCCAACGTATCTATAATTTTTTATTGTTACATGCTATTATATTACCCGTTTTGGATGTTTACGGGATTTACTTTACACATTTATATCATTTTTGGGACTAACCTACTAACCGGAGGCCCAGCCCGTATTGCTGTTTTTTTTGCCTATTTCAGTATTTCGAAGAAAAGGAATATCAAACGGAGTCCAAATGCAATGAAACCTTCGGGAGCGTGATTTTTGGAACGAACATGATGCAGAGGACTTGGAATGCAAGTCAAGAAGCAGCTGAGGCGACCACGAGGGTGGAGGGCGCGCCCACCCCTACAGGGCACGCCCCCTATCTCGTGGGCCCCTCGGGTGGCCACCGACCTACTTCTTCCTCCTATATATACCCACGTACCCCGAGAACATCAGAACAAGCCACGAATACCTAATTCCACCGCCGCAACCTTCTGTATCCGCGAGATCCCATCTTGGAGCCTTCGCCGGCGCTCCGCCGAAGGGGGAATCAACCATGCAGGGCTTCTACTTCAACACCATAGCCCCTCCGATGAGTTGTGAGTAGTTTACCACAGACCTTTGGGTCCATAGTTATTAGCTAGATGGCTTCTTCTCTCTTTTTGGATCTCAATACCATGTTCTCCTCGATCTTCTTGGATATCTATTCGATGTAACTCTTTTTGTGGTGTGTTTGTCGAGATCCGATGAATTGTGGGTTTATGATCAAGTTTATCTATGAGAAATATTTGAATCTCCTCTGAATTCTTTTATGTATGATTGAGTTATCTTTGCAAGTCTCTTCGAATTATCAGTTTGGTTTGGCCTACTAGATCGATCTTTCTTGCAATGGGAGAAGTGCTTAGCTTTGGGTTCAATCTTGCGGTGTCCTTTTCCAGTGACAGCAGGAGCAGCAAGGCACGTATTGTATTGTTGCCATCAAGGATAAAAAGATGGGGTTTATATCATATTGCATGAGTTTATCCCTCTACATCATGTCATCTTTCTTAATGCGTTACTCTGTTCTTTATGAACTTAATACTCTAGATGCATGCTGGATAGCGGTTGATGTGTGGAGTAATAGTAGTAGATGCAGGCAGGAGTCGGTCTAATTGTCATGGACGTGATGCCTATATACATGACCATGCCTAGATAATCTCATAATTATTATCTTTTCTATCAATTGCTCAACGGTAATTTGTTCACCCACGGTAATACTTATGCTATCTTGAGAGAAGCCACAAGTGAAACCTATGGCCCCCGGGTGTATCTTTTATCATATAAGCTTTCAATCTACCTTTATTTGCATCTTTATTTTTCCAATCTATATCATAAAATACCAAAAATATATTTATCTTATCATATTATCTCTATCAGATCTCACTTTCGCAAGTGGTCGTGAAGGGATTGACAACCCCTTTATTGCGTTGGTTGCGAGTTCTTTGTTTGTTTGTGTAGGTGCGTGGGACTTTTGAGGAGCCTCCTACTGGATTGATACCTTGGTTCTCAAAAACTGAGGGAAATACTTATTCTACTATTGCTGAATCACCCTTTCCTCTTCAAGGAAAACCAAGGCAAGCTCAAGACGTAGCAATCGTCGTCATTCCTTGTTGGCAGCGGAGGAAGGCCTGCATTACCCTAGGGGCGGTGCTCGCGAGGCTGATCCCTCCAGGCGCCCTTGCGAGGCTGGTCCTTCCTGGCGCCCTCGCGAGGCTGGTCCTGCCAGCGATCCTCATGAGGTCGGTCACGCCACTCCTGGCGAGGGCCATGGTCGTCCCATCATCCTACGCCATGTCCTCCTCCTCGGTCGTAGCCCCGGTCATTGCGTTCGGGGCGTCGACCGAAGCGTCCTTCTCGAACGACCCTAAGCTCCTGGCAATCGTTGGTGTTGTGGGTGTGGAGGTTGTGATAGGCGCAGAACGGCCAGCTTCCCTTGGATGACTCCGGTCGGTCCCTGCCGTGCTTCGTGTTTGGTTCCACTGCGAGCACGACCACTCCCTTGCGCTTCACGTCCTTGGCCTTGGTCTTCTTTTCTTCCGGGTCAGCAGCTGGGAGCTCGAGGACGGAGAGGCGTCCCTCTTCAGCTCTTGCGCACTTGGTCACCAGGTTGAACAGCTCCAGGGATGTGCACAACTCCTCATGGATGGCGAGCTCCTCCTTCATCTTGACGTCACAGACACCTTCAGAGAACACTGAGATGATGGCCTCGTCCGTCAACTTGGGGATCTTGAGGCGGACAATGTTGAAGCGGTGGATGTACTTCTGCAGGGTCTCCCAGGGCTGCTGCTTGATGCGGCGCAGGTCACCCGCGGCCGGGGGGTGGTCGCGAGTGCCCTGGAAGTTGTTGATGAAGCGGCTGTGCATCTCGTCCCAGGAGAAGATCGAGCTTGGGAGGCAGGTTCAAGAGCCACGAGCGGGCACCGTCCTTGAGTGCCATGGGAAACCAATTCACACTTTCTCATCGCGGTTGGCCGCCTCGATGCTCAGCTCGTAGAGCTACAAGAACTCCGCGGGGTTGGGGTTGCCGTCATAGCGAGGAGGCAGGTCCGGCTTGAACTTGCCCGGCCAGGCGACGCTACATAACTCGGGGGTGAATGCGCGGCAGCCTGTTGTGGTCACCGGGGCCCTTTGCTGACGCGGAGCTTGCTCTTGACAGTACCCACGCACCGCTGCCACAGGCAGCATGCGGTCTTCTCGCGTCGGTACAAGGAGCACGAGGGAGCCTTCTTGAGGCTGAGGGATTTCTTGACAGCTTCCTTCTTGTCGCGCGGGCGCCGGACGCGGTGGGTTACACCTAGGGGCCGCGTGCCTTCGCACCAGGGCGCCGTCTTGGGGCAGAGGTGGTGGAGGCGCTCCATGAGCCACGTCGCCCGTACCTGGCGGAGGGCGAGGCAACGAGAGGGATGGCGCGGGAGAGCCCCCAGCGGCGCTGACGAACTCGGTGATGCGAGTGAGCCACTCCTCATAGAGGTCGTCGACGGGGCGGTAACGCAGGAGCTCGTGCGCCATAGGCAGCACGGCTTGCGCGTCCGTGGGGGCACGACGAGCGTGGGACGACGAGCCGGCTGGGGTCAGTGACGGAGTGGCGGTGCGGCCGTCCCGCCGTACCGAGGGGTGCCGCGAGGATGCTTGCTGCTCGTTCCCCGCCGGGCCGGTGGCGGCATTGGTGGTAGGCGACGGAGAATGACGGGGAGGTCCGCCGACAGGAGCCGTCTGGGCGACACGTGCAGCGAGAGCAGCCCGGTGCTCAGCGCGGGCTCGGCGGACATCATACATGGATGCGACGAAGCGATGGGACGCGGATCAGCGGAACGAAGACTCCGGCTCACCCCTACCTGGCGCGTCAAATGTCGAATTTAGGGTTGTGGCAAAACCCTTGAGGTTCGAACACTGGGGTGCGCACGAAGATTTCCCCCTACCGAATCTCGCCCTCAGCCTCGCCGCGGTCTCTAAGCTTAGCTCTATGAACTCACAACACAAGAGACACACGATTTATATAGGTTCGGGTCACCGTTCTGGTGTAATACCCTGCCCCTATGTGGTGGTGGTGGATTGCTTCTTGATCTGATGATGAACAATACAAGGGAAGAACAGCCTCCTGAGGAGAGGTGTTCTTGTGCTTGGTGGGTTGCTCGGGGAGGAATCGATGATGCCCTCCTATGGTGGTGGCTAGTCCTATTTACAGAGGCCATGGTCCTCTTCCCAAATATTGAGCGGGAAGGGATCCAACAACGACCAATTTTAAAGGGGGCAGCTAGTACAAGCTATCCTGACTAAAGGTGGTCTTCGCCTGTCAAAGGCGCTGGTGGTGACACTGTCTTGGGCTCCATGATGACCTCCGTCCTGCCGTCCTGCTGGTCTTGGTCTTGTTGCACTAATATGGAAACCTTTGCCTGATGCCTCGGTACTCCACGCATGCGCTTGCCCCCTTGTCACCAAAGGGGAAATGAGGACACTGCATGCTAGCTCCCGCCTGGCGCTCGCCTAGCCTTGATCGTCATGGCTTGCATCACAGGAATCTCATGAGGTACCCCTTGCCTTGACCTCTCCGCCCCTTCGCGAGCCTGCCTGGTGAGGCCACTCCTAAGGAGGTCTTGTGTCGTCCGCCTCACGAGGCTTGGCCCCTCGCGAGGGTCTTGAGTATTGGTTGACGAAGACGGGTCATACTGGGCCACTGGTGGAGCCACGCCGTGGGCCGCAGGCAGGCAAGTCTGGGGACCCATGTTCCCAGAACGCCGAGACAAACTACTTAGAACTCTAAGAATTCAACATGCAAGCCCATCTACAGTAGCACCAAGAGTAGCTAATTATTCAAAATATAAACCAGTATAGCAAAAACTAATTGGAACAACGAAGGAGTCACATACCAAGCAACAATCCCCCGAATCAGTTTCGGAAACGGCGCTTCGAGCAAAGAGATCAAAATCCGTGGTTTGAGAGCAAGAACACGAGAGAGAGAGAGAGCAATGGTGATTTTTTTCTGGAGGTAGGTGAAGATGTGTTGTGGAGAGATAAATGAGGGGGCCCACGTGGGGATCACAACCCACCAGGGCGCGCCTGGGGGAACTGGCGTGCCCAGGTGGATTGTACCCACCTGGTGCACCTCCCTCTGATATTATTTGCACCAAAAATTCTTAAATATTCAGAAAAAATCGTATTAAATTTTCACAGCATTCTGAGAACTTTTATTTTTGGGTCAATTTTTATTGCACGAGAAATTTAGAAAACAGACAAAACAAGGCATTTTATTTTATTTAACTAATAAAAACAGAAAACAAAACATAGGGACAGAAGGTAGTGCTTACTTAATTCGTAAACTTCATACCTCTCAAAAATGATCCATTAATAAGGTTGATCAGGTCTTACTAACAACCACTTTCGATTAGCATGAAACTGAAGAACTTTCGTAAATCACTAAGTTACCTCAACTGGGATACGAATGTCCCCAACAATAAGCATTTCATATTTCTTTTTAATAGTGGGTAGAGGTAGTTGAAAACTTCCAATAGTGATTGTCGAAGATTTTTCAATGACATTAATACCATTCACTTGGGATTGTTTCTTCGGAAAGTGCATTGTATGCTCATTACCATTGATATGAAAAGTGACCTTGCTTTTGTTGCAATCAATAACAACCCCTGCAGTGTTCAAGAAGGGTCTACCAAGGATAATCGACATGTTTTCGTCCTCGGGCATCTCAAGTATAACAAAGTTAGTCAAAATAGTAGCATTAGCAACAACAACAGGCACATCCTCGCAAATACCGATAGGTATGGCAATTGATTTATCAGCCATTTGCAAACATATTTCAGTAGGTGTGAGTTGATTCAATCAAGTCTTTTATATAAAGAGAAAGGCATAACACTAACCCCAGCTCCCAAATCACATAAGAAGTTTTCACATAATTCTTTTTGATGGAGCAAGGTATAGTTGGTATTCCCGGATCTCCATGTTTTTTAGGTACTCCATCTTTGAAATAATAATTAGCAATCATAGTGGAGATTTCAACTTATGGTACTTTTCTCTTATTGGTGATGATGTCTTTCATGTACTTTGAATAAGCAGGCATTTTAAGGATGTCAGTCAAGCAAGTACGCAAAAAGACTGGCCTCAGCATTTCAGCAAAGCGTTCAAATTCTTCATCATCTTTCTTTTCAGTTGACTTAGGTGTAAAGGGCATAGGTTTTTGAACCCATGGTTCTCTCTCCTTGGCATGCTTTATAGCAACAAATTCTCTTTTATCATATCTTTTATTCTTAGGTTGTGGGTTATCAAGATCAACTAGTTCTATTTGAATATCATTATCTGGTTCCTTTTGATTGTTTGGTTGAGTATCTTCATGAACTTCATCATTTTGTTTTTCATTATCACTAGGTGAGTGTTCATTACCAGATTGAGTTTTAGAATCAGAAATAGAAACATCATTCTCATTATCAGGAGGTTTTTCTACTTCAGGTTCACTAGAAGCATGCAAAGTCCTATCATTTTTCCTCTTCCTTTTCTCTTTAGACGGACTAGGTGAAGTGGCATTATTCCTTTGTGAATCATGTTTAATTCTTTTTGGGTGTCCCTCGAGATAAAGTGGTTCCTGAGTCATTTTACCTCCTCTAGTTGCAACTCTATTAGCAAAGTCATCTTTGTGGTTCTTCATTTCATCAAGAAACTCTATTTGAGATTTAGCAACTTGTTCTAACTGAGTTTGTACCATAGAAGCATGCTTTCCCACACCTCTAACATCATTTGATATTCTAAATAACAAGTCACTTAAGCGAGCAATCATATCAAAATTGTATTTCATTTCTTTCATAACATTTGCATTGAAGTGATCTTAATTTCTAATATAATTTTCAAACTGATAAAGGCATTTTCTAGGGTGCATATTATGAGGATTGTCATTATCATTGAATTTCACTAGAGAATTTACCTCACCACCTTAGGCAGTGGTGGTGTATCAAGCCCATGTATTACTTCAATAGGAGGTAAATTTTTAACATCCTCAGCTTTAATACCTTTTTCCTTCATAGATTTCTTTGCCCCTTGCATATCTTCAGGACTGAGATATAATATACCCCTCTTCTTCGGAGTGGGTTTAGGCGGTGGTTCAGGAAGAGTGCAATCATTATAATTTTTCAATATGTTATTCAATAATTCTTTAGCTTTCCCAATAGTCTGTTCCCTGAAAACACAACCAGCACAACTATCTAGGAAGTCCCTATAAGCATCAGTTCGTCCATTATAGAAGATATCAAGTATTTCATTTTTCTTCAAAGGATGATCAAGCTTCTGGGAGACTCTCTTGTTTAACTTGCACAAAGTTAAATATATCCTACAAGGCAGCTTGTTTCTTATGAGCAAGAAAATATTTTTCAGAGAAGTAATAAATCATATCCTGGGGACTATGCACACAACTAGGAGCAAGAGTATTGTACCAAGCTTTAGCATCACCCTTTAATGAGAATGGAAATAATTTGAGAATATAGTAATAGCGAGTTTTCTCATCATGAGTAAAAAAGGGTGGCTATGTCATTCAATTTAGTACGATGTGCCGCAACAGTTTCAGTTTCATAACCATGGAAAGGATCAGATTCAACCAAAGAAATTAACTCTTGGTCGACAGAGAATTCATAATCCTTATCATCAATCAAGATAGTTGAAGTAGCAAACTTAGGATCGTATTGCATTCTAGCATTCAGAGATTTTTCTTTAAACTTGCACAATAATTTCTCTAGATCATCTCTATCCTTACAAGCAAGAATATCTCTGGATATCTCCTCATTCATAACATAACCTTCCAGTACCTTAGGAAATTCATATCTAGGAAGGCTAGTTCTAGCAGGTGTTTCAAGATTTTCAGTTTCATGCTCATCATCAGATTCCGCATCATGTTGTCATACTCTAGCAATTTGTTCATCAAGAAATTCACCTAGTGGCACATCATCATCAAGTAAGGTACTAGCTTCATCATAAGTGTCGTTCATAGCAGAAGTAGCATCATCAACAACTTGCGACATATCAGGATTGATAGCATGTGGTTTTGTTGCAAGTTTACTTATAACAGAAGGTGAACCTAAAGCAGAGCTAGATGGCAATTCCTTACCTCCCCTCGTCTTAGAGGGAAATATCTTAGTCTTAGCATCCTTCAGATTCTTCATAGTGATAAATTGATAATAATCCCAAGTGACTCAACAAATATAGCTATGTTCCCCGGCAACGGCGCCAGAAAAAGGTCTTCATAACTCACAAGTATAGGGGATCGCAACCGTTTTCGAGGGTAGAGTACTCAACCCAAATTTAAAGAATCGACACAAGGGGAGCCAAAGAATATTTGCAAGTATTAGCAGCTGAGTTGTCAATTCAGCCACACCTTGAAATTAATTATCTGTAGCAAAGTGATCGGTAAATAAGGGTTGGTGATGACGAAGAACGAAGATCCCCCCTTCGGAGCCCCAAACAGACTCCAGATCTGGCCTCCCGATGAAGAACATGAGGTGACGGCGGCTCCGTCTCGTGGAACACGATAATTCTTTCTCTCTGATTTTTTTCTCGAAATATGTGATTTTATAGCGTAGGTTTCAGGGTCTGCAGGGCCACCAGGTGGGGACAACCCACCTGGGCGCGCCTGGGGGGGCAGGCGCACCCTGGCGGGTTGTGCCGAACCAGGTGCCCCCTCAGGTGGCTCTTGGCTCCAGAAATTCTCATTTATTGTATAAAAAATCCTCACAAAGTTTTGTTCCATTCCGAGAACTTTTATTTCTGCACAAAAACGACACCATGGTAGTTTTGTTGAAAACAACGTCAATCTGGGGTTAGTTTCATTCAAATCATGGAAATTAGAGTCCAAAACAAGAGGAAGAGCGTAGGAAAAGTAGATACGTTGGAGACGTATCAAGACCGGGACTGCATCATCGTCACGACAATCTTTAATCTTGTTTTTCACAAGTAGGAACCAGGCCCAAAAGTGATGGACCGTTTCCTGAGGTTGCTGCCATACATACATCAAGTCATATATGTCTGGAGGGCCTGAATTACTTGGAGAGTGTTGATTGTGGTGGTGGGTGCGCTAAAACTTGAATCCCGACCCAAAATTGTGTCTGGAGCTTGTAAAATCTCTGAGGTCACCAGTTCGGGTCCGAGAAGATCCACGTGCTCTCCGGACTCTATGTCTGACCCTAAGTTCGAGGGGTGCGGAGTCCCACCCAAAGGAAGGGTATCCAACTCAAGGGATTCAGAGGTCCAAACATAGCTGGTCCTTAATTCAGTAGAAGAGGCGTTTTCGGCTCGTTCCTCGACGACCGCTACCAGGTGGGTGATCGGCAGGAGATTGATTTCCCTCTGGTCAGGTTTAAGCCCGATCCGATCATAGTCCATTGAAAGCCCCAGGGAGGCGATGCGATCTAGCAGCTCATTTAAGTACAAGGTGTCCACCGGATCCATCTCTTCAGAGTATTCGAGACCGATGTAGGGGTGGTGTTTGGTGATCACGGGGGACGCTTTCGGCTTGATGGCAATGCGGGCACCGATGGTGAAACCGCCGAGCAAGAGGACCTGTCCTGAAGTTAGGCTCCTTCCAGAAGTGATATCGTCTTTGATGACAAGGCGAGCCATGGATCAGTTTCATGACTACACAACGGAGCTCCCAAAGAAAGCACCATTGTCTATGTCAAAACCGGCAGGCGAGGACCGTCCTCAGGGCAACGCTGGTCTTCCCCCATTGCCGCCACCACCAAGAAGGAACGAGGACCACCACCAGGACGAGGGGGCTGGGGGCTTCCAGGAGCCTCGTGCCATCGCCTACATCTTGGGCGGCTCCCAGGCCCCAGCCTCCCATCATATCTTCAAGCAGCTCGGGCGCGAGGTGAATGCATCCCTCCCCAAGCTCGAGGCAACGCGCCCACTCAGGTGGTCCAAGTACCCTATCACCTTCGACCCCTCCAACCAGCTCAAGTGCGCGGCCACAGCCGGCGTGCTCCCAATGCTCTGCTCACCCATCATTAGCAACATACTCGTGACCAAGACACTCATCGATGGCGGTGCTGGGCTCAATGTTCTCTCTGTCCAGACGTTCAATTGGCTCCAAGTGTCATACCACTAGCTTTAACCTACCAAGCATTTATCAAGAGTGACCGACGGCTCCACCACCACGTTAGGGCAGGTCCGCCTCCCTGTCACCTTTGGCAAGCGCAACAACTACCGCACCGAGCTCATCAACTTCGACGTCGCCAACATTCCTCTCCCATACAACGCCATCCTTGGGTACCTGGCCCTGGCCAAGTTATTGGCGGTCACCCACCATGGCCACAACGTCCTCAAGGATCAAGGAAACTATGGCATCGTCACGGTCGCCTGTGAAGAAAAGGACATGGTGTGCTCTCTCGAGCGTGCCTACCAGGCTTGAGCGCTCGAGAACCCAGACGACGAGGGCGCGCCCTACCCTCCAGAAGCCGTCCCTAAGAAGAAGAAGAAGTTGCTCCACCAAGGATCTCAGGAGGGAGGGGCGTCCGGCGAAGCCGCCTCAAGCCGTGCGTCCGCGGACGGGGCACCTTCCTCTCTCACATAGGAAGGCACGTCCGGCACCCCTCTCAGGATGGGCTCGGGGGCTCTCCTCTAGAGGGCCTCTGACCTGGCCAACGTCACGGGGGAGACGCTCGGGCACCATGTGGAGGCGTGCTTCAGCGCATGCTTCCATGAAGAAAGCACAGGGCGCGAGGCGTTAGGCGCTCAGGAGTTCATAACCAAGGCAATCAAGCAGATCCAGGAAGCAAGAGTTATGCGGGGCAATCGCCGCCCACCACCCGGCGCGGCTCCTTGCCCAGGCAAGGACGGGGAGCTGTGTGTCTGCATTGATACCCCTGGGCTCAATAGGGCAGCGTCTCAGGAGCTCTTCTGGCCGTCCTGCGTTGGCCGATGAGAGGGTCCCCCTCACAGCTACATTCGCATGCCCATCGGTTTGCTGAATGCGGCTGCCACATCTCAGCGCCACATGCGGGGCGTCCTGGCAGCTCAGGAGGCCAGGCGCCAGGTGATCCAGGTGGAGATAGCAATGGATCCTCACGAGCCGCCGAGATCTCCAGAGCCTCCTGAGGTTCAGGGCCAGGGCGGCTCATGAGGAGCGACCTCTGCAATGTGCGTCCTCTAGTACTCCAACGCCTCTTCAGCAACGGTACCAGGTGACATCTTTCAGTTCATTCAGTTGGGGGCGCCCCTTGGGCTGCACTATCCCCAAGCCACGTGGGTCCGTCCCTGTGGCATGTATCCTTCTTGCATTCATTAGAACTGGCTTACCTTCTTCCATGAGTTGTTTTATGGTTATCATCCGCATGCTTAGAGGTCTATTACTTCTTGTGGCCTCGCCGCATTGCTGACCCGCCTTTTGCTCATCCCACAATGGGGGCTACACATGCCGGACCGACGCTTGTGCTCGGGTCCATCCCAGCAACGCTGTCAAATATGAGAGATCAAGCTCTGGCTCGGGGCCTGCCCCGTGCACGTCACCTCACCAAGTCCGCAGTGCCTTGATCTTCTTGCGGAAAGATCAATCTACAGGCAGCAAGCACGGTTCGAGGTCATATTCTCCTCCATAGGCTACCTCGCAGGGACCTCCGAAGCTTAACCACGGGCAGGCCCGACGGTCGCCCCCTTCTCATGCAAGTCGCTTGCACGTTAGAGGGGGGCTCCTGAGCACCACGCCTCTGGAGCTCCTACTAGCTCTCCAGCCCTCACCCCCTGGCCTTGATAACGGCATCGTGACCTGGCATACCAGCGACAGCTGAGCTTCACTCGAGGGCCGGGACCCGAGGACGTAGAGCACCTAGACGAGCGGGAAAAAGGGGATGGCCGGCATGAGCCCTACCTAGAGGCATCGCCGTTAAGGCATGGTTGGGCACCGCATAAGGGGATCTTTGAAGGATCACTAAGATAAGTCACCCATGCATATCAGTGTGAACCTCAAATCTCAATCCCACGACCCTCACAGCCTCGCTCGGGCAATGTCGCTTCCCTTTCTGGCCTCCAGGGAGCTGCTTTCCCGCCATAGGGAACCTCTTGAGCATCGCGCCTCAGGAGCTCTCATCAAACCTCGGGCCGCTCACCTCCGGGCCTTGAACACGGCATCGTGACCTGGCATACCAGCGACGACTGAAGCTTGCCTGGGGACTGGGTCCTGTTGGTGTAGAGCGCTAAGCTACCTCGAGAACGGAAAGGGGGAACCATACCAAAACGGGACGCACAATTTCAACGCAGTACTCGGAAGTATAACGTTGAAGCAAAAGCATTACAGTTTCTTACATACCCCCATGGGGCTTGTCACAATTCTGCGCAAGAAAACAAAAGAAGAAAAACCTCGAAGGACTGGGCCGGTGGGGGTCACCGACAATGGCGAGCGGACGCCGCTTCCGCGCTCCGAGCACGGCGAGAGCTCAACGGCACGTAGCTATCGTCGCTGGACTACGGAGAATTGCTGGGCTCGGGAGAGTTGCTAGATTCCCAGGAGTCGTCACTAGTGTTGGAGGAGGTGCCGGCGAAGTCGGAGGCAGGCTCGACACTCGCAACCACACCCCGCAGGCTGCTTCCCTTGGGACAGCACTCCAGCCGCTGACCCTCCCGGTCGAAGACCTTGAAGAACAATGTGGAAGCGCCATTGTACTCAAAGTGGACGATGATACGTATCCAATGTAACTATATTTTTGATTGTTCCATGCTATTATATTATCTATCTTGGATGTTTTATATGCTATTGTATATGATTTTTGGGACTAACCTATTAACCTAGAGACCAGTGCCAGTTTCTGTTTTTTTCGTGTTTTTGTGTTTCGCAGAAAAGGAATATCAAACGGAGTCCAATTGTCCTAAAAATTTACGGAGATTGTTTTTGGACTAGAAGAAGCCCACGGAGCATCGGAGATGGACCAGAAGAGTCACAAGGCCACCAAGAGGGTGGAGGGCGCGTCCCCCCTACCTCGCGGCTGCCTCGTGGACCCCCCCCTGACTTGTTCCCGACGCCAACACCTCTTATATATCCCCAAACTTCCAGAACAGAACCTAGATCGGGAGTTCTGCCGCCGCAAGCCTCTATAGCCACCAAAAACCAAGCGGGACCCTGTTTCGGCACCCTACCGGAAGGGGGGAATCATCACTGGTGGCCATCTTCTTCATCCCGGAGTTCTCCTTGATGAGGAGGGAGTATTTCACCCTTGGGGCTGAGGGTGTGTATTAGTAGCTATGTGTTTGATCACTCTCTCTCTCTCTCATGTTCTTGATATGGCACTATCTTGATGTACCGCGAGCTTTCCTATTATAGTTAGATCTTATGATCTTTCTCCCCCTCTCCCTTCTTGTAATGGATTGGGTTTTCCCTTTGAATTTATCTTATCGGATTGAGTCTTTAAGGATTTGAGAACACTTGATGTATGTCTTGCATTTTCTTATCTATGGTGACAATGGGATATTCACGTGATCCACTTGACGTATGTTTTGGTGATCAACTTGCGGGTTCAGTGACCTTGTGAACTTATGCATAGGGGTTGGCACACGTTTTCGTCTTGACTCTCCGGTAGAAACTTAGGGGCACTCTTTGAAGTTCTTTGTGTTGGTTTGAATAGATGAATCTGTGATTGTGTGATGCATATCATATAATCAAACTCGCGGATACTTGTGGTGACATTGGAGTATCTAGGTGACATTAGGGTTTTGGTTGATGTGTGTCTTAAGGTGTTATTTTACTACGAATTCTAGGGTTGTTTGTGACACTTATAGGAATAGCCTAATGGATTGATCGTAAAGAATAACTTTGAGGTGGTTTAGTACCCTACAATAATCTCTTCGTTTGTCCTCCACTATTAGTGACTTTGGAGTGACTCTTTGTTGCACGTTGAGGGATTGTTATATGATCTAATTATGTTATCATTGTTGAGAGAACTTGCACTAGTGAATGTATGAAGTCTAGGCCTTGTTTCGAAGCATTGCAATACCATTTTCGCTCACGTTTGTTACTAGTTACCTTGGTGTTTTTATAATTTCAGATTACAAAAACCTATATCTACCATCCATATTGCACTTGTATCACCATCTCTTCGCCGAATTAGTGCACCGATACAATTTACCATTGTATTGGGTGTGTTGGGGACACAAGAGACTCTTTGTTATTTGGTTGCAGGGTTGTTTGAGAGAGACCATCTCCATCCTATACCTCCCATGGATTGATAAACCTTAGGTCATCCACTTGAGGGAAATTTGCTACTGTCCTACAAACCTCTGCACTTGGAGTCCCAACAACATCTACAAGAAGAAGGTTGCGTAGTAGACATCAAGCTCTTTTCTGGCGCCATTGTCGGGGAGGTTAGTGCTTGAAGGTATATCTTTAGATCTTGCAATGGAATCTTTCAGTTTCCTGTTTTATCACTAGTTTAGTCTAAAGAAAAAAACTGCAAAAAAATTGAATTGAGGTTGCCTCATATGCTTCATCTTTTTAGTATCTTTCGTGAAAATAAGGATTCCGATAATTATGCTCAATTGCTAGAGGAAGAATGCAATAAAATGTTTGGCATAAAATCCTTGTATGATGAGCATGATTACAATGTTGTTAGTATGAATTCCTTGAATATCCATGATGCTAATGATATGCAAAGCCACAAGCTTGGGGATGCTATGTTTGATGAAGATGATATTTTTAGTCCACAAAGTTATGATGAGAAAGTTAATTTTGATGAAAGCATGCCCCTATTTATGATGATTATATTGATGAAAGTGGGATTGGAAGAGTGTTGGCGCTCTGGGAATGGGGGTCCCCAGACTTGCGTGCCTGTGGCCTGCGGCGTGGCTGTCTTCACCAACCAAACACTCAAGACCCTCGCGAGGGGCTAAGCCTCACGGGGCGGATGACGGAAGGCCTCCTCAGGGGCGGCCTCACCAGGCAGGCTCGCGAGGAGGTGGAGAGATCAAGGCAAGGGGTACCTCGCGAGGTGCCCATTACGCAAGCCATGACGATCAAGACCAGGCGGGCGCCAGCCCCTCAGTGTCCTCGTTTCCCCTTTGGTGCAAAGGGGGCAAGCGTAGGCGCGGAGTACCGAGGCATCAGGCAAAGGTTTCCATATCGGTGCAACAAGACCAAGACCAGCAGGACGGTAGGACAGAGGTCACCATGGAGCCCAAGACGGCATCATCACCAGCACCTTTGGCAGGTGAAGACCACCTTTAGTCAAGATAGCTTGTACTAGCTTTCCCCTTTCAAAATGGCCATTGTTGGATCCCTTCCCGCTCAATATTTGTGAAGAGGACCAGGGCCTCTATAAATAGGGCTATCCACCACCATAGAGAGGAGAGATTGATTCCCCCTCAAGCAGACGACCAAACACAAGAACACCTCTCCTCGTGAGTCTGTTCTTCCCTTGTACTGTCCATCATCAGCCCAAGAGGCAATCCACCACACCACACACAGGAGTAGGGTATTACACCACAACGGTGGCCCGGACCTCTATAAATCTTGTGTCTCTTGTGTTGTGAGTCCATCGTGCTAGCTAGAGATCGTGGCAAGGCTGAGGGCGTGTTTCAGTAGGGAGAGATCTTCATGCGCACCCCAGTGTTCGAACATTAAGGTTTTTGCTGGAACCCGATATCCGACATTTGGCGCGCCAGGTAGGGGTGTGCCGGAGCTCTTCCTTCTGTCAACCCGCTCTCCACCAACACCGCACTTCGCCCTCATGGCGGACAACGTGCCTCCGGCTCCGATGGCTGGCGCCGACGATGGGGCCAGGGGGCTCCGAGCCTTGGCCCCCGCCTTACGGCAGGTGCACTGGCCGCACAAGTTCAAGCCAGAGATGCCGCCGTGCTACAACGGTGCGGTGGACCCGCTGGCTTTCCTGCTGGCATATGAGGAGGCCGTCCTCAAGGCCGGAGGCGACAACAAGGTAATGGCCAACTGGTTTCCCATGGCCCTCACCGGCATCCCGCGCGTTTAGCTGCTCAACCTGCTGATGTCTTTTTTGGCCTCCTGGGAAGAGCTGCGCGACCTCTTCCTCACCCACTACGCGGCATCGGCGCCCCTGGTCGCCGCAGCTCTCCTGGGCGGCTCGCAGGCGCCACCCTCAGACCACCACGCCAAGCCGTTCTTTCGCCAGATCGGCACCGCCCTCGCGCGGCAAGGAGCTCCCCCAGGTTGGACGGCACCCAAGACCGACCTGACCTTCAACTCGGACGATCACCGCGTTAACCCCCGCCTGCTCGGGAGCGCTCCCGATGCTCTGCATGCCCACCATCTGCTAGGTGGCCATCGCCAAAACCCTCATCAATGGCGGCGCCAGCCTCAACATGGTCTCAGTGGAGGCCTTCAGCCTCCTCCATGTACCGCTGGAATGGCTCCGACCCAGCAAGCCCTTCTCGGGCGTCGGAGGCGGTTCCTCTAGCTCCCTGGGGCAGATCCGCCTTCCTGTGACCTTCGGCACCCACAACAACTACCGCACGGAGCTGATCGACTTTGACATCGCCCACATCGGCCTCCTGTACAATGCCATCCTCGGATACCTTTCCTTGGCTCAGTTCATGGCAGTGACCCACCCAGCCTACAACCTCATGAAGATGCCCGGGAGCAGCGGCGTCCTCACCATAGCTGGAGATACCAAGGATGCTCTGCTGGTGCTCAAGCTCGCCCTCAAGACCGCCGCGGCAGCGCAGCCTGCCGGCACGGACACCTCCAAGGCCAAGGGGGCAGCGCCGACCAAGAAGAAGCAGTTGTTCACTCAGGACAAGGCGGAGACCAAGCAGGTGCCAGTTGAGGAAGACGGGTCCTCAGGAGCCACCTTCACCATAGGTGTCCACCTTGACCCCGACCAAGAGGAGGCGCTGGTGAAGTTCTTGCGCTCAAACAAGGAGGTGTTCGCGTGGGAACCCAAGCAGCTAGCGGGGGTCCCAAGGGAGGTGATTGAGCATCACCTGAATGTGTGCCCCAATGTACGCCCCGTGAAGCAGAAAGCGAGGCGGCAGTCCACAGAGAAGCAAGCCTTTATCGTCCAAGAAACCCGCAAGCTAGAGGCAGCAGGTTTTATTCGCGAGGTTCGCTACCCCGAATGGCTGGCAAACCCCGTCGTCGTGCCAAAAAAGGGAGGAAAGGAGCGCATGTGCGTCAACTTCACCAACCTCAACAAGGCCTGCCCTCAAGATCCGTTCCCGCTCCCTCGCATTGACTAGATTGTCGACTCCACCGCCGAGTGCGACCTGCTATGTTTCCTGGATGCGTTTTCGGGTTATCACCAAATCAAGACAGCGGTGGAAGACGTGGATAAGACATCCTTCCTGACCCCGTGTGGGGTGTACTGCTACACCTGCATGTCGTTTGGGTTGCGCAACGCGGGCACGATCTTCCAGCGGCTGATACACATTGCCTTGGGCCGGCAACTCGGGAGAAACGTCGAGGCTTACATCGACGACATCGTGGTGAAATCTCGGGAGGCAAGGACCTTGATCCAGGACTTGGAGGAGACCTTCGCGAGCCTCTGCCAGGTGGACCTGCGACTCAACCGGGAGAAGTGCGTGTTTGGCGTCCCTTCAGGCAAGCTGTTGGGGTTCCTCGTGTCCCACAGAGGGATCGAGGCCAACCCGGGAAGGTCAAAGAGATCGAAGACACGAGTCCACCGCAAAACCTCAGAGAAATGCAGAAGCTCGCGGGTCGCGTAACTGCGTTAGGATGCTTCATCTCCAAGCTGGGGGAGCGCGCCCTACCATTCTTCAAGCTGATGAAGAAGAAAGGCCCGTTTGAGTGGACACGGGAGGCCGACTAAGCGTTTCAAGACCTCAAGAAATATCTGACCAGCCCTCCGGTGATGGTGGCACCGCGCCCTCTCGAGTCCCTGGTGCTCTACCTCGCTGCCACTCCCTACTCCGCCAGCGCAGCCTAGTGGCGGTTCGGGAGGAACGGCAGCCTAAGGTCATGTCACGCCCAGCCACGACTAGGGCTGGACCAAAAGCTCGTAGCTCGCGAGCTTAACGAGCTTAACGAGCGAGCTAACGAGTTTCACGAGTAGCTCGTTAAGCTCGTTAGTAACAACACAACACATATTTTCATATTATGTGACAAACTTTTTGTAGCACCTCAGCCCACCTATTTAATCTAATCGACATATGAGACAACAAACTACTTTATTTATTTTTGTAGTCACCATATTTTATCTTGAAAACCATACCTACACATCCATCATGTATATCGTAACACATTATAATCTGTTAACGAGCGCTCACGAGCTTAACGAGCTTCAAATGAGCCGAGTCGAGCAGGGTTTTCTGCTCGTTAATCATAACGAGCTTAACAAGCCGAGCCTTAACGAGCACGAGCTTAACGAGTACGAGCTTAATGAGCTGAGCTGCTCGTTAGTCTACCCCTAGCCATGACCTCAGCCGTGGCGATGCAAGACCAAGAAAGCCTCGCGAGGACCACGGCCTCGGCAGCTGGAGACCAGCCTCAGCAGGAAGACGCCACCAGGGCTGAAGAGGCCGCACCAAGAAACCGGGCGCTGGGGGCTCCATCGTCTCAGGAGGCGCCTCAACCTCCGGAGGACACGAGCTCCGTCAGCACACCCATCCTCGTCGAGCATCTAGTGTACTTCGTCAGCACGGTGTTGCGGAATGCAAGGGCACGATACCCCATGCCTCAGAAGCTTTTTCTCATGCTATTGGTGGCCTCGCGTAAGCTGCAGCACTACTTTCAAGGTCAGCCCATCAAGGTCGTCTCAGCCTACCCATTGGAGAGAGTACTCAGGAGCCCCAACTCCACTGGATGGGTTACCGAATGGAACATCGAGCTGCAAGCGTTTCAGTTGGAGTTCATCACAACTAGGGTCGTCAGGGGAGCCGCACTTGCAAATGTTGTGGTAGAATGGACAGAGGCGCCAGGGCTCGAGGCAGGCGAGGATCGGTCTCTCTCCCCAGGAAGTGAGGCACCAGATGGCTGGGTCATGTACTCCGGTGGAGCGTTCTCGCGGCAGGGTGTGGGGGCTGTTGCAGTGCTTATATCCCGCACCCAGGACAAGCTCTATTATGATGTGTAGCTCTGTTTCCAGCAGGGCGAGAAGGTCTCCAACAACATAGCAGAGTATGAGGGCCTCATAGTAGGCTCGAAAGCTGCAACAGCGCTGGGAGTGAAGCGCCTCGTCATCAAGGGCGATTCACAACTCCTCGTCAACTTCTCCAACAAGGTGTACGAGCCGAAGGACGAGCACATGGAAGCGTATCTTGCGGAAGTGCGCAAGATGGGAAAGCAGTTTGGGGGGCTGGAGTTGCAGCATGTGCCCCGCGACACCAACCAAGAGGCTAATGACATCTCCAGAAGGGCGTCCAGGCGGCTTCCTCAGGATCCTGGCGTTTTCGAGGAACGACTCTTCAAGCCATCGGCGGCACCGTCACTTTCAAGCACAGCGCAGCCTCCGGAAGAACTCCCCCAGCCACTTGCCACAGGAGCCCCGGCCTGTGGCCCGACCTTGGGAGCACGCCTACTCTTGGCGATGGAGCCTCAGGAGGGATGTTGGACCACGGAATTCAAGGACTACCTGATGCAAGGGACGCTGCCAGAGAAGGAGGACGCGGAACGCGTGGCCTAGCAGGCCACGGCCTACTGCATCCCAGATGATGAGTTATACCGAAAGCGTCCAAATGACGTTTCCCTACATTGCATCTCCAGGGAATAGGGAAAGGAGCTATTGGCCGACATACATGGTGGAGATTGCGGACACCACTCATCGTCACAGACCCTCGTCGGCAAGGCGTTTCGCAGTGGGCTCTACTGGCCTACGACACTCAATGACGCGATCAAGCTGGTGAAGTCCTGTGAAGCCTGCCAATTCCACGCCAAGCAGATTCAGCAGCCAACTCAGGGCTTGCAGACCATCCGACTCTCCTGGCCATTCGTGGTCTAGGGGCTGGATATCTTGGGCCCGTTCCCTCGAGTGCCTGGGGGCTATCGCTACCTCTACGTCGCCATCGACAAGTTCACCAAGTGGGCAGAGGTGGAAGTTTTCCGCACCATCCTAGTCAGGTCTATGGTCAAGTTCATCAAGGGCCTCGTGAGCTGGTTTGGGGTCCCTAACCGCATCATCACCGACAATGGTTCGCAGTTCTCCAGCAATCTCTTCAAAACATATTGTGCTAACCTTGGAACGCAGACCTGCTATGCTTCGGTGGCGCACCCCCAGAGCAATGGCCAGGTCGAACGCGCCAACGCGGAGGTCCTGAGGGGCCAAAAGACCAGGACCTTCAAGAAGAAGCTGGAGGCCTGCGGTAGGGGCTGGTATGACGAGCTCCAGTCCGTGTTGTGGTCCATCCGCACTACCGCCACCAAGCCAACTGGCGAGACCCCGTTGTTCCTCGTCTATGGAGCAGAAGCGGTTCTCCCTCATGAGTTCAGGCGTCGCTCCATGCGGGTCCTAGCCTTTGACGAGGCACAGCAGGACTCCATGCGGGGGATGGACCTCGTGCTGGGGAAGGAACGCCACCATGAAGCTACGCTACTGGCGGCCAGATACCAGCAGGCGCTACGGCGGTATCACTGTCGCAACATCCGCCCCGAGACTCTCGAGGTAGGTGACCTCGTACTTAGGCGGGTGCTTTCTAGGGAAGGGCTGCACAAGCTTTCGCCCATGTGGGAGGGCCTGTTCAAGGTCGTCCACGTCTCCAGGCCGGGCGCCGCGCGCCTGGAGACTCAGGAGGGGGTACCCATCCCGAACGCCTGGAACATTCAGCACCTCCGGAAGTTCTACCCTTGAAGGAAGGCCTAGTGCCTATGAAGAAGGCCCGGTGCCTGTGAAGCTCGCCGCCCGAAGAAAGGCCTAGTGCTTGTGAAGAAGGCCCAGTGCCTGTGAAGCTCGCCGCCCGTGACACTCTCACGTAATAATGAGTTGGGGTTGTACACGCCCCGGAGTCTCCAGAGTGCCGCCCTTGGGCCTCGGGGGCTCCCGCCCACACCCAGTGGCAGCACTTAGCTCCGCGCTAGTGAGAAGACATTGTAGACTAGACTAGGTGTCAGACACGGCTTTTCATTTGCTTTCTGCAGTTGGCTCGCTTTTCTTTGTTTGAACCTTGAGTGAAGTCACTTCTGATGTTATTTGGCGGTTCTATCGTCGTCTTCTTCCCCTGTTTTCTGTTTTCAGCTCTTTTGTCTGACTCGTTCTATCTCTCGCAAACCTTGCGAGGGGGCTGCCTGGGTGCCCTCGTGAGCCTTTCCTCTCCTGATTTTCGCGAGGCTCTCTCATTCGAGTTCGCAGCAGGAGCACCCCTCCCATTCCGTGCCCCTCGGGCATCGCGACACTAAGCGCCGGGCCGTGGCCGGCAACCCTCGCGGCCAAGGTTCGGAAATGATCCTCCCAGCGAATTTTCTGCAGCTCTTAAGGCACCCGGCGATGCCTGAAGCAGACACCTCGCGAGGCGGAAACTACTTCAAACGTCCCAAGCTAAGTTGTTCCTACGCGCAGACGCATAACAACGACACCATAACACCGCACATGAACAATGCGTGCAGTACGAGAACTAGGGAATCATAGTCTGTTGCATGCCCCCATGGGGACCCATGCTTCTCTCTCGATGTAGGAAAAGAAGGAAAACAAAACAAAACCGACACATGCCTTGCAGCAACTCGTGAGAAGGGATCCGCGGCGTCCTCCTGAGCTCAGTCAGACCCCGCCTCGTGCTACACAGGAGCACGGCGGTGGGACGATCCACCGCCACCCTCGAGGCGGGCACAACGGCGTGGTGGTTGATCGTAGCCACCGCTGTAGGAGCTGTCGCTGGAGGATGAGACGCTGAAGCTCGGCGAGCTGCGGTTGCCACCAGGAGCAGGTTCACCTTCGCCCTTGTCGCGGCCGTCGCCACGGCCGAGCACCTCGTCGCCATCATCATCTTCAGGGCAGGAACCAATACGGTGGCTATCCTCCACAAACACCCTCACGTAGAGGGTCGCGTCGCCGTCATACTTGAAGTGGAGGGTGCACCGCCTGCCCACTCCACGCGCACGGGAAAACATCTGCCTGCCCAGTCCACGTGCACGGGACGAAGATCTCCACCACGACCCAAGAGGCCCGGCTGCAGCAGCCATCTGCCTGAAACCAGAGCCCGCCGGGGCTGGCGGCCGGCAGTTTGTCGGCGAAGGAGCGAGGGAGCTGAAGCCAGGTGCCAGCCGGCTTTTCCGACCACACAAAAAACTCCACAGCACCTCCGCCGAATGGAAGCGTGGCAGGGGAGGCAGCGCAGCCACGACACACCTTCCCCCACCAACTGGGCTGCCTCGACATGGGCGGCCACCACCGCGTGAAGGGCCTTCGCCACGACCATGGGAAGCCATGACAGGGGTCGCAGGATGCTTGCGAGGACGAGCGCGGCCGCGCTTGGGCGGAGGAGAGCCAGGCCCTTCCTGGCGATCCTTCCCCTTCTGCGCGGCCAAAAACCTCTTCACGGGCACTATGGGGGGCATAGCAAGCAGCAGGAGCGAGGAAGAAGAAGCGAGTAGGTGGAACAAGAAGATATGGGCAACGGGGGGTGTCGCCCCCCCTCATTTATAGCCCAAGGGAGGCCAACCGCCGACCACCATGACCGTAGGTAATGATGACTCTTCTTCCATGCAGCAGGGACTCGTCAAATCGGGCAGTTGCCGAGGCGGCGTGGGGAAGCGGGACGCCCACGTCCAATCAATTGCCACGCGTAACCAAGGCCGCAGGCTGTTGGGCCTGCGGAGCTCCGCACTTGCCCTTTGGCTTCGCCGCTAAGCCAAGTCCAAGCGCGCATTGGGCCCGGGGGCTATTGTCGGCGTTCTGGGAACAGGGGTCCCCAGACTTGCCTGCCTGCATCCTGCGGCGTGGCTCAACCAGTGGCCCAGTATGGCCCGTCTTCACCAACCAAAGAATCAAGACCCTCGCGAGGGGCCAAGCCTCGCGGGGCAGACGACGCAAGGCCTCCTTAGGGGAAGCCTCACCAGGCAGGCTCGCAAGGAGGCGGAGACATCAAGGCAAGGGGTACCTTGTGAGGTGCCCACGATGCAAGCCATGACGATGAAGGCCAGGCGGGCGCCAGCCGACACAGTGTCCTCATTTCCCCTTTGGTGCAAAGGAGGCAAGCGCAGGCGCGGAGTACCGAGGCATCAGGCAAAGGTTTCCATATTGGTGCAACAAGACCAAGACCAGTAGGACAGTAGGACGGAGGTCACCATGGAGCCCAAGACGGCGTCATCACAAGCACCTTTCGCAGGCGAAGACCACCTTTAGTCAGGATAGCTTGTACTAGCTGTCCCCTTTCAAAATGGCCGCTGTTGGATCCCTTCCCGCTCAATATTTGGGAAAGGACCAGGGCCCCTATAAATAGGGCTAGCCACCACCATAGAGAGGAAAGATCAATTCCTCCTCAAGCACACCACCAAACACAAGAACACCTCTCCACGTGAGGCTGTTCTTCCGTTGTACTATTGATCATCAGCCCAAGAGGCAATCCACCACACCACACACAGGAGTAGGGTATTACACCACAACGGTGGCCTGAACCTATATAAATCTTGTGTCTCTTATGCTGTGAGTTCATCTTGCTAGCTAGAGATCGTGGCGAGGCTGAGGGCGTGTTTCGGTAGGGAGAGATCTTCGTGCGCACCCCAGTGTTCGAACCTTAAGGGTTTTGCCGGAACCCGATATCCGACAAAGAGTGTCAACTTTATGAAGTAATGATCCCACTATTTTGGAGGGTGTTGAATCTTATTCTAATAATTATGAAAGTGGATTTGGAGAGATCATGACTTTATTTAGTGATGAATCCACTATTTTGGAAGAGGTTCCAATTGATTATGAGAACAAAGTTGCTATCTATGATGATTACTGGTATGACATGTATGCTATAAAGAATAATGATAACCTTGAAACTTGTCATCTTGATTTTAATTTTCAATTGGATTATGCCTCACATGATAGTTATTTTGTTGAGTTTGCTCCCACTACTATCCATGAGAAGAAATTTTCTTATGTGGAGCGTAATACAATTTCTATGCTTGTGCATCATGAAAATAATTCTTTATGTGATGGTTATGTTCTTGAATTCATTCATGATGGTACTGAAAATTATTATGAGGGAGGAATATATGCTTGTTGGAATTGCAATAATATCAAATTTCCTCTCTTTATGTTGGAAATCTTGAAGTTATGCTTGTTTTGCCTTCCTATGCTAGTTGATTCTTGTTCACATAAGTTGTTTGCTCACAAAATCCCTAGGCATAGGAAGTGGGTTAGACTTAAATGTGCTAGACATATTCTTCATGATGCTCTCTTTGTGTTTCAATTCTTATCTTTCTTGTGAGCATCATCGAAATCATCATGCCTAGCTAAAAAGGCATTAAAGAGAAGCGCTTGTTGGCAGACAACCCAATATTTATACTTACTGTTTTTGTGTGTTTACATGATTATGCTACTGTAATAATCATGTTTTATACCTTTTGTTTCAATAGAGTGCCATTAAGACCTTTTGGATGGCCTACGGGAATAGTTGATTTGATCTTGCTGAAAACCAGAAACTTTTGCGCTCACAAAAACAATTTTCATAATTCACATAAGCGTGTGTTATGGCGCTGCTAGAAGGAGGGCGCGAGAGGGCCGGCCGGGGGCCTTTTTGCCCACGGCCGGGCAAGAGGGAAGGGATTTCCTTCTTGATTCTTGCTTGATCAGATTGATATGTCTCCTCTCTTTATATAGAGAGGTTTACTTGACTCCCAAGCAAGGCTTACTTGACCCCTAAGCAAGCGACCATTATCTCTAATTAACCCTAAGACTAATGGGCCCATTAGGCCCATTACGTACTCTAACACTACACCCCACCTGGACATGCAGCTTGTCCTCCAGCTATAGCCTAACCAACTTATAACCATGACTCGACGCAACACATTCCTAACACCTAAAAACAAGCCTTTTACATCTCGGCTTGTTTTATTATTCTCAACCTGAAATGGACAGGGACGCTTTATTTTGGACCCCTTAACAAAAAGCGGACACCATCTGCACGTCGGACGTGCACGTGTACAGCCACCTGGATCCCATGGACACCACCTAGACAAAAGGAGTGCATGTGTATGACCACCTGGAAGTGGTCACAAGAGTGACTAGCAGAGGCGCCCTCGCGGCGGCCGGTGGCAGAATGCAGTGGTGCTACGCGGTGCGCTGCTGTCGGTGACACCATGCCTTCTCCCTGCCGGACGGCTATTGGTTTGCACCGCAAAGGGAAGAGTTGAGGGCTTGCGATGGAGAATGACGAGGAGGGCTGCGCCCCCCAACCGCCGATGTCGCAGACCTTGAGGTCACTGCCCGCGGGGAAAACAGCATGCCCGCCGCCCGTGGGGGAAACCGCATGCCCAAGATCCCAGACGCAACGGATGAGATCGAGGTCCTTTGTGAAGCGAAGGGCAACTTGGAGGAGAGGCAGTTGTAGACCATGCATCTCCCGCACACGCCGATGCGTTAGGAGGCCGCGTGCAGCAGCCTGCAGCCTCACCACCGTCGACACGTGGCGGGTAGTGATCCAAGACGGAAACAGTGACGGCAACGGCAGGGACTGGACTTGGTGAAGCGGGTCTCTCGCCGGTGCGATCGATGCGGGACCGGAGCTGACCGGCGGTGGCAGCTGCAGCTGCAGCGGCTGCTGCGGTAGAGGCCGCCGGGAGCGGCGGCTGCCACTGCAGCCAGGGCTGGGCGATGGTGGCGATGGATGGCAGCTGCAGCGGCTGCTGCAGTGGCCCGGCCAGCGCGGCAAAGGCCGCCTGGTGCGGCGGCTGCCACAGTAGACACAGCGGCGCGGTGGCGGCGATGGGTGCTGGAGGCGCGGCGGGAGCCGGCACCGGCCACTGCGGGCACTGTGGGGTGGCGGCGGGCGGCGGCGGCAGCTACAGCTAGGACTGCAGCGTCCCAACGAACGCCGTGGAGGCCCCTAGATGCGGCAAGTACCACGGCAGGGCCGGTGGCCCGGTGGCGGCGGTCGGCGGTAGGGGCGGCAGCGGCCCGTAGGGGCTGGTCAGGTACAACCGGATCCCCTGGATGGCTGTGACGAGATCGTTGAGGACCCCGGTGATCTCCTCCGGGGTGTAGGCGGCGGCGGGTGGTGCGGTGGAGGGCGCCAGCATCTGGGCGGTGGAAATGGCGGCGCTGGAGGATGCGACCAGCGGCGCGGACAGGGAGGGCAACGGCGCAATTTTTTTTTGACCTGAAACTGTAGGGCTTTGGCCCCACAGCATTTTTATTACTCCCAAACAAGAATACATATGTGCAGTAATTAGAAGGTCAGGGAGACCCTAAAAGAAAATAAAATGCAAGATTAAAAAGCTAACCTCAAGGAGGCAAAAAAGAGATCCATCTAATCAGATCATCTTTGAATTTAGGTTTAATCCTATGAACTAAAAGAGAAACGTCCAAAATAAAAGAAGCTCTCCACCTTCGAAAAGATGGTGTGATATTCCTGAAAACCCTATCATTTCTAACATTCCAGATATTCCAGCAAGCTAGAAAAACAACTTCAGAGAAGGAAGGCCTTGCAAAATCCCTTCTAGCTTGGTAAGCAATGGCAGTCATTTCATCTCCAGCAGGCCAGCTGATTTGAAGGTAGTTCCAGACCCTGTAACTAAAGTTACACTGGAAGAAGAGATGATCCCTGTCCTCCTTGGTGTGCATGGGACACAACACACACAAATTTGAGTCAGAGATGTAGATGGCCAGCGGCACAGTTGTGACGGTCGGCAGCGGAAGCGATGGGGTGGGCGGCGGCGAAGACATGATCGGAACTAAGATACCTGATACCAAACTGTTATGGCGCTGCTAGAAGGAGGGCGTGAGAGGGCCGGCCGGGGTCCTTTTTGCCCACGGCCGGCCAAGAGGGAAGGGATTTCCTTCTTAATTCTTGCTTGATTAGATTGATACATCTCCTCTTTTTATATAGAGAGGTTTACTTGACTCCCAAACAAGGCTTACTTGACCCTTAAGCAAGGGCATATTATCTCTAATTAACCCTCGGACAATGGGCCCATTAGGCCCATTGCGTACTCTAACAATGTGATTTTATGTTGATTCTTTTTGAAGAATATTAATAAACAAATTTCTTAGGACTTCCTAATTTCTCAAGATTTTTGGAGTTACAGAAGTATTCGAGAGTTACATATTACTATAGACTGTTCTGTTTTTGACAGATTCTGTTTTCTATGTGTTGTTTCCTTATTTTGATGAATCTATGAGTAGTATCAGAGGGTAAGAACCATAGATAAGTTGGAATACAGTATATATTACACCAATATAAATAAATAATGAGTTCACAACAGTACCAAAAGTGGTGATTTATTTTCTTCTACTAACAGAACTTATGAGTTTTCTGTTGAGTTTTGTGTTGTGAAGTTTTCAAGTTTTGGGTAAAGATTTGATGGACTATGGAATAAGGAGTGACAAGAGACTAATCTTTGGGATGCCCAAGGCACCCCAAGGCAATATTCAGGGACAACCAATAGCCTAAGCTTGGGGATGCCCCGAAAGGCATCCCCTCTTTCGTCTTTGTTCATCGGTAACTTTACTTGGAGCTATATTTTTATTCACCACATGATATGTGTTTTGTTTGGAGCGTCATTTTATTTTATTAGGTTTTGCTTGCTATTTGAATAAAATATTAAGATCTGAAATTCTTAAATGTTAGAGAGTCTTCACATAGTTACATAATTATTCGACTACTCATTGATCTTCACTTATATCTTTTAGAGCAGTTTGTCATTTGCTCTAGTGCTTCACTTATATCTTTTTAGAGCACGGCGGTGGTTTTATTTTGAAGAAATTGATGAACTCTCATGCTTCACTTATATTATTTTGAGTCTCTAAACATCATGGTAATTTTCTTTGGTTATGAATTTAGTCCTAATATGATAGGCATCCAAGAGGGATATAATAAAAACTTTCATATAAAGTGCATTGAATACTATGAGAAGTTTGATTCCTTATGATTGTTTTGAGATATGAGGATGGTGATATTAGACTCATGCTAGTGAGTAATTGTGGATTGTAGAAATACTTGTGTTGACGTTTGTGATTCCCGTAGCATGCACGTATGATGAACCGTTATGTGAGGAAGTCGGAGCATGATTTATTTACTGATTTTCTTCCTTATGAGTCGCGGTCGGGGACGAGCGATGGTCTTTTCCTACCAATCTATCCCCCTAGGAGCATGCGCGTAGTACTTTTTTTATGACTAATAGATTTTTGCAATAAGTATGTGAGTTCTTTATGACTAATGTTGAGTCCATGGATTATACGCACTCTCACCCTTCCACCATTGCTAGCCTCTCTTGTGTTGTGCAACTCTTGCCGGTACCATACACCCACCATATACCTTCCTCAAAACAACCATCACACCTTCCTATTATGGCATTTCCATGGCCATTCCAAGATATATTGCCATGCAACTTTCCACCATTCCGTTTATTATGACACGCTTCATCATTGTCATATTGCTTTGCATGATCATGTAGTTGATATCGTATTTGTGGCAAAGACACCTTTCATAATTCTTTCATACATGTCACTCTTGATTCATTGCACATCCCGGTACACCGTCGGAGGCATTCACATACAGTCATATTTTTGTTCAAAGTATCGAGTTGTTATTCTTGAGTTGTAAGTAAATAAAAGTGTGATGATCATCATTATTAGAGCATTGTCCTAGTGAGGAAAGGATGATGGAGACTATGATTCTCCCACAAGTCGGGATGAGACTCCGGACGAAAAATAAAAAATGAGAAAAAGAGGCCAAAAAAAGAGAAGGCCCAAAAACACACAAAAAATGAGAGAAAAAGAGAGAAGGGGCAATGCTACTATCATTTTACCACACTTGTGCTTCAAAGTAGCACCATGATCTTCATGATAGAGAGTCCCCTATGTTCTCACTTTCATATACTAGTGGGAATTTTTCATTATAGAACTTGGTTTGTATATTCCAATGATGGGCTACCTTAAATTGCCCTAGGTCTTCGTGAGCAAGCAAGTTGGATGCACACCCAGTTAGTTTCTTTTTGAGCTTTCATACACTTATAGCTCTAGTGCACCCGTTGTGTGGCAATCCCTACTCACTCACATTGATATCTATTGATGGTCATCTCCATAGCCCGTTGATACACCTAGTTGATGTGAGACTATCTTCCTCTTTTTGTCTTCTCCACAACCACCATATTCTCTTCCACCATAGTGCTATATCCATGGCTCACGCTCATGTATTGCCTGAAGGTTGAACAAGTTTGAGAACATCAAAAGTATGAAACAATTGCTTGGCCTGTCATTGGGGTTGTGCATGATTTAAATATTTTATGTGATGAAGACAGAGCATAGGCAGACTATTTGATTTTGTAGGGATAGCTTTCATTGACCATGTTATTTTGAGAAGACATAATTGCTTTATTAGTATGCTTGAAGTATTATTGTTTTTATGTCAATATTAAACTTCTGTTTTGAATCTTATGGATCTGAATATTCTTGCCACAATAGAGAATATACAGTGATAAATATGTTAGGTAGCATTCCACATCAAAAATTCTATTTTTATCATTTACCTACACGAGGACGAGCAGGAATTAAGCTTGGGGATGCTTGATACGTCTCCAACGTATCTATAATTTTTGTTTGTTCCATGCTATTATATTATCTATCTTGGATGTTTTATATGCATTTATATGCTATTTATATGATTTTTCGAACTAACCTATTAACCTAGAGCCCATTGCTAGTTTCCGTTTTCTCCTTGTTTTTGAGTTTCGTAGAAAAGGAATATCAAACGGAGTCCAATTGACCTGAAAATTTATGGAGATTGTTTTTGGACTAGAAGAAGCCCACGGAGCATCGGAGATGGACCAGAAGAGTCCCGAGGCCACCACGAGGGTGGAGCGCGCGCCCTACCCCCCTGGGGGCGGGCCCCTACCTTGTGGCTGCCTCATGGACCCTCCTGACTTGTTCCCGGCGCTAACACCTCTTATATATCCCCAAACTTCCAGAACAGAACCTAGATCGGGAGTTCTGCCGCCGCAATCCTCTGTAGCCACCAAAAACCAATCGGGACCCTGTTCCGGCACCCTGCCGGAGGGGGGAATCATCACCGGTGGCCATCTTCACCATCCCGGCACTCTCCATGATGAGGAGGGAGTAGTTCGTCCTCAGGGTTGAGGGTATGAGTGCATCTAGTGCCACCCCTAGTTGGTTTTGGAGTATTGACGACAAAGTTGGTTGAGGGACTAATGCGTTTGTGAGAATTGCAGGATAACGCAGGTAGTGTCCCTCATTGATTCGGTTTACCTACCGGAGATTACCCCTAAAAATGTATGAAGACATTGAAGACAATGGTGGTATGAGAAGATATCCATATTGAAGACTATGACATGAGAAGAGATTGCGTGAAGACTATGGAGCGCGAAGACTGTGTAGTTTTGTTGTTTCCTTTTCTTCTTTGTTGAGTCATAGGAACCACTGTACTGTTAAGTGGGGTCCAAGTGAACTAAGTTAGAGTGACTGAAGTGATGCTCAACCCAAATCCTATGTCTTCGAGCGTAGACAATGAGAGCAAATCTTATCCAGAGCTGGATGAGTCAGCTTTGCTTGTAGCCCAAGTAAAGTTGCCGCGTGTGTTTGAAATCTGACCGTTGGAACACGTGTCAGTTCCTTAGTGACCCAGGGTCATTTCGGGCATATCAGGTCGGGTTGCCTTGTGGCTATAAATAACCCACCCCCTACACCATAAATTGGTGGCTGCTTAGAGTTATTTTACGGCTTTTGTCGTTTTGAGAGCAACCCACCTCGAAGCATTTGAGAGAGAGAAATCCTTGCGAGGACAAAGCCCAAACACCCAGAGCCAAAGAGTGTTAGGCATCACTGAAGTCTTTCTGTCTGTGTGACCTGAAGACTTATTACACTTGAGGACTGTGTATCCTCCAGCCGGTTAGGCGTCGCGTTCTGAGCATCCAAGAGTCATTGTGGATTGCCGGTGAACGAAGTCTGTGAAGGTTTGGAAGTCTACCTTGAAGACTTACCAGAGTGATTGGGCGAGGACTGGGTGTCCTTAGCTCAAGGGGAATAAGGTGAAGACACGGTCTTCTGAGTTAAATCTCAGCCTCCCTAACCAGACGTACAGTTGTCACAGCAACTAGAACTGGTCCAACAAATCCTGTGTCTTCAACAAGCGACTGGTTCTATCCATTTCCATCATTTACTTAAGTTTGTCTTCGTGAAGTCACTGCCTATCTGTGTATCTGTTTGACTTTATTGCTTGACTACTACTGTTGATTGGCTTCATACTATCTTCCATCCTGATCCTTACTACCTAGCTGCTACTAGTCCTGTACTTTCACATCATTGCATACTTGACTATGGTTTGCTTATGGTAGTTTATCTTCCGCTGCATATCAACTGGGTCATTTCTATTGTTTGTCTTCGAAACTTTCAAGTTTTGAAGACTTTCATAAAAATTGCCTATTCACCCCCCCTCTAGTCGATACTAGCACTTTCACTTATCCAATTGAGTCTTTAAGGATTTGAGAACACTATGTATGTCTTGCATGTGCTTACCTGTGGTGACAATGAGATATTCACGTGATCCACTTGATGTATGTTTTGGTGATCAACTTGCAGGTTCTGTGACCTTGTGAACTTATGCATAGCGGTTGGCACACGTTTTTGTCTTGATTCTCTGATAGAAACTTTGGGGCACTCTTTGAAGTTCTTTGTGTTGGCTTGAATAGATGAATCTGAGATTGTGTGATGCATATCGTATAATCAAACCCGCGGATACTTGTGGTGACATTGGAGTATCTAGGTGACATTAGGGTTTTGGTTGATGTGTGTCTTAAGGTGTTATTTTACTACGAACTCTAGGGTTGTTTGTGACACTTATAGGAATAGCCCAATGGATTGATTGGAAAGAATATAAGTTTGAGGTGGTTTTGTACCCTACAATAATCTCTTCGTTTGTTCTCCACTCACTACAGAAAATACACTTCCGTGATGATACGTGTTTGTCACAGTAGGTCACGTTTTCTGTCATGCATGTACATCCATGACGATTTTATGACATAATCAAGATAGTCATACCTCTGCTGTCATAGAAGTGTTCCATGACATTACCAAAATTATCATCATGGAAGTGTCCACTTCCATGACGATAAATTGCGCATCACAGAAGTGCTTTCGTCAAGGGTGACTGACACGTGGCATCCACCGTAATGGAACGCCATTAAGCTATCGTGTCCGGTTTTGGATCTGATAACCTGTTAACAGCCCCGACCAATGGGGATTTTCCACGTGTAAAATCATCATTGGCTGGAGGAAACACGTGTCGGCTCACCGTTGGCGCAGATGTCATCCACTCATTGTACCGAAGGTGCCTATGATACGTCGACACATGGCACGGCCCAACAGAGGCCCATTCCTGTGAAAAGGCCGGCCCGTTTGACTTGGTCAAAAGGTGGCGGGCCGGCCCATGGAAAGCATGTTTACAACCCGCTAACCCAGGGCCCATTACGACCTATGTGAATTAGGCCCAGTAGCGTCATCTGGGCCGTCCAATATGATTCCAGCCCATTTCAATTTCTGGCCCAAGTATGGCCCATGATGTCTTTCGGCCCATATAAGGCCTTTTGTAACTCTTGGCCCATTAACGGCCCATGCTGAAACTGGCTCGTAATGAATAGTGTATCACTTTATACCCATTAACGGCCCGTGGTGAAACTGGCCCGTAATGAACAGTGTATCACTTTATACCCATTAACGGTCGTTATTCCGTTGGGCCGTTTCCAGCCCATGTTATCTTTCGGCCTTCTCAGGGCCCATTTATTCTTGGGCTCATTTCCAGCATTTGTTTACTTACGGCCTGTTACTGTCATTTTCTGCTTGTGGGCCAAATTCAGCCCGAGGTTACAATTGGCCCGTTTGTGGCTCGTTAATACGTTGGGCCGTTTTCATAGCGTCATCAAATACGGCCGATTAACGACGACCCGTTATGGTCGGCCCATGAACGGACGATTCCAACTCTAACCCGTTTACGGCCATAATGCGGTATGTTATTGGCCCATGTTTGGCCAACCGATCATACTGCCCATAGAAGGCCCATTGATGATACAGCCCGTAGAAGGCCCATAGTGTCTATGACCCGTATAAGGCCCATTGTTTCTACGACCCGTAGAAGGCCCATTGTTTCTACGGCCCATAGGAGGGAAATGGTAACTACAGTAAATATCTAGCCCATGGTTATTGTGGCCTAGTTTTAAAAAATAGGTTATTGCGGCCAGTAGCAAATCACGCAAAAAGAACTGCACTGACTACAAGCAAACAAATAAACAAGACAACAAGGAAATAAATAAGCAAGAAACTTACGCTAGGCTATCACGGCTATTGCACATATTACATCCACTAGGCATCAAAGTTCACCACCAGTGCAAATATAGGGAACAAAGCAGCATATCATATACACTGGTTGTCAAAGTTGGCGACCAGCACAAATAAACACCGCAGCAAAACAAGTCCAGAACTGAAACCACTTCAGAAGATCTCAAGAAACAATATCCTTGGTACCCATAATGCTGGCAAGATGCTTAGCAAGCTTATTAACTTTCTCTTGTTTGGCACTTAAATCCTCCAGCGCTTGCTGTTGCACCAGAAAGTATGCATCTGAATTCTGTAGGGAGTTCCTTAGTCCTTCAGCTTCCTAACGCAGCACATCTGATCGATGTCTTTCAACTTGAAGTTGAGACTGAAGAAGACGAACTGATTCAGGCAGCAAGTTCGAAGAGCTTGTGCCAGCAGTAGTGGCCAGTAACTCGAACACTACATCAAGACATGACTTTTGGGTTCTCTCACTATCGTCAAGATAGTTTTATCAGCTTTCTTGGAGACCAACAGGGATGTCTCACTATCTTGAACCTTATCTGCATTACTTCCTTTACGATTGCATAACGGGGTACTGTTCTCCAATATTTTGTTCGCATTCTAAAAGAGAAGCAAGCAGACACATCACAGGTTTACCATGTTGTATATGAAACTCATTTTGGTAAATGAGTTCAGTAGTAAAGTGGATAGGATAACAGCATGAAACAAACATATATCTATGTACCATGGTCACTTTATGGTCTATATCATTCTAGTTTTTGTTGCCGAATCAAGATAGATATACAGTTCAAATAATATTTGTTTAAGACAAAGCGTAGGCAGAATAGTGTGGGAAACTATAGAGAAATATCAACACTTGAAATGTGCATGACATGAGTACATAACTATTTATTCAATTGAAACTGAAATCAACATAGAGCAGGTTACAACAACAAACCAGTTAAAGAAATAAGTTTAAAACATACGTGTTGCACCATTGGAGTTTCAGTTCCATCCTTCAAATTCCGTCCTTGTGCTTTGGGCACCGCAGTTCCCTTACTAACTGCTCGTGTTTGGGTACTCTATGGTGGAGACGGTGCTGTGTCAACTGGAACTGGGTTACTATCTGCCAGGGTTGGGGTTAGGAGGGGTGTAGCTGGTTCTCTGTCCAACTAGGTAGGGGTACAATCTG
Organism: Triticum dicoccoides; assembly: GCF_002162155.2. Classification (NCBI taxonomy): domain Eukaryota; kingdom Viridiplantae; phylum Streptophyta; class Magnoliopsida; order Poales; family Poaceae; genus Triticum; species Triticum dicoccoides. The sequence goes on along the minus strand of NC_041387.1, from coordinate 143,875,568 downwards.
CGATAGTCTGGGTTATGTGTGGTGGAGCTGGTTCCTAGGCAAGTACAACCGTGGTTCTATCTACATCAACTGGTAGAACTATCTTTTCTGAAGACTGTGTTGTTACTCCCTTAGATACTGCCATCACCCTCTCCAATTCAAATGGCTGATAAACAAGAAAAGTAATTGAAAGTACAGACATTGTATGATAGACAGGTGCAATGGATAGTGGGGAATAAAAGAGGGCATGAAATAATTCACATTTAGGTTGTCTAACCAAACAGGATAGTATGACACAATTTCACATATATGATGGCTAACTAAACAGGATAGCATGACACAATTTCACATTATGATGGCTAACTAAAATAGATGGAAAGACATAGTTCAAAATATGATGACTATGTAAACATGATGACATGATATAACTATATAATGTGTTTATTAAATAGGTTGGCATGCCATAATTCACATACATTCACAGATAGAATGCCATAATTCAAAATATGATGACTGTAAACACTAAACATGATGAGATGATATAACTATATGATGTATTTCTTAAATGGGTTGCCATGCCATAATTCAGATAGATGCTGTGTATTTATTATGTAAACATGATGGCATGATATAATTCAAATATATGATTTATATAGTAAGCAAGTAAGCAGATGGCAATCCATATATGATGTAAAAACTAAGCAATACAAGACAACATGCATGACATGGGTAATATAACCCTGCCAAGTTCGAGCATAGACCTCAGGGGGGAATAGGACTGGTCATCAGTCTCCGAATCCTCCTCTGAGGAGCTTTGTGTAACCAGCAAGATGTCTGCTTCAGCAGGTAGCATTGTCTGCTCTGAATACCTTGTTTTCACTCCAGATACTTCCATCACCGCTTCAAATGGCTGATGCACAGGAAGAGTAGTTGAATATACAAACGGTGTCGACAAATGGAACACGTAATACAAAAAAGGATAGCATGATATAATTCACATACATGATGATTGGCTAAACAGCATGGCATTGTATAATTCACATATATAATGCCTTTGCAACAAGATAGCATTGCATAATTCACATATATAATGTCTTGCAACAAGATGACAATGCATAATTCACATATATGGTAATTAGACACTGAACATGTGGCATTCACACAAAGCATGTCTAAACTAATCAAATGACATAGCAATGCAAGACACCATACGCACGATATGAGCAACATAACCCTGCCAAGCTAGAGCATACACCTCGGGGGGGGGGGGGAATAGGACTGGTCATTTGTCTCTGAATCCTCCTCTGAGGAGCTATCCGTAACCAGCAAGATATGCGCTTCGTCAGATAGCATAGTCTTCTCTGAAGACCTTGTTTTCACTCCAGAATTTTCCATCACCGTGTCAAATGGCGGATGCACACGAAGGGTAGTTGAATGTACTAACATTGTTGACAAATGTAATACGTAACAGAAAAAGGATGGCATGATATATTTAACATATAAGATGACTGGCTAAGCAGGATGGCATTGCAAAATTCACATATATGATGTCTGGCTAAACAAGATGGCGTTGCATAATTCACATAAACGATGAATAAACTAAACATATGGCATTCGCACAAAGGATGTCTAAACTAAGCAGATGACATATTTGATGTATAAAGTAAGCAACGCAAGGCACCATATGCATGATATAACCAACATCAGCATGCCATGTTAGAGTGAACACCTCAGGGGGTAAATAGGAGTGGTCTTCTCCTTCTGAATCCCCCTCAGAACAGATAGCTTCCTCTCGATTACAATCCGAAATGGGTGGAGGGGGGCTGCCTTTGCGCCTACCATGGAGCGACGTCTGCATGCACTACAACAAATATGTCAACTTGTGACCTTGACTATTGGTCACTGAATGGTCATTGTTTTTCATTTGCGACCTTTTTGTGACCAAAAACAGAAGTTCAAAAGCTGGCGGTCGTAAACTAAAATTAACGACTTTCTCTGTGAGAAGGTCATAGATGTTTACGGCCAAAACAGAAGGTCGTTGAGCCCATGACCTTTTCTTTTGGTCACTGGCTGTCTGCCCAGGCCACGTCGAATTCGACGTGGCAATATGACATGGCTAAATTGCGACCAATTGAAAAGGTCACTGACAAGATTCAGCCCGGTCTGATTGGGTGTTTTACATGGGCCAGGCCCAACAATTTAGCCAATTTATGATTTTTTTCCTTGATGTTTTTGAGCCTTTTCTATCATGGGACTTGACCTTTCCACATAGTTCGTTTCCTTTTTGTTTCTATTTTCTATTTGAGTCGAGGTCTACTTATAGTACTTCTGAATAGCTTTTCAGCCCATGTTATTTTGGGCCATGGCATCTTAATAGTACAAGCATATTTGGGTCGCGGCCACTATCGGGTCGAGTAAGAACATTTTCTGGAGAACTTAATGTTCAAGTAAAATGTACACAACACATTACAGGAAAATAACACATACAACAGCAGATAAAATTTCATTTCACTCCAACAGCTCACTACATCACAGTACATGACAATCATTTAATTTTTTTACTAGGCAGTAGACGAGTACATCTAATTTCAAATAAACTGAACTGCTCTTGGAAGCAAAATAGTCCGCCACACGCCATGGTGCGCCATCTTACTCGATCTGGCCCCAAGTAACTAGCAGCGCTGCTTGCTCCCTTGGCCCAGCTCCTTGCTGCTGAGGATGGATGAGACTCGGATGCGGAGCTCCCTGCACATGACATATTGTGTCAATGCTTGCAGCAATAGAGGGAACTCACATACCATAGAACTTGCACAGCAGTGTATCAACACCCCAAAGATTTGACTGAATTGAACTGTTATATAACCAAGTTAGAGCTGGCAGAAGTTGCAGGTAAATAAACATCCATAGAGCTAACATGCTGTATTTCTGTAGAAAGAAGCATCAACTCACTATTCTACACAAAAAGCTAGACCATACATTCACAGACACCAGAACGGTACATAGAATGAAGCACATGGCTAGTACTTGCTACCCAGACATTTCAGGCATTCTAGTGTTTAGGAGATTTGACTTCCAGCTGAAAATTAAGTCTATCAACAACCCTAGCTAATAATAGCAAATTAAAATGTATACTACCAGGCAAGACACAAACTGCTAATCCTGATATGAAGTGCAAGCATCTTCAGTAGTTGAATCTGACACATAGTCATATATCAACCAATAGTAAGGGGGAAAAAGAACAGGGAACGGCGAGGTTATACCTGATCTTCTTGAGCCTCTCAAGGTCATCCCTGAGCTTCATGTCGACAGTGTTGGCGATGACCTGGGAGACCTCACGTCCTTGTAGTCCTTCTTCCTGTTCAGGAACCAGTCCGACACCTTGAACTGGCGCGGGATGTGCACCACCGCCATCAGAGTACATACACTAATTACATATTAGTACAAAGGGTCAATAGCAGCCATGCTAAAATCCCTATGAATGTTCATAGGAAAGCTTTATAAGCATATGAAAGTTCCAATTTGATCAAAATTTCTACTAGACTACCAGTGTTACAATTTATTTAACACGATGACCACCACTGTCACAACATGATGTTCATATATCTAAGTGATCTTAAATAGCTAGCAACAAAGTCTACTGCAACATCTCAGTTAATTAAATCACATACGGTTGGGAATAAATAGACCAACCCCCACATTCCAATAATTCAAACACTCAGCAGTCAAATGTGTGTGTGTGTGTGTGCATGTAAATGTACTGAGGTTATGCAAAGTGATAAATATAGTTTTACCTTTGTTTCTTTTGTTCATGTACAAAATCTCCCATCGTATATTGACCAAAGTGCATGTGACAAAACAATATAGAGCATGCTTTTCAATATGCAAATAATTGCACACAATACTCTTAGGTGTGCTCAACCAGTTGACGTCAGTAGGATGCAATGTTTTATAAATCAAGAGCTATTGATCGTTCGTCCATTCACAACACTTGCATGAACGAATCTACGTAGCCTCGGCAAACCTAGCCCTACGCCATGCCAACCTACTGAATTTCACAACGCCTTGCACTTGGACCAGTGAGTGGATAGGAGGCGAGCGTCGTTCATGGACAGACATACCCATCTTGCGGAAGTAGAGGAAGTTCGTAACAAGGCACCAGATCCGGTAGTGCTGCACCACCAGCTTGGGGTTCAGGTACAGGTGGTACGACAAGATGATCAGCAATCAATCAATCAATCACTAGGTCATCGACTCGATTCAGCAGAAGAAGCACCAGATCGCGCGAGGAACGGCCAAAGGCCCGCCCCCCACGGGTGGACTACGGTGGGCGCAGGGAGACGCGTACCTCGAGGGTGCAGCCGATGGTGGTGAGGATGGCGGCGGTGAGATAGGAGCGCGTGATGATAGGCATCTGCTGGTACCACTCCTCCACCGCCTGCGTCATCCCTGCTCCTCCTTGACGAACTCGGTGTCCTCACCACCGTCTGCTTGGAAGCTGATGTGATTCGTTCACAACAACTGTCTTCCCAAAGAGCTTCAGGATCGGAGCATCAGACGTGTTGTCACACACCACTTCTTCTGAAATACTACTACCCTTGGATTTCTGAAATATACAGTTAAAAAATCATCAGAATTGGAAAGATTGAAGAATTTCATTCAAAGAGAGCTGCTAGTGTGTTTGTACGCATTAGCTGCAAACAAGTGATGTTTGTTTTACTTACCCTGATCTGCTCTGCTCTTCTCTTCTCCAAGCGAAAGCGGAGCAGGGAGAGAAAGCACACTACCATAACATACAAAGCCATCTACAACCAGCCAAAAAACAAACATACCTACAATACTCACTCACGCACTGCCATTATGTTATGGATGAGGAAGTCTAGTGTGTGAGAGAAAATGCAGACAACTTGAGGTAAAGTGTTGACCCCATGTTGTGAGGAACAGATCGAGGAGCTAATAACTGGGCAGCACCAAGTCCGACTCTACTACTACTACCTCTGACGCATCATTGTTGATCCATGGCAGATAATAGTAAAGATGAGAACCCATGATTTTGATACAGAAGTTACCTAGCCCGGTAGCCTAGCATAGAACAACACTACATAGTACTTCGCCAGCAAATTTGAGCAATTCAGTGACCGCATCGCATGACAACAAATAGAAAACTATGAACAACATCGCAATACGATGTGTAACAACAGAGAACATATTTTACAATGCACAACGCATGTGCAACCACACATCCCATAAAAGGGTTACAATCTAGAGGCAGTTAGCTAGCTACTACCAGATCACTCACTCATCAACTTAGAACTGCAAAAAAGCGTAAAAGAAATAAATCAACAAGAGCATAAGGCATACTGTAGCCAGATAGCTAGATTTAATCTTGAGACTTATCCTTGTGCTTCTGTAGCATCTCGATAACTTGGTACAGGGGTGAGTCTTCGGGCCTCCGAAAAAACTGGTCGCCGATCTTGAACTTGTACACCTCCGGCTGCCCAGAATGAACTCATTCAACTACAAAAACACATATGGAATTAAAAGGACGCCGGCAAGAGCAGGAAAGAACAACATTCGATAATGCTTCATAGTAACTAATTTAGCTGGACTTTGTACTACTCTGGTTTCATTCTGATATAATGGAACCAGGCGTGATTAAAAAAGAAAAGGCATCGACCATAATGTTACAAAGTAGTCAATTTATGGTCTGAACATCGGATGTCGTCCGTGCTCTGAACCAAAATGTAAGAAACCTTAAGAGATGATTGTACTGATACACTAGAATTTCATCCATTTATCAACAATTGCAGAGATAAGGACTACAATTTGCAGTGAATCAGACATTGGGATTACAATTTCATCCTTAGCAAAGATATGTTTCCTAATTATTATTCATTTTCCATTCTGTCAAGCAAAGTATATATTTCCAACAGAGACTACACACAATAGTGTCTAATTATTCAGTTATCTGAATAGTGACTACTGATTTCATTCAGGCAAGCAACAGAAAATGTTGTGACAACTAAAATCACTCTACAAATTTATAGCAAAAGGTTCAAACATTTCTTCGTGGAAATGAATACAACCTTGGAATTCAGCTGGGAAGGAAATATACATGACACACGGTGATATATTCCTGAACACGGTTCTCCTCTCAGAACACATATATATTAATCAAAAATGTGTTTTGATTGACTCATGTGCTTGCTAACATGCAGACTGCTTGCCTACAGAGACGAGATGGGGGTGAGAGAGGAGGAGGGAGATGGAGATGGCTTACCACCTACACACACCGGGGAGGAGGAAGAAGCTGAAGCAGCAGCTTCTCCTTGCTCGGGCCCCTTCACGCAAGCAGAGCAGATCGGAGGGAGCAAACTGACTGCATAGACGGCCGCACGCACGAATCAGATGCGGAGATGAAGAAGGCCATAAGAAGAGAAGGGGTTCATGGCATATCCTTGCGGACGTTGTTGTTCTTGCTCTTGGTGGAGAAGTGGATGCTGCGGATCCTGAGCTCGGTCGACATGGCCTCCCGCGGGCTACGGTTTCGGGCGCGAGGAGGGAGGAAGGGATGGATGCATGGATGTGGAGGTGGAAGGAGGAGGGCGCGGTGGCGGTGGCGGTGGGAGGAGGAGGACTCCTCTGCCGCAGCATGGTCGTGGAGAAGGAGGAGGAAGGTCCATGACGGCACCGATGCGGGAACACCGGTGCGGATCTGGTCATGGCCTGAGAAGGAGAAGGCCGAGTCGATCTGGGGCCTAGTAGGGAGACAAGAGGACGGGAGGGGAGGGGAGGGGGCGCCGGCGGCGAGGGAGAGGGAGAGTGGGAGGAGGTCGCCGGTGGGTTGTGGTTGGTTGGGGAGACAAAGGCGGCGGTGGTGGATTTCGTTTCGGGGGAGACTGACGGGGTCGAACTCCGCCGTAGGGAGGTGGCTGATGCGCGCATGAATGGAGATGGAGGCCGGGGGCTCTGACTTGGATTGGATCCGGGAGGGAGAAGGCGGCGGCGGCGATTGGGAGAAGGGGGCTAGGGTTTCGTGGGTGGACGAGGATGAGAGGGATACAGGGTGATTCGGGAGGGGGTGAGAGCAACGAGGGGGGTGTGGGCTACCGTTGGATCTGGGCGCATCCGACGGTGCTTAAGCCATGATCCGCGTGAGCTAATTTTAGACCAATCAGAACAGAGTATCCCCTTTGATGATGTTAAGACCATTTAAATTGGTCGTAATCGATTGAAAATAAGATTTTGAATCATGTCTGGTATTTGACGACCTAAGAAATTAATAAAAATATTGAAATAGAAAACCTTCGCATTGTGTCACCAAGTGTGACCTACTTTTCAGTAAAAATAACAAACTTTGAATATTGTTAATATCATTAAAAAAGTGTTCTAAGATATGAATTTTTTGTAAGAGAATCATTTTTTGAGTGTCCAAAATGATATTTTTATAAAGAACCTAGCAAATATTTGTTGCAAATTTGGAGCACATCAATTTTATAATTCACAATCATAGCACATGTGGAGCACATCAAATACTTTTTCAAGCTTATGTAGTTGTGTTTTCCTATTTGTTTCTCTTGTGTTTTTTGCACAAGGGTGCATTTTGGAATGGCATAGTTTGTTCAAATTATCTCATATTGTGCACAAGGGTGCATATTGGAATGACAAACAATGTTGCTTAAGGAATTTTTCATTTTCTTCAGATGAAAAATCAATTTTCCATTTTTGAGTGCCCAAAATGAGTTTTTTTGTGAAGGACCTGTCATATATTTGTTGCAAAATTGGACCATATCATTTTCATAAAAAACTAGGCCACATTTAATGCACAATTGACCAAATGGTTGGGTGTCAAAAAATTTGATCCACCTCAGGTGAAAAACAGAAATCTTTGTCAATTCAGTAGGAAGCGGGTCAAATTTGAACTACAGCTGCCTCATAGTTTGCTCTTTATTTTTTCCAAAAATCATTTCTAGGTACAAAAGTATCTACTTAATCAGAGATACACCAAAAAAATTCCAAGATTCAACCACTAGCTAGGAAAGGTCTTTCCCGCCGTTTTGATCGCATTTTGAAACGGGCATAAAAAATGAAAAAAATTGGAAAACCTTCGCATTGCGTCATTATATGTGACCAAGTTACCAGCAAAAATTATAAACTTGTAATACGGCGATTATTTTAAAAAAGTGTTCTCAGAAACAACCCAAATGCTCAATCTTATGCCCACATTCATGACATAGTTTGTTCAAATGATCTCATATTGTGCACAAAGGGTGCATCTTGGAATGGCAAACAATGTTGCCTAAGGAAGTTTTCAATTTCTTTGGACAAAAAATTCATTTTTCATTTTTTCGAGTGCCCAAAATGAGTTTTTTTGTGAAGGACCTACCATACATTTGTTCCAAAATTGTACCAAATCAATTTTCAAAAATACTAGGACACATTTATTGCACAATTGACCAAATGGTTGGGTGTCAAAAGTTTTGATCCACCTCTCGTGAAAAAGACAAATTTCTGCCGATTCAGCTGGAAGCGGGTCAAATTTGAACCGTAGCTGCCTCGTAGTTTGCTCTTTATTTTTTCCAAAAATAATTTCTAGGTACATAAGTATCTATTTAATCAGAGAAACACCAAACAAATACAAGATTCAACCACTAGCTAGGAACCGTCATTCCCGCCGTTTTGATCGCATTTTGAAACGGGCATAAAAATTCAAAAAAAATTGGAAAACCTCCGCATTGTGTTATTATATGTGACCAAGTTTCCAGAAAAATATTAAACTTGCAATACGGTAATTATTTTAAAAAAGAGTTCTCAGAAATGAGCTATCATGTGTGAAGATTCATGGCATTCAAGCCAAATGATAAATCTTATGGCCACATTCATGGCATAATTTTTTCAAATGACCTCATATCGTGCACAAGGGTGCATCTTGGAATGACAAACAATGTTGCCTAAGGAAGTTTTCATTTTCTTTGGACGAAAAATTCATTTCCCAATTTTTCGAGTGCCCAAAATGAGTTTTTTTGTGAACGACCTACCATATATTTGTTGCAAAATTGGATCGAATCAATTTTATAAAATACTAGGCCATATATAATGCACAACTGACAAAATGGTTGGGTGTCAAAAGTTTTGATCCACCTCTGGTGATAAAGACAAATTCCACCGATTCAGCAGGAAGCAGGTCAAATTTGAACTGCAGTTGCCTCATAGTTTGCTCTTTATTTTTTTTCCAAAAACCATTTCTAGGTACATAAGTACCTATTTAATCAGAAATACATGGTTTGGTGGCAATACATCGAGGTTTGGACAGTGGCCGAGGGCCCTAACTATACAGTGCGTAAGCTCACATGCCCGTCGTGTGGTCACCGCGTAACCGTGGTGTTGCCATGCGTTCTGGGCAGACTAGGAATGTCTAGTGGGTTGGGCACTACTACGTCTTGAGCTTGCGTTGGTTTTCCTCGAAGAGGAGAGGGTGATGAAGCAATAGTAGCGTAAGTATTTCCCTCAGTTTTTGAGAACCAAGGTATCAATCCAGTAGGAGGCTCCTCAAAAGTCCCACGCACCTACACAAACAAACTGAGAACTCGCAACCAACGCGACAAAGGGGTTGTCAATCCCTTCACGGCCACTTGCGAAAGTGAGATCTAATAAAGATAGTATGATAAGATAAATATATTTTTGGTATTTTATAATATAGATGCAAAAAGTAAAGATGCAAATAAAAGTAGATTGGAAGCAAATATGATAAGAGATAGACCCGGGGGCCATATGTTTCACTAGTGGCTTCTCTCAAGATAGCATAAGTATTACGGTGGGTGAACAAATTACTGTAGAGCAATTGATAGAAAAGCGAATAATTATGACATTATCTAGGCATGATCATGTATATAGGCATCACGTCCATAACAAGTACACCGACTCCTGCCTGCATCTACTACTATTACTCCACACATCGAACGACTCATGCCTGCATCTAGAGTATTAAGTTCATAAGAACAAAGTAACGCATTAAGCAAGATGACATGATGTAGAGAGATAAACTCAAGCAATATGATATAAACCCCATCTTGTTATCCTCGATGGCAACAATACAATACGTGCCTTGCAACCCTTTCTGTCACTGGGTAAGGACACCGCAAGATTGAACCCAAAGCTAAGCACTTCTCCCATGGAAAGAAAGATCAATCTAGTAGGCCAAACCAAACTGATAATTCGAAGAGACTTGCAAAGATAACTCAATCATACATAAAAGAATTCACAGAGGAGTCAAATATTATTCATAGATAAACTTGATTATAAATCCACAATTCATCGGATCTCGACAAACACACCGCAAAAAGAGTTTACATCGAATAGATCTCCACAAGAGAGGGGGAGAACATTGTATTGAGATCCAAAAAGAGAGAAGAAGCCATCTAGCTAATAACTATGGACCTGTAGGTCTGTGGTAAACTACTCACAACTCATCGGAGGGGCAAGGATGCTGATGTAGAGGCCCTCCATGGTCGATTTCCCCTCCGGCAGAACACCGCGAAGACTCCAAGATGGAATCTCGCGGATACAGAAGGTTACGGTGGTGGAAATTGTGTTTCGTCTGCTCCCCGGATGTTTTCGGGGTACGTAGGTATATATAGGAGGAAGAAGTACATTGGTGGATGCCCGAGGGGCCCACGAGACAGGGGGCGCGCCCTATAGGGGGGGAGGGCGCGCCCTCCTATCTCATGGGAGACTCGGCTGCTTCTTGCCTTGCACTCCAAGTCCTCTGGATCACGTTCGTTCCAAAAATCACGCTCCCGAAGGTTTCATTCCGTTTGGACTCCGTTTGATATTCCATTTCTTCGAAATACTGAAATAGGCAAAAAAAACAAAAATACGGGCTGGGCCTCCGGTTAGTAGGTTAGTCCCAAAAATGATATAAATGTGTAAAATAAAGCCCATAAACATCCAAAAGGGGTAATATAACAACATGGAACAATCAAAAATTATAGATATGTTGGATATGTATCAAGCATCCCCAAGCTTAATTCCTGCTCTTCCTCGAGTAGGTAAGTGATAAAAAAGAAATTTTTGATGTGGAATGCTACCTAGCATAATTCTCAATGTAATTTTCTTTATTATGGCATGAATATTCAGATCCAAATGATTCAAAATAAAAACTTATAAATATAAAAATAATAATGCTTCAAAGCATACTAACAAAATAATCATGTCCTATCAAAATAGCATAGCCGAAGAAAGCTTATCCCCACAAAATCATATAGTTAGGCCATGCTTCATTTTCATTACACAAAAATACTCCCATCATGCACAACCCAGATGAAGAGCCGAGCAATTGTTTCGTACTTTTTAACGCGCTTCAGCTTTTTCAACTCTTACGCAATACATGAGCGCAAACCATGGACATAGCACTATGGTGGTATATGGTGGTGGTTGTGAGGACAAAAAGAGGGAGAAGATAGTCTCACATCAACTAGGCGTATTAACGGGCTATATGGAGATGCTCATTAATAGATATCAATGTGAGTGAGTAAGGATTGCCATACAACGGATTCACTAGAGCTATAAATATATGAAATCTCAACAAAAGAAACTAAGTGGGTGTGCATCCAACTTGCTTGCTCACAAAGACCTAGGGCATTTTGAGGAAGCCCATCATTGGAATATACAAGCCAAGTTCTATAATGAAAATTTCCCACTTAGTATATGAAAGTGACAACATATGAGACTCTCTATCATGAAGATCATGGTGCTACTTTGAAGCACAAGTGTGGAAAAAGAGATAGTAGCATTGTCCCTTCTCTCTTTTTCTCTCATTTTAATTTTTTTCTTTTCTTTTTTTCTTTTTTTATTCTTTTTTTTCTTTGGACGTTGTTTTTTTGGACTTTCTCATTTTTTCCTTTTCTCATTTTTTTCTTTTTGGAAAGTCCAAAGTCTCATCCCGACTTGTGGAGGAATCATAGTCTTCATCATCCTTTCCTCACTAGGACAATGCTCTAATAATGAAGATCATCACACTTTTATGGATTTACAACTCAAGAATTACAACTCAAAGCTAGAACAAGATATGACTCTATATAAATGCCTCCGGCGGTGTACCGGGATATGCAATGAATCAAGAGCGATATGTATGAAAATTATGAAGGTGGCCTTGCCGCAAATACGATGTCAACTACATGATCATGCAAAAGAGCAATATGACAATGATGGAACGTGTCATAATAAACAGAATGGTGGAAAGTTGCATGGCAATATATCTCGGAATGGCTATGGAAATGCCATAATAGGTAGGTATGGTGGCTGTTTTGAGGAAGGTAAATAAAGGGTTTATGATACCGGCGAAAGTTGCGCGATGATAATTGGGATAATTGCATTTTTGCCCCTAGTTGGAACCTACCCATGGGTTTTGCCCTTACTTTTTGACTCTGCTCAGTTTTGCCCTTAGATTTTCCTTTGAGATCGCTTGAATGCCCTTTGACCGTTTGACCAATACTTTGAAAATTCATAACAAATTGCTATGAACTCAGAAAAATGCAAATAAGATATCAAAATGTTCAGATAAATATTAACTTTATGTGTATGTCATTTGCATTCAGGACAAAAGTACCATTTAAATAACCTAAGGTTATTAATGTTATTAGCATTACTATAAATAAAAAGGTATACAGATATTATTTTAGGAACAAAAATTACATGCAAGTGTAGGTGACGTTTTCTGAACATTCTGGTATCTTATTTGCATTATTCTGAGTTCATATCAAGTTGCGATGAACGCTCAGACAACTTTGACCATTATTTAGAAACATCATATAAAGTTGATATGAACTCGAAAAAAATGCAAATAAGATATTAGGCTGTTCATAAAACGTCACGTGCATTTGCGTGTAATTTTTGTTCTTGAAAAAGTTATTGTTCATACCTTTTTGTTTTTAATAATGCTAATAACATTAATAACCTTAGGTTGTTTAAACGGTACTTTTGTCCTGAATGCAAATGACATACACATAAAGGTAATGTTTATCTGAACATTTTGATATCTTATTTGCATTTTTCTAAGCTCATATCAATTTTTTATGAATTTTCAAAGTATTGGTCAAACGGTCAAAGGGCATTCGGGTGACCTCGGAGCAAAATCTAAGGGCAAAATTGAGCAGAGTCGAAAAGTAAGGGCAAAACCCGTGGGTAGGTTCCAACTAGGGGCAAAAATGCATTTGTCCCATGATAATAAAGGCTAGCAAAGTGGAAGGATGAGTGTGCGTATATCCATGGACTCACATTAGTCAAAAAGAACTCATTTACTTATTGCAAAAGTCTACTTAGCCCTCGAAGCAAAGTACTACTACGCATGCCCCAAGAGGTATAGATTGGTAGGAAAAGACCATCACTCGTCCCCGACTGCCACTCATAAGGAAGACAATCAAAAGAGCACCTCATGCAACAAATTTGTCACACAACTTTTACCATACGTGCATGCTACGTATGGTAGCATGCCCCAAGAGGTATAGATTGCCCCAAGAGGTACTACTACGCATGCCCCAAGAGGTATAGATTGGTAGGAAAAGACCATCACTCGTCCCCGACTGCCACTCATAAGGAAGACAATCAAAAGAGCACCTCATGCAACAAATTTGTCACACAACTTTTACCATACGTGCATGCTACGGGACTTGCCAACTTCAACAAAAGTATTTCTCAATTTCATAATTACCCACTAGCATGACCCTAACATTACTACCTTTATATCTCTAAACAATTATCAAGCATCAAGTTGATCATAGCATCCAATTCTTTTTCTATGATAGTTTTTATTATACCCAACTTGGATGCTCATCATTCTAAGACCAACTTTGTAAACATAGCAAATACCATGTTGTTCTAAAAGACTCTCAAAAAGATATAAGTGAAGCATGAGAGACTAGAAATTTCTTCAAAATTAAGACACCACCGTGCTCTAAAAGATATAAGTGAAGCACTAGAGCAAAAACTATGAAGCTCAAAAGATATAAGTGAAGCACAAAGAGTATTCTAGCAAATTCTAATCAAATAGGCTTCTCCCAAAAGGTGTGTACAGCAAAAATGATTGTGGTAAACTAAAAAGCAAAGACTAATATAATACATGACGATCCAAGCAAAACACATATCATGTAGCGAATAAAAATATAGCTCCAAGTAAAGTTACCAATGAACGAAGATGAAAGAGGGGATGCCTTCCCGGGGCATCCCCAAGCTTAGGATTTTGCCTATTCTTGAATATCTTGGGGTGCCTTGGGCATCCCCAAGCTTAGGATCTTGCCACTCCTTATTCCATAGTCCATAAAAGCTTTACCCAAAACTTGAAAACTTCACAACACAAAACTCAACAGGAAATCTTATAAGCTCCGTTAGTGAAAGAAAACAAAACCACCACAAAAGGTACTGAAATTAACTCATTCTTTATTTATTTTGGTGTTAAACCTACTGTATTCCAACTTCCTTATGGTTTATAAACTAATTTAGTAGCCATAGATGCATTGAAATAAGCAAACAACACACGAAAAACAGAATCTATCAAAAACAGAACAGTCTGCAGCAATCTGTAACTAACGCAAACTTCTCGAACTCTAAAAATCCTACCAAAATAGGAAGTCTTGGAAAAAAATTTTATTGATCAGAAGCAAAAAGAATCAACACAAAATAACGTTCCTGTGATTTAAAAAATTATATTTCTGCGTGCAAAGTTTCTGATTTTCAGCAGAATCAAATCAACTATCATCATAGGTTATCCTATAGGTTCTACTTGACACAAACACTAACTAAAAGATAAAAACACATCTAAACAGAAGGTAGATGCAAGATTTATTACTAAACAGGAGAAAAAAACATAAAGAAAAATTGGGTTGCCTCCCAACTAGCGCTATCGTTTAACGCCCCTAGCTAGGCATAAAAGCAAATATAGATCTAACGAGTGCCCTCTTTGGCACTAAATTCATAAGTAGCCCGCATGATAGATTCATAAGGTAATTTGACTTTCTTTCTTGGAAAGTGATCCATGCCTTTCTTTAATGGAAATTGGAATCTAATATTCCCTTCCTTCATATCAATAATCGCGCCAATCGTTCTAAGGAAAGGTCTACCAACTATAATAGGGCAAGAAAGATTGCAATCTATATCAAGAACAATAAAATCTACGGGCACCAAATTTCTATTTGCAAAAATGAGAACATCATTGATCCTTCCCATTGGCTTTTTACTGGTGGAATCCGCAAGGTGCAAATCTAACGAGCAATCATCAAGATCACGGAAACCTAGAATATCACATAAAGTTTTCGGAATTGTGGAAACACTAGCACCCAAATCACACAAAGCAAAACACTCATAATCTTTAATTATAATCTTTATAGTAGGTTCCCACTCATCATTAAGTTTTCTAGGTATAGAAACTTCCAAATTAAGTTTTTCATAATAAGATTGCATCAAGGCATCAACAATATGTTTGGTAAAAGCTTTGTTTTGACTATAAGCATGAGGAGAATTAACAACGGATTGCAACAAGGAAATACAACCTTCTAAAGAACAATTATAATAATCAAAATCCTTGAAATCCGAGATAGTGGGTTCAATACTATTTAAAGTTGTAACCTCTCCAATCCCACTTTTACCAAATTTAGCATCAAGATCTAAAAACTCTGAATTCTTGGGACTCCTTCTAGGTAAATTTGACTCATCATCAGTCCCATAATCATCAAAATTCATATTGCAAAACATAGATCTAATAGGAGACGCATCAATAAATTTAAGATCCTCATCATTATTTTCATGGAAACTAGAAGAACATGCTTTTATAAAGCTATCTTTTTTAGCACGCAATCTAGCGGTTCTTTCCATACACTCATCAATGGAAATTCTCATTACTTTGAGAGACTCATTGATATCATGCTTAGGAGGATAAGATCTAAGTTTAAGAGAATCAACATCAAGCGAAAGTCTATCAACGTGCCTAGCTAAATCATCAACTTTGAGCAATTTTTCTTCAAGCAAAGCATTAAAATTCTTTTGAGAAGTCATAAATTCTTTCACACTATTCTCAAAATCAGAGGGCATATTATTAAAATTACCATAAGAATTATGGTAGGAATTTCCATAATTATTAGAGGAATTACTAGGCAACGGTCTAGCATTAAAGTTTCCTCTATAAGCATTGTTTTCAAAACTATTCCTACCAACAAAATTCACATCAATAGATTCATTATTATTCTCAATCAAAGAGGACAAAGGCATATCATTGGGATCAAGAGGAGTATTTTTAGTAGCAAACAATTTCATAGGTTCATCCATCTTTCCACTCAAAACATTGATTTCTTCTATAGCATGCACATTTTTACTAGAAGATCTTTCGGTGTGCCATTGAGAATAATTAGCCATAATATTATCAAGTAGTTTTGTAGCATCTCCTAACGTGATTTCCATAAACGAGCCTCCCGCGGCCGAATCTAAGAGATTTCTAGAAGCAAAGTTCAAACCGGCATAAATTTTTTGTATGATGATCCATAAATTCAAACCATGAGTAGAGCAATTGCGAATCATCAATTTCATTCTTTCCCAAGATTGGGCAACATGCTCATGATCAAGTTGTCTAAAATTCATAATATCATTCCTAAGAGTGATAATCTTAGCGGGTGGAAAATACTTAGAGATAAAAGCATCTTTGCACTTGTTCCACGAATCAATACTATTTTTAGGCAAAGACAAGAACCAAACTTTAGCATGATCTCTAAGAGAAAACGGAAATAACTTCAATTTGATAATATTGTTATCCGTATCTTTCTTCTTTTGCATATCACACAAATCAACAAAGTTATTTAGATGAGTAGCGGCTTCTTCACTAGGAAGGCCGGCAAATTGATCTTTCATAACAAGATTCAGCAAAGCAGTATTGAGTTCACAAGACTCAACATCATTAAGAGGAGCAATCGGAGTACTAAGGAAATCAATATTATTGGTATTCGAGAAATCACAGAATTTGGTATTATCTTGCGCCATGGCAACAAGTAATCCAACACACAAGCTAACAGAAAAAGGCAAGCAAAAAGAGAGGAGGAGATTGGGAAAGAGAGGGCGAATAAAATGGCAAGGGTGAAGTGGGGGAGAGGAAAACGAGAGGCAAATGGCAAATAATGTAAATGCGAGGAAGATGGGTTTGTGATGGGTACTTGGTATGTCTTGAGCTTGCGTTGGCTTTCCTCGAAGAGGAGAGGGTGATGTAGCAATAGTAGCGTAAGTATTTCCCTCAGTTTTTGAGAACCAAGGTATCAATCCAGTAGGAGGCTCCTCAAAACTCCCACGCACCTACACAAACAAACTAAGAACTCGCAACCAACGCGATTAAGGGGTTGTCAATCCCTTCACGACCACTTGCGAAAGTGAGATCTAATAAAGATAGTATGATAAGATAAATATATTTTTGGTATTTTATAATATAGATGCAAAAAGTAAAGATGCAAATAAAAGTAGTTTGGAAGCAAATATGATAAGATATAGACCCGGGGGCCAAAGGTTTCACTAGTGGCTTCTCTCAAGATAGCATAAGTATTACGGTGGGTGAACATATTACTGTCGAGCAATTGATAGAAAAGCGAATAATTATGAGATTATCTAGGCATGATCATGTATATAGGCATCATGTCTGCTCCCCGGATTTTTTCGGGGTACGTAGGTATATATAGGAGGAAGAAGTACGTCGGTGGACACCCGAGGGGCCCATGAGACAGGGGGCGCGCCCTACAGGGGGGCGCCCTCCTATCTCGTGGGAGCCTCAGCTGCTTCTTGCCTTGCACTCCAAGTCCTTTGGATCACGTTCGTTCCTAAAATCACGCTTCCGAAGGTTTCATTACGTTTGGACTCCGTTTGATATTCCTTTTCTTCGAAATATTGAAATAGGCAAAAAAACAGAAATACGTGTTGGGCCTCCAGTTAGTCGGTTAGTCCCAAAAATGATATAAATGTGTAAAATAAAGCCCATAAACATCCAAAAGGGGTAATATAATAGCATGGAACAATCAAAAATTATAGATACGTTAGAGACGTATCAGGCACTCCCCAGGTAGGTGCTAGGAAGAAAATTATAACATAAGATTCTCATGAGGAGACCGAACTATGCTCAAACATGAATTAGCAGCCAAGTGTTTGATTAGCGGTACAGGAAATGCACATGGCCAATGGGCGTGAGTTTTGGCTAAGGATGATCATATACTAAGAAGAATGTCTTCTCAATTTTTTAGGGAAATAAATAATATATAAATAACACTTCCTTCACAAAGTGCTGCTCTGAACAGAATAGTAAAATGAATATTGTTGAATTATTTTTGAACTAGGCAAGGAAGGTTTTTGACATATTTGATGAAGATATGATCCAAACAATTTATGAGAATTTTTTGGGAATTTTTGGAATAACAGAAATATAGGTTGCTTCACAACCTAGGGCAAAAATTGACACATGGACATGACACATATGCAAAACTGATGAGATGGCCCCTAGTCATCACAACCCACCACAATTTACAAGGCTATGACCACCTATATTGGTCGTTAACAACTAGAAATAAGGCAGTGGACCAGCGCTATTTGCTTTATAACCATTTCGTGTAAGGAAATTATGACCTTTCTGACCAAAATGGTCGCAGTGGTTTAGGGTTTGGAGCCCCACGAACAACTTTTGACCAATTGGTCTCAAATGGTCATAGATCTATGACCAATTCTTCCAGGGTCACTGACGGAAGGTCACTAGTTGACATATTTCTTGTAGTGATGAAATTTTATTGCCACGCAAGGCTCGTCTCTTTTGCTCTACATGTTTAGTTCCATTGTTTACAATAACTGTCATGCATAGGAAGAAAACATAGTGAGATTATGTAAGGAGTGCATGCAGAAATCCAGAGTGATGGTAGCAACCTGTGGATAGGCCCAAAACCAATAATAGCAGGCAGATAATGGCTTCAGTTAAAAATACAGATAATGGCTTCTTTACTGTTTGTTTCCCACCCAACATGAAACTCATAGTAGACACTGGAGATTAACCAGATATTAGATAGATACTATTGATTGCGGCCCCGATATGTACCACACAACCATTCAAAAACTCAAGTTTGACCATTAGTTTGGAGCTGACTCAGAGTCTAATAGGTGAACAGGATGATAAAGTAGCATGTAATATTAAGCGATGCATAACGTAAGCAGACACGAAAGAGTGCGACCTCTCTTGCGGACCCGTGTAGTCCTCGAGGTCATCTGCTCGGTTGATGATGGTAATGCAGTTTTCATGGCTGTCGGCGGCGGCGAAGAAGATCTAAGACGGCGAAAGACAGTCTGGAGGCCAGATCCCTGCTGTGCTGGACCCTTCTGTCGTTGGAGGAGCTGAGTTGGGGTGGACGGCGGCGTAGCAGGATTGGGACAAACCACGCAAGGTTTTCTTTGACAACTATCTATAAGAGAAGTAATTTTGTAAGGGCTCGTTTGAATTGGAGGATTCCAACAATGCAGGGATAGGAAATAGACAGGAATAGGATAGGAATGCACGTGCAAAACAGAGAATTTAAAAGCACGGGATTTCTGCCAATCTGGGTGTTTGATTCACAAGAATTGGAAGATCACAGGATGCAAAGAAGCATGGTGAGATTAAGTCAAACCACAAGAAAATGTACGGTTATAATGCTATTATGCTACTATCTCTTAGTCTTGTGCTTCATGAATAGGAATTTGAAAAAGGAGGACAAGTGAAAATTAAAATTCCTACAGTTTTTCTTTCAAGGAGACACTAAAGGAACAAATCCTATAGTTTTCCTTTGCTCCATTCCTTTGAACCAAATTCATGAATAGTACTACCATAGGAAACTTTCCAATTCCTATGTTTTTCACTCACTTTTCCTTTCAAGCACCGGCGATTCTAGTAGGTAGGCTTGAGCAAGGAAAATCCTACACTAAAAAAATGTGTTTGTGCTACTTCTATTACTTTGGACCCATGCCACTGCCCTACTAGCTCAACTCCCAAGGCCATCGACAAATGCACAAGTCAAACGCGTAGAGATAAATAATGATGGCGTTCAAGAGAGTCCATCACGGATAGCTAAGTTGCCTGGTACCTCACTGCTTGTCATATAATAGGATAAATTAATCGTATTTCCCGTTACTCCATGTGCTCAGTGGACAATATATATAACATGTAGAGTAAAAAAGAGAGGCAACAAGTGTACAACCTCTTTGGCGAAGCCATGTCGATCTTAGTGTGATTGGGTTGGCTGGTGAGGATGCTCCGGCTGACTTGGCTGTCGGAGGAGGGGAAGAAGATCTTAGGCGTCTGGAGATGGAGCCCGAGGTACTGCTCCACTGTGATGGAGAGTTTCGTCATTGGAGCAGCTCCGGTGAGTTGTACGACGCCGAGGCTGAAGCAGGACAAGAGAGACAACATTAACCTGAGTGGAATTCTAATAGCATCTCCAATAGATGACGTAAAATACATAACCACGAAGTGCTAGATGTAAAATACATCAGCCGCTCATCTCTGAACTTAACTGTCGAAACTGAATTTAACTGTTGAAACTTAACTTAACTATCGAAATTGAATTTTGCTGCCGAAACTGAATATTACTGTCGAAACTGAACGCCCTAGAGGTGAGGCTACACGTCAGTCGACTGACTTTTTCATCTCTAGTCAGTCAATTTTGCAGCCGTTGGATACGAAATCAAGGGCCTGCAGTTCATCTTCAACCTTCACCCCCGTGAGCTGCCAACCCCCACCGGCCAAACAGCCGCCCCTGCCCGCCCCGAAAAGACTCCCCACCGCCGGTCCGCCGCCGCCCCGGTCATCCCTCTAGGGCCCCCCGTGCCAAGCTTTTTCT
>NC_041387.1:143842553-143854212 GCF_002162155.2 Triticum dicoccoides | reverse complement strand
TCCGGCGAGCCCCCCTCCCCACTGCGGCTGGTTCTTCCTTAACTTCAGCGAGCCCCCCACCCCATAAAATCGGCTGACCAAAAAGTCGATTCCATCGACTGAAGTGTAGCTAAATCAGAGCAGCATCGCAAGCAAGAGCAGCAGCGCGAGCAAGAGCAATAGCGAGAGCAGACCAGGTAGGGAACCGAGAGCATGAGCAGAACAACAACGCGATCGAGAGCTAAAGTAGCAGCAGCTCCTACTGATGTGGACGTCGCCGCCGAGAGAGCGACGTCATGGAGGAAGCGGCTGGCGACGCCGCCGTGGCTGGAGCCGCGCCATGTCGGCTAGCGACCGAGCGCCGGCAGCACCGTGAGATCGAATCAAGGAGAAAATGCGGCGATTAGTGTACAACCTCTTTGGTGGCGCCGATTAGGCCGTAGCTTCATCCGAGGAAACGGTGATGATGATGCTCTTCCGGTGGTGCAGGTGAAGCGGCGGTGTGGAAATGGAGGTGGCGCGAAAGACGAGGGGAACGTCAGGGCAACTCCTTGGAGGTGGAGGACGGGGTGGCTGAACCGGCAGGATGACTGGATCGGCGATGGATTCTCATCCGGTACGGCGGATGAGGGACGTCGAGGTGTTGTTGTGGACGATGTCATCGGGGAAGAGGCTCTGGCTGGGTGGCGGACGGAGGAGGCTGTGGGGCTTCGCGAGTTTTCGCGGCCTCGGTGTACGAATGGGTGGGCAGATGAGATGGGAGTGGGGAACCATGGCTTAGGGACGCGCTTGTCCGAAATGTGGGGTAAGTTACGAAAGGACCCCCACCGATTTCAGGCGGTTCTTTCGTTCAGGGGTACCACGGGCATTTCGCGTGTCGGGATTTCAAAGGAGGTGGGAGTTTTCGCGCGTGTTGTAATTTTGGAATAGCAAAGCGCGGGTTGAGATGGAGGGAGTTGTCGGAGCACAACGAGACAAAGATATATCTTAAATATTTCAGGCTAACGAGGCGCGGGTTGAAATTTCCGAACAAGCCTAACATGTACTGTACCAAATCAATTTGCACTACAAATGTCATTCAAAACTTTCAATTCACGTTATGTTCAATTAAAATATTTTGCTACGTGTATAATGCATGCAACCTACTACTCAAATGAACATTTTGGTGCATTCCAAACGTATATACTACCGCTTCAATATGAACTAAATTTGAATTCGTTTCTCTATTTGAATAAGATCTACAATAATGATTGTTGTGAAGTCAAAGCATTTGAATTTGTTTCTATGTTTTAATAAGATCTACAATCATCATTATTGTCAAGTTAAACCATCGTTTGTGCAATATCTTCACAGCAAACCACATGATTAGTCTCGAGTTACATATGAACTATGTGTACTATATGAACTCGAACTCGATTTTTTGAATCCATATCATGTTGATTTCAAATCACAATACATTTCAAGCTCTAACTAGATCTTCATAATCTATACCATGTCTCATATGTATAATGTGTTTATCACATTATGTATGATGCCCCGCCCCCTGCGCCTACAAGTATTTAGATGTGAGTTGCAAACACCACACATTACCACAAATTCAAATAAAATGTGGGAATGTTCGATATATAGTATTGTTTAGATTGTTTGATATTTAGTTGTAAGCTGCAAACGCCACACATTATAACAAATTCAAATAAAATGTGAGATTGTTCGATGTATAGTATGGTTTAGATTGTTCAACATTTAGCTGTGAGTTGCAAACACCATGCATTATCACATTATGGTATAACATGTGCAAAACCACAACACACGTATCACCGCTATATTCATGCATGCATATGTTTAAAACACTATGATCTCCTATTCAAATATATGAATCCACTTTCATATCAAATTATGATCTTTGTTAGTCTCTTATACCCACACAATCCTCTAACCTTTGTAGCTACCACTAACTTTCTCTCGTGCATCACTACAAAAAAAATACACTTCCATGATGATACGTGTTTGCAATAGTAGGTCGCATTTTTTTAATGCATGTACATCCATGACAAATTTATGACAGAATCAAGATAGTCATACCTGTGCTATCGTAGAAGTGTTCCATGACATTACCAAAATTATCATCATGGAAGTGTCCACTTCCATGACGATAAATCGCGCGTCACAGAAGTTCTTTCGTCAAGGGTGACCACACGTGGCATCCACCGTAACGGAACGCCATTAAGCTATCGGGTCGGGTTTTGGATCCGATAACCCATTAACAGCCCCGACCAATGGGGATTTTCCACATGTAAAATCATCATTGGCTGGAGGAAACACGTGTCGGCTCACCGTTGGGACAGATGTCATCCACTCATTGGACAGAAGGCGCCCATGATACGTCGACATGTGGCACGGCCCAACAGAGGCCCATTCCTGTGAAAAGGCCGGCCCGTTTGAGTTGATCAAAAGGTGGCGGGCCGGCCCATGTAAAGCCTGTTAATGGCCTATTCCCATATAGCCCATTTATAGCCCGCTAACCCAAGGCCCGTTACGCCCTATCCGAATTAGGCCGAGTAGCGTCATCTGGGCCACCCAATATGATTCCAGCCCATTTTCACTTCTGGCGCATGTATGGCCCATGACGTCTTTCGGCCCATATGAGGCCCAATGTAACTCTTGGCCTATTAACGGCCCGTGGTGAAACTGGCCCGTATTGAATAGTGTATCACTTTACACCCATTAACGGCCCATGGTGAAACTGGCCCGTAATGAACAATGTATCACTTTATACCCATTAAGGGCCCGTTATTCCGTTGGGCCGTTTCCAGCCCATGTTATCTTTTGGCCTTCTCAAAGCCCATATATTCTTGGGCTCATTTCCAGCATTTGTTTACTTACGACCCGTTACTGTCATTTTCTGCTTATGGGCCAAATTCAGCCCATGGTTACAGTCGGCCCGTTTGTGGTCCGTTAACACATTGGGCCGTTTTCATAGCGTCATGAAATACGGCCTATTAATGATGGCCCGTTATGGTCGGCCCATGAACGGACGATTCCAACTCTAGACCGTTTATGGCCATAATGCGGCTTGTTATTGGCCCATGTCTGGCCAATCGATCATACTGCCTGTATAAGGTCCATTGATGATACGGCCCGTAGAAGGCCCATTGTTTCTACGGCCCGTAGAAGGCCCATTGTTTCTACGGCCCGTAGAAGGCCCACTGTTTCTACGGCCCGTAGGAGGCCCAGTGTCACTACAGTAAATATTAGCCCGTGGTTATTGTGGCCTTGTTTTAAAAAATAGGTTATTGCAGCCACTAGCAAACCGCGGAAAAAGAACTGCAATGACTACAAGAAAACAAATAAACAAGAAAACAAGGAAATAAATAAGCAAGCAACTTACGCTAGGCTATCACGGCTATCACACATATTACAAGCACTGGGCATCAAAGTTCACCACCAGTGCAAATAAACGCACCGACAAAAGAATATACAAAACTGAGTGCACTTCAGAAGGCACTAGGCCTGGCCAGGTCGGCCCCCCCAAACAGCTGAAGAAGCTGATTAGACCTCAGTTGTGTCAACGATAGATGCATCAACACTAGATTTAAGGCATGATGGTGCGCATGGCAGTCCTCTGACATCTTCATTGCATCTTTGACTTCAAGTCGGACCTGAGTTGAAGCAAGACTTTCCGCTTTAAGTTGAGACTAAAGAAGTCGAACTGATTAAGGCAGCGACTGCACAGAGGTTGTCTCACACCTGCTCGTGAGTAGCTTCAACTCACTGTCTTCATCAAGACAGAACCTTGGGGTCATCTCGCTGTCCTCAAGATGGTTTGGCTCACTATCTTCCCTAAAGTTCTGCCTGGCGTAAGAGATACGACTCTGAAAGAGAAACAAGGAGACACGTAACAGGTTTCACAATTATATAAGCAAATAAATGGATCTATTCTGCATAAGGAACATGTTTGTACAACTACAATTTGAAACTGGTAGTTGTTGCAAACATCCAATCAGATGTAAACAGCAAAGCAAACAGCAGTGGAGGCAATGATGCCTATCCAAATCTATACTAGAATAAAGTTTGAAGGCTTGAGAAGGATGAACTTACATTACATGTTAACACGGGTTGGTCAAAGCCCTTCTCCATGTTAATGGAAGGAGAATTCAATAAATTCCCCAAAGAAAATTCTTTATAAGCATTGCCATTATTCTACATTTTGCAAAGAGTAAATATAGATCAAGTAATATTAGAAGAAACAGAGGATAATGAAGCTCAGGTGCAGACTGATGATACATAATCAAATAGCAATTAATTAAGTATAGCGTTACAAGGCAAAAGGGAGAGAGGTACTGACAAGAGCAATGCGGAGCCCATTATTGTTTTGAGATCATATGATCCTTTGAGCATGGAGATTCATCTAAAATTAGTTTGCATACAAGAGAGAAGGTAAGGCACAAGCAGAAATTTAGGAGTTCAAATTTTGAATTGATATCATAGACAGTACGTGACGCTGGGCTCCCAGCAGTTCTAATAGGGGTTTGGCCACTGGAGTAGGGGTAAAGTGTGGTACAGTTGGGCCTGTGTTTTCTGTGGCTGCTGATCTATCTGATTTAACAGGTACCACTACCTTTTCCAAATACCTAGTTTGTACTCCTTGAGGATCTGCACTCACCCTCTTCCTTTTGGACATCTATCACGAAAGAACAACATTTGACTGGAAAAACATAGTGTGACGACACATGGAATAGGTACAGAAAATGGATAGTTATGGCATATACTCATATATGATGCTTAAACTAAGCAGATGGTGTAACAAAGTAGAAGAAATGCAAGAGGTCAGATGCAAAATATGTGCGACCAATACAACTTTGCAAAGTTAGAGCAAGCACCTTGATGGGCGAATAAGATAGGCCATCCTCCACTATGCCAAGTTTGTTAGCCAGTGGATCGTTCCGCAATATTCCTCTCGTGCGTCCATTCTCATATTCATTTTGATAATGTTCAATATCTGACATGCAGAAAACATAAAAACAAGTGAGATTTTCTTTGTAATGCAGAAGTGATTCTAATCCAATACAGCCTCCCTGTAAACCCCTTTGTGATATCTCTGCAATTCTTTTAAAAGATGCCATGCATGCTGTAATTTGTTGTGTGCATTAATATAATGTGGCCTACTACTCAAAATATGAGAGCTCCAGAAGTGATGACACTTCGCAAATGATACCTTCAACATATAGTAAAGAAGAACAAGTCGACCTGACCTGACAGATTCAAAATATACTAAGGGAGAACAACTCGACCTGACTAGTCGACCGCAAGAGAAGAGTATCATCTTAAAGAAGAGCAGAAGAGCAAGCAGATTGAAGATATTACAAGTGTTTCAATACAATGTCGGTTGGCCACCCATGATGAACCAGAGTGCACAGAGAAATACTATTCTTTCCGGTCTCTCCATATGTGGCTCACATGCATTTCGAAACTAAAGTAGGAACATTTAGCTAACCAATTAAACATCTCTCAGTTTTACTAATATCAGCAATAATATCAGATAGGGCTTATTCCATCTGTGCCCCCAATTCCTTAGTTGTGCTCAGTTTTCCCCACTCGCTCATTTTGCCTTAGTTTTGAGCACTTTTTCAGGGGCAAAAGTGAGGAAAATGTGAAGGCAAAAATTTTGAGTCATGGGGAAAAGTGAGTAAAAAGTTAATGAATGGGGAAAAGTGAGCACAACTAAGAGACGAGGGGCATAGATTTAAATAACCCTATCAGATATGAATTTGTACAACTAAGCTTGTTTAGCTCGATGGGTGGAGCAGTGCTATTACGACATGAACCACGTAGGTTGATTGTGGTCATCATAAAATGGGGGAAAACATAAGCATGATCAGTACAGTGTTGACCGTGGCAGTGGGATGGTAGATCTGAAGCTGCAAACCGCGCAAAGGGTAGTTAGCAACCGATGTTTGCTTTGAAATAACAACTCAGATTTGGTATGGACAAGAAAGTACGGTCAACAAGTGACAAAGAAATGCAATTATGATGTCTCTCTATATGTCGTGACATGCATTTGGAAACTCAAGTGGGACCTTTAGCTAACCAATTAAATGGGTCGGTTAACTAATATCAGTATCATATCACAATCATATTTGAACAACTAAGCTTTTGAATTCTGAGTTTTGTGTTGTTTAGCTTGAAGGGTGGAGTAATGCTAGTATGACAGAAAGCACCTACGGAGATCATAGTAGAGTAGATAAAAGGGGAAAACCCTAAGCATCAAGAGAAAAATTAGGAAAGTGGAACTAGCTAGACCAGTGGGTGGCGCACATGCTTTTCGAAACGAATATAGGAACATTAGGTGACCAATTAAACGTTCTCTATTTTAGTGATATGAGCATCATATCAGATTCATATTTGAACACGTAAGCTTTGGGTTGAGGTCTTGAGGAGCAGTGCTAGCACGACACGAAGCACCTACGATGATGGTAGTGAATATAAAGGGGGGAAACCATAAGCTTTACGAGTATAGTGCCCGTGCCATGGCAGATCTAAAGGTGCAAACCGGACAAAGCTACTTCCCAACCAATGTTTGCTTTCAACTAGCCACTACGATTTGGTATGGACAAGAAAAGTACAGTAAACAAATTACAATCTATTTTCCGGGTGAGATCAATAACTTAAGCACATATGGAAGAGTGCCACCTCTCTTGTGACGCCGTGTAGCCCTATGTTGATACGTTGAGGGTGCTGCGGTTGCGATGGCCATCGGCGGAGGGGAAGAAGACTTTAGACGGCAGACAGCCGGGTCGGGGGATATATCCTGTTGCCGTGGATGAGGCGGTCGTAGGAGCAGAAACGACAAGGTGGACGACAGCGTCGATGAAGCGAGAGGAGGCGATGAAAGGATCCTGGTCTAGCGCCGTGGATGAGAGACGTCCATCTCTTGAAGTGGACGACGGGGTAGGGGTAGCGGCTCCGGCAAGGTGGAGGATGGGGTGTCGGGCGGAGGAGGCTGGCCGCAGTGCGGAGGTTCTCGTGCCGCCGATAGTGTATGAATGGGGAAATGGAGGGGAGGGGGGTGATCTCAAACTTTGGGACGCACTTCTCTGAAATGGGGGAAAGTTACGAACTTATCCGTCATTTAAAATTTCGGACACCGCGTCGATTGGGGATAGGACGGTAATCTCGCATCTCCCAAATA
Source organism: Triticum dicoccoides (assembly GCF_002162155.2). NCBI lineage: Eukaryota > Viridiplantae > Streptophyta > Magnoliopsida > Poales > Poaceae > Triticum > Triticum dicoccoides. Next base: position 143,847,044 of record NC_041387.1, on the reverse strand, counting down.
TTTGCCGATAACTATTTCGGGCGAGGAGAGGGTGTTTTGCCGTCCACGGTTGGCACCCACGAGGTATGAACGGGGCTGACAGGTAGGGCGGTCGTGTCACATCTGATGGAAGTTACAGATCTTCCCCTATTTAAAATATTAGCCTACATCGATTTCGGACGAGGAGAGTTTGTTTTGCCGCCCACCGTGTATGAATGGGGAAATGGAGGAAGAGACACATGTCTTTCGGACGAGCTTGAATCAAAGGTGTTTTGCCGCCCACGTTTGGCGCCCACCGTGTCTGAATGGGCTCAGAGGCCGTCGTGTCACGTCTGATTGAAGTTACTAGTCTACCCCTATCGACAGCAGTGTAAATCTGGTCGATAAGGATGTCAAGTGTCAGGGGTAGACGGTAATTTCCATCTCGCAAACACTTGCTTCGGGCAGCCCACAAATTATAGTGGGTGTATAGCCGCTTCGTTCAAAACTTGGGAGAATTAGCATTCACGTTTGCCCTGGGACCTGGCAAATTAAATTCAAATCCAGTTTCTATTCGATTACGAATATAAACAGATAATTATATGTTTTGTTATTTATTTCTTCAAAACCACAACAAAGATTTATTCCACCTTTATATATGATTATGATTTAGAAATACCGTGATCTTCGAATTCAGTAGGTTGGATACACTCTGATTCAAACAGTTATTCCATCCAATACAATATGCTCAAACGAAAAACAGTTCACCTTATGTCAATCATACAAGTAGTGAGGATTACCTCGCCTAAAAAATTCGGATCATTGCAACACATGGACAACATGGAATTCTGGACAACATAGGGGGTCTTGCAACATAATCCATTCAGAGACATGACACAACATGCAAGTACAATAATCTAATGAAAATTTCAACTTGTATCTAAAGAAGAACCGGGATTACCTTGGGCTTCAGATAGCAGAAATAGCAGGACCTCCTCCATCTTCAAATTCAACATTCTTACTTCCTCCAATTATTGGGTTGCTTGCATAATGCATGCCGCTAATTCTGTAATTTCCAGCCTCAAGATAAAGATTACCTCATTCATGGCAGCCACACCATCTCTTTCTGCCTCTAGTAGAGCCTCAAGCACTATAATATCTATGCTCAGACTGCTCTCCGGCGGCGTTGCCTCTGAACTGCTACCATCTGGTAACATGGATGGCGCACTACTTCCACAAATAGATTTTGGGGTTGTACATTGTGTCCTAGTGTGAACGGCATCGTGAAAGGTTTCCGCTGGACATAAGTAAGAGATAGTTATCGTATGATCCAGGCAGTAAGCTTACATTGTAAACGACGGACGAATTATTGCCGAGCATGGCAAACTATATTTAAATGGTTCAAAGCAGCATCAGCCGAAAAGAAATTAAAATGGTAAGATGAAAGTTCAAAGGGAGTGTACAACCGCTATATTTAAGTTGCCAAGGCATCTAAGCAGTTGAAATAATCTCAGAAAGCACTTAACGGTGTGGCCTCATATAAACTACGAAGACAGTCTTGTGATGAAGTTGAGAGGAAAAGTTAAGGACTCAAATGAAATAGGCATGCATTTCTTTACGATAGTACAGCAGGCACTGCTGACATATTGGCCAACTCAGGTATAACGTAACAACAAACAAGCATTGGAATCAAGCAATACAGCAAAGCAGACAACTAAACTATTTGTAATTCGGTAGGATTACACGTTGAGGGCACAAGCCAAGAAAGCAGCCCACTCGCATTACATTTAACATGTACTAAAACACACTGGCTTACCATATGTTGCTCTGAAGCCTAGCTGCTGTTGCAATGTTATTTGAAGATATCGTCAGCATCCCGTGGTTGCAAATCTAGTTGTTGTAGTTTATTCTACATCATCTATTTAGGTAAAATTAATTTTAATCGCATGCACTGGTCCGAATTGATCATCAATGGTTCATCTAAACTAATGAAAGAAGGGTGTGTGCATACACGACAATATATCTGGTTCCTTCTATTTTTATGCTTGTTCGAGGTGCCAGCACCAAGAGAACAAATATTTTGCTTGATGGGGTTGGCAGCTCCATAATTAATAGAAGCATCAAATTAGTCATGCAACTTGGGAAGATCAAGAACACACAAACAAGTAATTAACAGAGGATCAGAGCAGTGATGTAATAGCTAGCATCAGGAAATGTAGGGTAAAACGAACAAAAAGCAGCGGAACCACATGCTAGTTTGCTGATGTGTAATTAAGCATAGAGAACATTAAGCAGTTTGATGGAACCAACAGGTGGCATCAGAACAAAACTAAAGCATATTAACTATATGTGCACGGGTATGTAATTTAACACATGTAACATGTTCACTGCCAGAAGTATGGCCCTACAGGTGCAAGGAGAATAACACGTCTCATGAAAAACTGAATGATGCCCTGAAGAAAGTCAAAGGTGCGGTGCTTATGCTAGGAAAGTGAATGTAGGCGCCGGCCGTTGGATAATAGTACCTGATTCTCAGCGGCGTATGGGTATCGTTGTCATACTTGATAGCTAAGGATCGACTATGGTGCTCGTGTTGCGGTTGAGTTTGGGCCGGCTATCACCATCGCTGAAGTTGCTCCGGTGCTACGGTTGCAGCGCCTGTTGACATACAAGAAAGCTCATCTGTGGTAAGTGAACAGTTGCACGATAAAGAGAAAAATCGAAGGAGTACAAATCGAAATAACCTGATGAGGTTGCGGCATCGGTAAAGCAGGGCCAGTGGAGTTGAATATGGCGTCCGTGGAGCGGGTCCGGTGCAGTGGACGAAGGCTTCGGCGGGCGTGTTGTATAGTGCTTTCGGTGAGGCGGATCTGTTGCGTCGGACGAGGACTTGTATGAAGGGCCAGCGAAGGGGTGGACGAGGGAGTCAGTGAAGGGCCTACACTTTGGTGGAGGGTGCCAGTTAAGCAGATCCGGTGCGGTGGACCATGATGGCGGTCAAGGAGATCTAGAGCGGTGGACAAGCCAGTCGCTGAAGCGGCTCCGGTGAAGTGGTGAGTTGGCGGTTGGGGGTTCCATGGTGCGGAAGGTAGATCCGGCGGGGTGTGAGGTCCACCGTTGCGGCGGAGGACTAGATTCGGCGGATTGCCGTGGTTGGGGGGTTGGGGAGGGGCTCTGGGGAAGAATGTTGGGGGCAAAGAGGGGAAAACAGTGGAGTTACCAAAGCAGCCCTTTTCTGTTCATGTGGCAGGGGTAAAATAGGAATATTGCAGGGAAGTTTCGATGTGAGCGGGAAGTTTCGAAGCTTTTGGCGCCTAAAATTATAATTATTCTGCTCTCATATGGCCGACTATGATATCATGGCCGACAATTTGTTTGTTTTGCACACAGAAAAATGTGCAAGTTTTGAAAATCAGTGTCTCCAACTCGAAACTTAGATTGTCCATTCAGTTCAAATATGGATCATTGAGCTACTACAAGCAAATACCATCATACGGTCCAATTCAAATGAAATTCCAAATGTGTTTATCCTAAATATGATGACAAAAGCAAAAATGTGTATGTGTATGAATAAAGTGGATTATTATAAAGTTTGAACATGCCCGTATGTGGATATCTCTAGGTTTGATATATGAATTTGAAATCACGAAATCCCGGCTTAAAAAATGTACCTCCGTTTAAATGAATTACAAAAGCTAATGATGGAGTCAAATTAGAAAATTCCAATCTTAGGTTTGTAATTCTGGTACATCAAGGTATATCACGCATGTTCAAAAGTATCGTTATCTCATAGTACAAACTGTGAAACAAATGGATCAACCATGAGTGCACAATATCTCAATTATGCTAAAGTCCCTCAAATATAGACACCTCACTCTTTATCTGAAGTCAACCCCCCCCCCACCACCAGCACCACACACACACACACACATAGATAAGTCGTTCTCTCCCCCAAACACCAACACACAAGCACATTAACACCCCTCTCTCTTGTAAAGTCCGGACCCCAACATAGGTCTCTATCACTTTGTCTCTTGGGCATGCACACATCTCTTCGCTCACTCTCTAGATCTCACGCTATCTCTCTTACCCAAGCATACGCACTATGTAGATTGTATATTTCCCATACACACAAAATGTCGCCCCAAACGTTTATCTCCCTAGTTATGTGGTTCTCGCGCACTCACCTCACACACCACCCCCACTACAAACAAGCACACTTTGTCTCCTTGTGCACCACTCTCCTCTTTATATCTCTCCCACATGCGGACCCGCCCCAGCTCCTTCCCTGCATACATATATGTCGTGACTCTTTGCATAGCTCCCTAATGTATAATCGTTCTCGATTTTGCACATTGTTCTCTACACCATCTATTCTAGATCTCTCGTGAAGTCCCTATCACACACACGATGACTCGCTTCCCTTGCGTCTCCGTTCATAGGCCAATTTCGGACAACATCAACATTGTCTCCCTACCTATACACCATTTATGGACAAAAACAACCCCTCTCGCCCCCTCTCTTCCTCTCTCT
>NC_041387.1:143807367-143842236 GCF_002162155.2 Triticum dicoccoides | reverse complement strand
TGCTAGCTCTCTCTTTCTCTCGCTCTCACACCCCTCTGCCACACACACACTCGATATCTCTTCCAAATAGTCTGCTCCCCAAGCCCGCACCCGTGCTATCCTGCTACTACACATGTCACACCATTCCCCCTTCCCTTATACTAGGTTTACATCATCAGTTGTCTCTCTACTCCACGTACACTCTCTCCCTCTCACACACAAATGCGTGCACAAACACGCACAAACACCCATTTATCTAGATCCTCATCTCTCCCCATGTCCGCATGTGTATCTCACACACTCACTCTCTAATTATGTATATGTGTCTCCATGTTACACAACACAAAACCCATGTACATGTCTCTCTATCCTCCACACACATAGACACAAAGAATCTGTTATCATTGCCTCAGTCTCTAATATATCACACACGCACACTGTCTCTCTCTCTTGCAAACACGCTCATCAAGGGTTTCCCCGTGAATAACTTATCGTCTATTCATCAACAGTCGTGGTAGTACGGCAAACACGAGACATGAAAAAGAATAAATCTACATGTGCTTAGACCACCTAGAATGACTACTAGGACTAGAGCAAGCCAAAAAGCGCGCCGCCGTCACCCCCTCCTTGTCAGCGACGGGAAAATCTTTGTTTTACACAGTCGAGAAGTCATTGTGATAAGGCCCCACATGCCGAGGCGTTGAATAGAATGTAGATGCTAGTTTACGGAAGCAAGTATCGATAATACGTTTGTATCTCCATACTTATATTTCTTCTCTTATAAAAAACCGAGGTGGTGATGGTGGTACGTGTGCCATCTTGCAATATAGACCGTCCGATCTATATCTGCGGATGGAAATTAAACTAAAAGATACCCGCACCCCTCTCCACATTTTCAGACAAGGCCTTCCCTCGTTCAACCCTATCTCCAACAGACCTCATTGTTGAGAAATTAAGAACGGAAGCCTCTGGAACAAACTGGCCTGGTGGCCGCTGCCGGTGTCGTCAATCCCCATGCCTCCGCTCAGTCTGACCACCAACCACCACCACACCCCACTCTTCTTCACCTTATCTCATATTTCTCGAGATATCATTAGGTTTTACACATGGGATTACTCCCGCAAGGGTCAATCACAACAAGTGTTTTATAAAAAAATGCATCTTGATGTTCCGTGCAATGCACGGATCTTGCTAGTACTCCTACACAAGACTAAGTTGGTGATGCTGGTGTGTCTTCCATCGTCGTTTCTGACCATTAGATCTACATCTAAGGATTGTGAGGTAAGTTGTTGCCTTTTCTCACCAACATCCCACTTGTCTACCAATTTGCAGAAAAACCCATAATTAGTATCTTAAAGCCAACCACATCCCTCCCTGACCTCACCAAAGCATCCCAAGGAATATATTCTAATTGAAACATATGTATATCAAAATTAGAGTGTTTTGTACCAAGTTTGTGAATAAGTATTATTCTAATTATGATTCGTTGCAACGGACATGAACATTGCTAGTATTTCCAACCATGCATTTTTTTCCTAGTATTCCATAGTTTCGAGTTTTCCATCAAGATATTAGTCACTCATGGTCGATATTTGCTTTCAATCATGTACACATATGCACTATGTAACTAGCCTTGCTTATTGGCTTCCAAAGCTTAACTTTCACTCCTACTTACAATATGTAGAGTATTTAACAAAAAAACTACCAATTTCAACCAGCCCTAGGAAGAATCTATTGTACAAAAAATAGCAAAAACATACCCAAAATTTCTTAATCCACGCCAAAAACTACTACCTAGTACTACTACCGATTAGGTTTGTTTAAACCCATTTATGACAGGGTTGGCCCACACGTCCGTGCTGACGAGGAAGCTTAAACCAACACATTTTGTTTGACCGTTGACACGAGGGACCCACATCTGACCTTCTATCCTTTTATTCCCCCTCAAATCATTATTTTTCCTGAACATTACTTCAAACAGTACTCATGCGTGTTCGTCGGTGGCGCCGGTGATGAGCGAGTTGGCCGCCGCTCCGCCGGACGGGTCGGATGCCGCGCTGGCCTCCGCACGGGTTGGCAGGCTGGCCCGAGTGTGCCTCACGAGCGAGCAAGCTGCCGCGCTGGCCTTCGCTCGAGCCAGATGGCTGGCCTGAGTGCGGCGCGCGTGAGCAAGCCGCCGTGTTGCCGTGCCAATCTAGCTAGCAAACCTTGCAGACAAGCAGCTGGACGGAGCTATCTTGGCTAGCTAGCGGCCGCGAGCGCCGGACGAAGCTGGCATCCGGGCTGCCGCAACATGGGCTCCGCACCGCCGGCGGTTTTGACCTCGCCTTCTACCGGTGGCGGTAGCTGCGTCCCATAGCCGAGGATGACTAGGTGGACGGGCCGGAGGTAGGAGGTCACTCGAGGATTTTTGTTGGTAAGAGCATGTACAATGGTTGATAAGGTAGTCTTATCTTAAGTCTGCCACGTATGCAAGTGGTAGTAGTTTCTTGGCATTTTAGTGGTTTCTTGCATTATTAGGGGTTTCTTATAAGGAACAATGTACGTACTACTAGCGACAAAAGGCGATTCTAGGTTGCGTTGTACTCCAACGAGTACTACTAGTGGTCGCGGGAGTGTATACCTCGTTTTGTGGGTTCGATCCCGGCCGAACGCACGGCGGCCTTTTTTTAAAATAGTACTACTACACTTTGTTGCGAGCCATATTTTACACGGGTAGTTTGAGTTTTGAAGTCGAACGGACGTGCGGCCCCACAATCTGGGTGCACTCGACAGCTGTCACATCCCTAGCTTCTGGTGCTGCCTAGTGTTTGCATCATGTTTAAATTTTGAAACTTGAACTGAGGAAATTTGGAAGCCTCAAAAACTTAAATAAAAGAAGGGCAAAAACCCTAAAATCGCATTCATTGTTCCAAAATGCTCTTCTTAAATGTTTGATAATTTTTGGCAAGGGTTCTGGTCCCAACCAAAATATTGAACATTTTTAAGGATTTATTTTTGGGACTTTGAATTTAAATCATTAGCTATTTGAATTTGAATTATATTCATATAATTAGAATATAATTTCAAATACCCCTGAAATATTTTATGAGCTTTTGGAGAAGTCCATCTAGCAAAATAAAAATATTCAGAGGACTTTTTGGCATTGTTTGAATTTGTTTAAATTCAAAACAATGGCAAAAGATATTAATAAAAGAAAACAGAACAATAAAACAGAGCAGAGAGCACTTCCCTCGCGCCAGCAACCGGCCCAGCTCCTGTGCTGGCAGCCCACCGGTGCAGCCCAGCCCACCAGGCGTTCCCCCCTTGTCGTCTTCCCCGCACCAGTAGGCAGCGCGCGTGGCCGACGGGCGCCGACGCTGCCTCGGCCACCTCCTGCTTCCCCGGCCACCTCCTGCTTCCACCGCGACGCCACGGCCCTTCTAGCATCGCCACGCAGCCCCTGGCTCCCTCTCTCACTCTCCTCGCTCCTTCCCCCCTCCTCTGTTTCTCGCACGCAGCCACCGAGCGGAGCTCGTCGCCGCCGTCCACTGCCACCACGGCCACCGGGCCTCCCTCGCTTCCCCGACTAGCCCACAAGCTCCGCCACTCCGTCCTTGACCCACCTCACCGAGCCACGCCCCTCCAGAAGCCCCCGAACGACCTCACCGGGCTCGTCTTCTACCTCGGACCCGACGGCCATCACCGTCAAATTTGTCGGCTCCGGACCGTCCCCGACATCGCCGAGCGTTCCGTCGTCACCGCCGTGAGCCCCTCTTCCTTTCCCCTCACCTCTCTCTCTCGCGCGTGCCCTGTAGCCGCTGCCCCGCGAGCGCCCGAAGCCGCCGTCCGCCATGGCCGGCGAGCTCCGTGCCCCCGAGCACCTCTGCCTCGCGTAGTAGCTCCGACGTGCTCCTGCTGCCCCGTAGCTACCGCCTGTGCTCTCTGTTTGCTCGAACGCGAGCTGCAGCCCCACGCCCGCGCTTTCCCGAACTCCGGCCGCCGCAGAAGCGGACACCGCCATCGACTTAGGTCGTCTCCGGCGACCCCTCTAGCACCAGCTGACGCGGACGAGGCCCAGGGTTCCAACGGTGCCATCCGCGCCCCGAACCGTGGCCCGTGCTGCGTTTCCGGATCGCGCCGCCGTCTCGGGCCTCGCCGGCATCATGTCGCCGGTGGGTTTGACCCACTTTGACCACGGCGGGACCCCCCCCTGTGTCCATGACATGTGGGGCCGGCCTTTGACTGAATTAGTGTAGGATTTTAATTAGTGCTAATTTCCCTGTTAGTTTAGGTGTTAGGTTAGTTAACACTAATTAATTTAGTTAATTAATTTAGCCACTGACATGTCCAAAATAATTCCTTTCTGGAATTTAAATAAATCTTAAATGATTTAATATTTTCAGAAAATGTCCAAAATTTCTAAAAATCATATAAAATCAACCGTAACTCAGAATGAAATAAATTATATATAAAAAATGATCAGAAAAATCCAATCTATCCATCTATACCATTTTCATGCATGTTAGAACAACTTATAGCTGCTGTTTAGCACAAATCATATAAATGGCATTTGAATTTCACATATGGAGTTTGGATTTGAACTTAGGGTTCAAACCTACTTCATTTAACTTTGTTGCTAGCTGCATTAGCACAAATCACATCATATTGCCATGTCACATTCATGCATCATATTGTCGCATTGCATTGATTGTGTTCTTCCTTGTTTGCCGGTAATTGTCCCCTCTCGATAGACGTGTACCGGTGATGTGATCGATGACACCGATGAAGAGCTATATTATCTTCAGAAGTGCCAGGCAAGCAAAACCCCCTTGTTCATTCCGATACAATCCCACTCTCTTGCTCCTGCTCTCTTTTACTGCATTAGGACAACAACGATTCATCTGTTACATGCTGCGGTAGCTGAACCCCTTTATCCTCTGCATGACCTGTCATTCCACAGTAAATAGATGAAACCCACTAGCATGAGTAGGAGTTGTTTGAGCCCTGTTGTGCCTACTCATTCTTGTTTGTTTGTCATGCCTGCTACTGCTTAGAGTTGAGTCAGGTCTGATTCATCGGGAATGAATCAGAGGTGTGTGAACATGTCCTACTGTGTGTAAGCTAAGTGTGTGAACACGATTTGGTAAAAGGTATCGGTGAGAGGCCATGTAGGGTACATGGTGGGTTGTCTCATTGAAGCCGTCCTCAGGAACTGAGTTCTGTGTTTGTGATCCATGATTCAGCTACTACCACACATTGGGCCCGAAACCAATGGACCCTCTCGGCTTCTTAATCACCCTTGTCCTCTGTCCAGGAGTTGCAAGTAGTTTCTGGTGTTTGTAGTATGCTGGAGGCCGTGGGCAGCGCTGACCGAAGGGGTGAGCTGTGATGCGGTAGGCACGTGGCCGGGTATACCGGGCGCCCGTTTGGTGTCACGAAACCCTGTTCACATCGTTTGGGGCTGTGAGCGAAACTCCGGCCGGATCTCCTCATGGATGGAACCCGAATAGGTGATAAACCTAGACTAGAGACTCGAGTGTTTAGGTAGGCCGTGGCCGACACCCACGTTGGGCTTCCGCTTGAAGGTTGCCGAGTACATGTCGTGTAAACGGCGGTAAGTGGTGAGAGCGTGTGTGAAGAAGTACACCCCTGCAGGGTTAACATCATCTATTCGAATAGCCGTGTCCGCGGAAAAGGACTTCTGGGTTGCCTGTACAGTTCATAGACAAGTGAAAGTGGATACTCTAAAATACGCAAGATAAGCGTGAGTGCTATGGATGGCGTTCTCGTAGGGAGACGGGAGCAGATCCATAGTGGTGTATTGATATGGTGATTATGTCGACTCGTGTGCGCCACCTCAAAAGAGTTACTTGCAGTCGTAGTTCAGGATAGCCACCGAGTCAAAGCTGGCTTGCTGCAGTTAAACCCCACCATCCCCTTTGTTGATAATGATGCATATGTAGTTAGTTCTAATGTAAGTCTTGCTGGGTACATTTGTACTCACGTTGCTTAATTTATGTTTTTGCAGAGAGACTTCAGTCTCACTAATAGTTCCACGTGGACTTCGACGTTTAGCTTGTTACCTCAGCTACGATCTTGTGCCTCGGCAGGATTTGGTAGATAGTCAGGCTTCTCAGCCTTTTTCATTTATAGATGTCTGTACTCAGACATGATAGCTTCCGCTTGTGTTTTGACTTGTATGCTCTGAGTGTTGGGTCATGAGACTCATGTTTGTAATTTCTCGCTCCTCGGAGCCTATTGAATAAATACTTGAGTCGTAGAGTCATCTTGTGATGCCATGTTGTGTTTGCACATATCGAGCATATTGTGTGTATGTTATTGAAATGCTTGGTATGTGTGGGATCTGACTATCTAGTTGTTTATCTTTAGTAGCCTCTCTTACCGGGAAATGTCTCCTAGTGTTTCCACCGAGCCATGGTAGCTTGCTACTGCTCCGGAACACTTAGGCTGGCCGGCATGTGTCCTTCTTCGTTCCTGTGTCTGTCCCTTCGGGGAAATGTCACGTGATGAATACCGGAGTCCTGTTAGCCCGCTACAGCCCGGTTCACCAGAGTCCTGCTAGCCCAGTGCTACAGCCTGGATTCACTCGCTGATGACCGACACGTTCGATGCTGGGTCATGGATGCCTGTCCCTGTAAGTTTGTGCCACTTTGGGTTTACGACTAGCCATGTCAGCCCGGGCTCCTTATCATATGGATGCTAGCGACACTATCATATACGTGTGCCAAAAGGCGCAAACGGTCCCGGGCAAAGGTAAAGCGACACCCGTGGGAATACCGTGCATGAGACCGCAAAGTGATATGAGGTGTTACATGCTAGATCGATGTGGCATTGAGTCGGGGTCCTGACAGCGTTGGTATCAGAGCTTGACTGCCTTTAGGATTACCAAGCCAAACTGGTCGAAGTTGAGTCTAGAAATTCTTTAGTTATATAAGGGAATTTATTGTGGGATGGAACGTAAGGCTCTTTTTACTCCTTATACCTTATGCCCTTCTGATCTGAGTCATCTTATCTTTCCTACGGGGATTAAGAACTAGGTTATCTCTTCTTTCTATCAGGATCACGTGTTACTAATCCGTAGACTTATAGAATTGTTGGAATTAAGCCTCAGTTCAGTTTCTACCTCTGTATGTTAATTATTGATCTCGAGACCTTGATATTGTGCTTCTGAGTGGCTATGCCACCATTTTTGTAGCATGTCTCAAATCTTTTTGAGCATTTATAGCCGTTATGCTGTCCGAGTCATCCCAGGTTTCTAAATAGTCTGATGCATTTGCAAATCCTTTCTTTCCGTTCCCGATGTCCCTTATGGTCGGAATAAGCACACTAACCGGTGCGTTGAGGTAATTTATTGCCTTGACATATATGTTGGAGCTACTATTATGACCCTAGGTGTTTTAGGGAGTCACCTAGTAATCTAGCAATGTTTTATGTTCCCAGTGTGAAGATTCTGGCCATCATTCTCGAAAGCATCTCGTGGTGCTACTTAGGAGTAGGTATTCTATTCTTGGGTTCTTGAACCCGAGATTCACTCTACTTACTTCATGTTGATAATGTTTGCTAGTTCTTTTAGGTTATTAGTAACCTTTGCGATAGTCCTCGAGGTTCATGGTACATCCTTCTTCCAATTACCATGAACCATTCTTGGTAGGAGTTCTTCTGAACAAAAAGATGACAACAAGAGTGCTCTCGATGAGTTCTCCATGCTATATTGTGACTCTGCCAGCTCAACCTTTCTGCATGGGTTATCCGGAAGAATTATGTTTAACCTGGTTCGACATACTAATCTATGCATCCACAACTCAGAAAGTTATATGTTCCTTTGAGTTGTCCCTCTTTAGTTGTCTACTGACCTTCGTCTATCAATTGATAGTCAAGAGTATGCATGCATTCGTTTATCGATGCCTATTACTCTTGTGGTCCGTCAAGCCATTCTATCGCGGAATGACTAGGAGAAACAAACTCCAGTACCTCTTCCATATCCAGGATTGGGTCAAAGAAGTTGTGCTCCACAGAACAAATTGCTAATCCAGCTTTTGTTCTGCTCTACCTTGGAGTATTACCATCTTTATATCGGGATTGTTATAGGAATTGCACACCATCCTATGAACTCTTGATACAGTGATACTTCCTACCATCACTAGTCATTCCTCGGTTCCGTGTTATAGTAACCGGAACACCGACAAGTAAATCGTGATGTGTGAAATCAATACTGCTAGCAACTCCGTTGCTTGGTAGTTAAATGGACAATAACCTCATTCTTAACGTGTTGGTTCTTGAATCATCATTCTAAGATTGATCGTGCTACCTTGTCCATCTTCCTAGTGCACATTTTGATTGATGAGTTAGGATTTTTTCAAGTCCACGCTCATTTGATCATATCGTCTTGCCCTGAAAAGCAAGATTGTTCTCAAGCTTAGTAACATAGCGGTGGTTCGTGATTTTCCAAAGATCTTCTCGGAAGTATTAACAGGTTGTCACCTGACCGCTATGTTGAGCTCGTGATCAAGTTGGTTTCTTGTGAACCACCCTCTCTCCAAGATCGGTGTTAGATATCCCTGAGCTAGTTGGTTAAGCTAGACAACAACTTGGAGAGTTGGAAGATAAAAGCTTGCCTAACTTAGTTCGTTCCAAAGGGATATTCTTGTGTAGTGTGTGTTGAAGAAAGATGATATCTTCATCGATTGGTCCCTGTGATCAGTTGCTGGACCTATTGTCTTATCAATCCTTTGATTTGAGTGTGGGCTATCGTCAAATCAAATCAGTACCAACGATGCTCGTAATGTTGTTTTACTCGTGGTTGATCCCTCGAGCATACACCATTACATCTTTGGTCTGACCAATGCTATCACCGTGTTCACATGATGGTGGAAGTCCAGTGATATGGAAATTCCGATGAGTTGTTGTTGAGCCCATCAGTAGCATTTCGTCTCCCCCCATGAATCATGTTGAACATCAACCTAGGGTTGAAAATTTTGTAAGCAATGTCTTCGTGCTCCGTTCATGAAGCCTATGTTTGGATGAAAGTAGTGACTTCCTCTAATTCATGTGCATCTGATGTAAGTTGCCGCCATGAATTCGAGGAAGATTGTTTTGTTTCCTTTGGAATCATCCCAAATCAGTCATGCACACGTGCGAAGTATTCTGTAGTCTGGAGGCTTGCAACCTTCATTCTATATGTGTCCCTAGCACACTAAGCCACCGATTGACTTGTTCAAGGAAAATAAGTCTATGCTTGGGATCTAATCCATGGACTTGCGTAAAGACTTCGATATCCTCGATGATGGTTCCTTAGTAGAACTCGGTAGTGTTTTTATTATAAGACTACCATGTGATCATGTTTGTCTGGGACAGCGTGTTCACACGTGTGTAGCAGAACCGGCTCGTGTTTTTGGAGCTTGCTATCATAGTTCATTCCCCGAGAATCTCGCAACGTCATCTCGTCGATTTGTGTTGCAAACTTTCGTTTTTCTTCCTAGACTCGATGAGTCTGGAATATCCTGACACCAGCCAGATCTCAATCTCAGGCAGATATGATGGTTGGAACATTTCCCAAGAACTATAATATTGGTCTCTCGATAACCGGTAAAGTGGATGTCGTGGCCAACACACCCCGCCGGGAGACCTAATATTGTAGTATCTTGATTGGAGAAGTTGGCCACCTCCCCATAGGGATTTCGTAGGATTTACTCCCTAGTTGCCCCTATGGATTTCTGTGTTCCGAAGTCCGACCTTTTTACTTGATGTTCTAGATATCAAACCATATCTATGAATGGGTTACACTAGCACATCAAGGAGAACATTGGCAGCGGAGTGCTAAATGTCTCTCGGTCGATCATCCAAATTTCGTTCCCTTGGCCTCGCTAAGGTGAAATCTGAGAAAGTGTTATCCTCCTTTGCATCTGCATCGTCCATCGCTATTCATCATGGTAGTATGTTGTGTTGTCAGCACCCTTGACACGGATGTTGATAAAACCTTGATGATTGTGGAAATGCTCAAGTTCTTGAGAGCACGCACAAGCGCTACGTGTTATCATCGGCTCTAACTGGGATTCCTCTCAGTTTCCTCGGCAATGCTATGACCTTTTCAAACAGTGAATTCACTCTCTATTGTTGGGTTCTTCCCCGGTTACCAGAATCATTCCCAGCATTTGCATTTTGTTCCCAGCTTGCACCGCCAATGTGCCATTCTACCATGGGTCTCTTCCATTTCCGGTGATAAGCAAAAATCATCCATTGCGTTGTCTTCAACAAGGTAGTCCACATCATCCATTCTAGTCCGGGTGTACCATTCCTTTGCACTCCGCCAAACGATTGTTGTGAATTGCCTTAAGCTGGTATGAAGAATCTCAATGATCTCTATATCAAAGGTAATTCTTTTTGCCACTTAAGGTAATAATCTACGAATCACCCTCCTCCAGGATGTTTCGTTGTGGTATCATGGCAACTCAACTCCTCGCTACGTTGACAACCGATCACCACATTCTTAAGTCTGGAATTGTTGTCTACTTAGCGAGCCCTCGTCATCTGTCTCACTCCATTTCTTCAGATGTATGCTTCGTGTCTCAGCTCAAGAGATGTTGCTATGACTCACTTTGTGAGCTGATCCTAAGTTGATTGACCTTCGAGAAGATAGATTCTTCTAGAGTTTTCCTTTCCTCTTCTCGTCATGCTAGTTGGAGTTCTCAGAGCAAGACGACGGGACAAAGATGGTGAACGAATCAACGCTTTTATGAAGTGCACCCTGGATCGTGAAGATTATACTAGTTTGCGTTTCCCCTTCATCTTACCCTACGCTTGAATCTCGAGACGAGATTCTTGTTTAGTGGGGGTGAGTTGTCACATCCCTAGCTTCTGGTGCTGCCTAGTGTTTGCATCATGTTTAAATTTTGAAACTTGAGCTGAGGAAATTTGGAAGCCTCAAAAACTTAAATAAAAGAAGGGCAAAAACCCTAAAATCTCATTCATTGTTCCAAAATGCTCTTCTTAAATGTTTGATAATTTTTGGCAAGGGTTCTGGTCCCAACCAAAATATTGAACATTTTTAAGGATTTATTTTTGGGACTTTGAATTTAAATCATTAGCTATTTGAATTTGAATTATATTCATATAATTAGAATATAATTTCAAATACCCCTAAAATATTTTATGAGCTTTTGGAAAAGTCCATCTAGCAAAATAAAAATATTCAGAGGAGTTTTTGGCATTGTTTGAATTTGTTTAAATTCAAAACAATGGCAAAAGATATTAATAAAAGAAAACAGAACAATAAAACAGAGCAGAGAGCACTTACCTGGCGCCAGCAACCGGCCCAGCTCCTGTGCTGGCAGCCCACCGGTGCGGTCCAGCCCACCAGGCGTTCCCCCTTGTCGTCTTCCCCGCGCCAGTAGGCAGCGCGCGTGGCCGATGGGCGCCGACGCTGCCTCGGCCACCTCTTGCTTCCCCGGCCACCTCCTGCTTCCACCGCGACGCCACGGCCCTTCTAGCATCGCCACGCAGCCCCTGGCTCCCTCTCTCACTCTCCTCGCTCCTTCCCCCCTCCTCTGTTTCTCGCATGCAGCCACCGAGCGGAGCTCGTCGCCGCCGTCCACTGCCACCACGGCCACCGGGCCTCCCTCGCTTCCCCGACTAGCCCACAAGTTACGCCACTCCGTCCTCGACCCACCTCACTGAGCCACGCCCCTCCAGAAGCCCCTGAACGACCTCACCGGGCTCATCTTCTACCTTGGACCCGCCGGCCATCACCGTCAAATTCGTCGGCTTCGGACCGTCCCCGACCTCGCCGAGCGTTCCGTCGCCACCATCATGAGCCCTTCTTCCTTTCCCCTCACCTCTCTCTCTCTCGCGCGTGCCCTGTAGCCGCTGCCCCGCGAGCGCCCGAAGCCGCCGTCCGCCATGGCCGGCGAGCTCCGTGCCCCCGAGCACCTCTGCCTCGCGTAGTAGCTCCGACGTGCTCCTGCTGCCCCGTAGCTACCGCCTGTGCTCTACGTTCGCTCGAACACGAGCTGCAGCCCCACGCCCGCGCTTTCCCGAACTCCGGCCGCCGCGGAAGCGGACACCGCCATTGATTTAGGTCGTCTCCGGTGACCCCTCTAGCACCAGCCGACGCGGACGAGGCCCAGGGTTCCAACGGTGCCATCCGCGCCCCAAACCGTGGCCCGTGCTGCGTTTTCGGATCGCGTCGCCGTCTCGGGCCTCGCCGGCGTCATGTCGCCAGTGGTTTTGACCCACTTTGACCACGACGGGACCCCCCCTCTGTCCATGACATGTGGGGCCGGCCTTTGACTGAATTAGTGTAGGATTTTAATTAGTGCTAATTGCCCTGTTAGTTTAGGTGTTAGGTTAGTTAACACTAATTAATTTAGTTAATAAATTAAGCCACTGACATGTGGGCCCAGCCCTGCTGACATTTTCGTTAGTATTAGTTTAACCTTAATCAACCCAGTTAACCAACTGAGTCACTGACCAGTGGGCCCCACTGGTCAGGTTTGACCCGGACCAGCCTCTGATGACATGTGACGTCATGCCAACGTCATGCTGATGCAATAATTCCTTTCTGGAATTTAAATAAATCTTAAATGATTTAATATTTTCAGAAAATGTCCAAAATTTCTAAAAATCATATAAAATCAACCGTAACTCAGAATGAAATAAATTATATATGAAAAATGATCAAAAAAATCCAATCTATCCATCTGTACCATTTTCATGCATGTTAGAACAACTTATAGCTGCTGTTTAGCAGAAATCATATAAATGGCATTTGAATTTCACATATGGAGTTTGGATTTGAACTTAGGGTTCAAACCTACTTCATTTAACTTTGTTGCTAGCTGCATTAGCACAAATCACATCATATTGCCATGTCACATTCATGCATCATATTGTCGCATTGCATTGATTGTGTTCTTCCTTGTTTGCCGGTAATTGTCCCCTCTCGATAGACGTGTACCGGCGATGTGATCGATGACACCGATGAAGAGCTATATTATCTTCAGAAGTGCCAGGCAAGCAAAACCCCCTTGTTCATTCCGATACAATCCCACTCTCTCGCTCCTGCTCTCTTTTACTGCATTAGGACAACAACGATTCATCTGTTACATGCTGCGGTAGCTGAACCCCTTTATCCTCTGCATGACCTGTCATTCCACAGTAAATAGATGAAACCCACTAGCATGAGTAGGAGTTGTTTGAGCCCTGTTGTGCCTACTCATTCTTGTTTGTTTGTCATGCCTGCTACTGCTTAGAGTTGAGTCAGGTCTGATTCATCGGGAATGAATCAGAGGTGTGTGAACATGTCCTACTGTGTGTAAGCTAAGTGTGTGAA
Organism: Triticum dicoccoides; assembly: GCF_002162155.2. Classification (NCBI taxonomy): domain Eukaryota; kingdom Viridiplantae; phylum Streptophyta; class Magnoliopsida; order Poales; family Poaceae; genus Triticum; species Triticum dicoccoides. Next base: position 143,828,927 of record NC_041387.1, on the reverse strand, counting down.
CACGATTTGGTAAAAGGTATCGGTGAGAGGCCATGTAGGAGTACATGGTGGGTTGTCTCATTGAAGCCGTCCTCAGGAACTGAGTTCTGTGTTTGTGATCCATCATTCAGCTACTACCACGCATTGGGCCCGAAACCAATGGACCCTCTCGGCTTCTTAATCACCCTTGTCCTCTGTCCAGGAGTTGCAAGTAGTTTCTGGTGTTTGTAGTATGCTGGAGGCCGTGGGCAGCGCTGACTGGAGGGGTGGGCTGTGATGCGGTAGGCATGTGGCCGGGTATACCAGGCGCCTGTTTGGTCTCACGGAACCCTGTTCACATCGTTTGGGGCTGTGAGCGAAACTCCGGCCGGATCTCCTCATGGATGGAACCCGAATAGGCGATAAACCTGGACTAGAGACTCGAGTGTTTAGGTAGGCCGTGGCCGACACCCACGTTGGGCTTCCGCTTGAAGGTTGCCAAGTACATGTCGTGTAAACGGCGGTAAGTGGTGAGAGTGTGTGTGAAGAAGTACACCCCTGCAGGGTTAACATCATCTATTCGAATAGCCGTGTCCGCGGAAAAGGACTTCTGGGTTGCCTGTACAGTTCATAGACAAGTGAAAGTGGATACTCTAAAATACGCAAGATAAGCGTGAGTGCTATGGATGGCGTTCTCGTAGGGAGACGGGAGCGGATCCATAGTGGTGTATTGATATGGTGATTATGTGGACTCGTGTGCGCCACCTCAAAAGAGTTACTTGCAGTCGTAGTTCAGGATAGCCACCGAGTCAAAGCTGGCTTGCTGCAGTTAAACCCCACCATCCCCTTTGTTGATAATGATGCATATGTAGTTAGTTATGATGTAAGTCTTGCTGGGTACATTTGTACTCACGTTGCTTAATTTATGTTTTTGCAGAGAGACTTCAGTCTCACTAATAGTTCCACGTGGACTTCGACGTTTAGCTTGTTACCTCAGCTACGATCTTGTGCCTCGGCAGGATTTGGTAGATAGTCAGGCTTCTCAGCCCTTTTCATTTATAGATGTCTGTACTCAGACATGATAGCTTCCGCTTGTGTTTTGACTTGTATGCTCTGAGTGTTGGGTCATGAGACTCATGTTTGTAATTTCTCGCTCCTCGGAGCCTATTGAATAAATACTTGAGTCGTAGAGTCATGTTGTGATGCCATGTTGTGTTTGCACATATCGAGCATATTGTGTGTATGTTATTGAAATGCTTGGTATGTGTGGGATCTGACTATCTAGTTGTTTATCTTTAATAGCCTCTCTTACCGGGAAATGTCTCCTAGTGTTTCCACCAAGCCATGGTAGCTTGCTACTACTCCGGAACACTTAGGCTGGCCGGCATGTGTCCTTCTTCGTTCCTGTGTCTGTCCCTTCAGGGAAATGTCACGCGATGAATACCGGAGTCCTGTTAGCCCGCTATAGCCCGGTTCACCGGAGTCCTGCTAGCCCAGTGCTACAGCCTGGATTCACTCGCTGATGACCGACACGTTCGATGCTGGGTAATGGATGCCTGTCCCTGTAAGTTTGTGCCACTTTGGGTTTACGACTAGCCATGTTAGCCCGGGCTCCTTATCATATGGATGCTAGCGACACTATCATATACGTGTGCCAAAAGGCGCAAACGGTCCCGGGCAAAGGTAAAGCGACACCCGTGGGAATACCGTGCGTGAGACCGCAAAGTGATATGAGGTGTTACATGCTAGATCGATGTGGCATTGAGTCGGGGTCCTGACAACAGCCTAGCCACGTGAACGGGTTTTCCTTCCCAGCTTCCCGTGGCTCGTGTGCTCTCCCTAGCCGCACCTCGCTTGCAGCTTCCTCATCAGCTAGTAGCATATTTAAACTAGCGCCTCCCAATTAAGCCCGAGGAGCCGGAAAAGCCTGGCGGGGCATTGGGAACTGTGCAATATGGCTCTGTACGTAAAGTGCTATACTACTACTCTGTAGCTTGTGGCGTTGCACGCATGGACTTCACTCCATTATCGGCTCTACTATAAAAGAAATTCCTCTTGACGTCTTTTTTTTAAACAGAGGCAAAAGCTTTGCTTCATCTCATTCATAAAGAAGGAACTACTAACAAAGTTCGACGAGATCCATTACACCTCCACAAATGGAAGCGAAAAGCCTAGTCTCGCTGTATCAAATAACTCAAATGTTCTTCCCCTGCAGTAACCGTCACTGATAACAGGCTACTACTGTGTGCGTGAGAGGAGTGGCTAAGTAGGCCAGCTACTCCTATGTGAGAGGAGCGGCTGAATATAGCACCAAGAGTACCCACTAGGCCACTACGCAGGTGTACTTCCCCTGCATTGATAGTACAGTGATGGTACCAGAGAACAGTAGTACCCTCCACTTCCAACTGTAGCTCCTTCGCCCTAAGATTCAAGAGTTCAAAACTGGTGCACTATACTAGACTAGACTAGAAGTACAGTACATCGCACTACTAGTTGAGAAAAGTAGTACTAGTACTGCTAAAATACGAGTACGTACTCCTCCGTCACATAATGTAAGACGTTTTTTGACACTAGTTGGCGTGTACAAAAAATGGCAAAAACATACCCAAAATTTCTTAATCCACGCCAAAAACTACTACCTAGTGCCAAAAATTTCTTACTAGTGCTATTATTTACAGTATAATGCAATCCCATAATGTTCCATAATGCTAGTACTAGTAGTAAATAATAGCCTCACCCCTTCACTGAGGAACGATCTACAGTTCAAAGGGACGAGGCCCTGCGGTTACTACGCTCTTGTCTCCTCCTTGCTAGTTCCCCTCCCCCTGAGGAGAAGGCAGTTCGTCGCTGCTCCCATGGATTCGTCAGGCGGTTCTCCTCCTCGTCGGGGCTGGGAGACCTTGGACGATGATCCTCTGGGAGAAATCACACGCCGCTCTGACGTCCTCACCACCGCAAGACTCGGTGCTTCCTGCACCAACTTTTTCAAGACGCTGCTTAAACAGGCTTGGGAAAGGGCCATGCTCGTTGGTCTTCCATGCGTCCTCGAGTAGAAGTTTCTTCTATGGGACAATCCTTCGAATAGTCCACTACTCCCTGGCCATGGTTGCACGTTGACTCCGCTAGAGTTGCTGATGTTGAGAGGTAGTAGGATTTTGTCCGATGAACAGGTCAGTAATGGAGTTTGATCATGTAGTACTTAGTTATTCCATTTCCATCCTGTAGTTTCTCCGCTGCCCACCGTCTTATATATAGGTCTAAGTTGGTGCCAACGAAGATTGGCCTGCATACCTCCGGCCGGATACCACCATCATTTTGCACAACATCCACAGCAGTGCGGCCGTTCCGGTAGACCCCTTCTCCACCATTGGGATCGGCCTTCCGGACTGGCTGGGCTTGAATATGTATGATGATGCCTACATGAGATTGAAGAAGATAGAAATTGCGGACCCGCCGACAAAGCGACGCGGCTACAAAGATTACTATCTCATCGCGGTGTTCGACATAAGGATTGCCATCAATGCAATACGCAGTAATGGCAGAGGCTGGCGCATGTTGGCGACGACAGATTTGTACCCCTACACGTTCGAAGACGCCGTGCGCCATCTAGGCCGCATCTTCGCGGTGTCAAGCTAGGGGACTTGTTTCATCTCGTTGCCATCCTACAGTATGGGAGATTACAAACGGAATGCACAAACCATCATTTGCATCCCTAATGGTACTCCATTATTTTGCAGCGACCAGTCATCCCCCGATCAAAATAAGATCGCCGATCCTGAATGTGCATTTGCATCCGCGATTCGGTCTAACCTGGAACCTTGTAGCTAACTTTGGCATATTCGGATCAACTATCTTAGCAGTTGTTACCCATGGTACCACTGATGTGCGACATGGTCACACAATCTACCACAATCGGACCATCACCATCTACCCAGGTATTCCACTTTTTTAACCCTCTCGCCTTCTCTTTCATTGTTGTACTAGTAGTATACTTAGTAGTACTAGTAGGAGTACTTTTTACCTTGGAGGACGCGTATAGCTAGCTAGGCCCTTGAAGACTTGAACCCACTAGCTGCCACCATTTTTGTTTTTCCATGTCTTACTATCTCATCCATGTAGCCAAGAGTGGCTATATATAATAAGCCGGTTATTTTACTTCCTCTATACCGGAGTAGTACTATTTGCTGCACAGTATTACTGACCGCCATATTTGAGCACAACATTTTTATGCATGGACCTTGACTATGTACGTCACCATGTGTACAGATCTGGGATGCCATGTGTACCAGATGAACGGAACCGAGTTCGACCCCCGTGATGCTACGTGGGTGCCGAGGAACACTCTTGGAGAGTACACGCTTTTCATCAGGGACAACTACCCCATTGTGAAGCGGATGCCACCTTCCGTGCACGACACGGAAGGCCTGCCGTTCATAAAGCATGGTTGTGTCTTCATTGTGCACTGCCGGATGAACGACATGCTGGGACACGCTATCCCTGATTTATGCCGCTTCAGCTTGGATGAGTCTCCATCGTGTGGAACCGGACTAGAAAGCTGCGACAATGATTCCCATTGCCCACCACTATGGATCGTGCCATCCATGAAGAACACCTGGGACTAGAACCTGGAGGAGGACATGCATGTAGCCCATCGATAACGTGTAAGTGGAGTACGGTAATTGTGAACGGTAGCGCTGTGAATATATGTAGACTAGTCTTGCACAAATTTATCACATGAATTGGAGATGAACTTGTGTGGCATACTGGCATTTGTCCTTTAGAATTTATTACTAGTAAATGTGTTATGTGTACGTGCAACTTGTGTGGTTGTTGCACGGGCTCCAACACGCTCTTTGAGAAAAAAAGGTGGCACAACTTTGGATATATGTGATGTGGCGGCATCATACAGTAGCATCGTTCGCTATAGTTGTAGTACACTCCTACTAGGACGAAAATTCCTATAAAACCTTGTGCTTGGCTCTTTGCCTCTTCGGGAGGTTCAACAATTCGTACACGTGTGAACCTTGCACTTGGCTCTTCGCCTCTTCGGAAGATCCAACAATGATGATACTACAGTACAATATGCTTCTGCCAATCTGACACTGATTGGACTGTTGCACGTCCACCGCGAGGGCGAGGGAGAGGGAGAGGGAGGGAGAAGGAGAGGGCGCTATAGTCAAAACCCTCTCCTCGTCCTGCGAACCACCGCGCGCGTGGGCGAAGGAGAGGCGTAGTAAGCAAGCTTCTCCTTGTTCTGCAAGTTGACAGGACACATCAAAGGAGTACTAGTACTAGTAGTAGTCCATACTGCGTCCTTTCCGATTAATATGGCTTAATTTGAAACGAGAAAATACACTGGTGGTCAACGTATGTAACAATACGCTCTTTACAATCACTATATATAGTTTTGCGGCGATTATACGATCACGAGCTCATCGTAGAGCACCGTATTGCACCCTACTGGCCGGCCACATAGTCGACATGGCACTTTGTTGACTGGTTAAATTGTCACCTGGTTTCTGGGTCCCACCTGTCAGTTGACAGAGCAAAGAAATCAGTTAAACAAAACTTTACGCAGGCGCGACATGAGTCCAACCCTTGCGTGCGAACCGCCCTGGCTGTGTATGTGAGTGCATGCACGTGTCCTCCCTCGGTCTTCCAACAAAGAGTGTACATCGGCTACAAAACAAAGAGTGTGGTACATAATGTACATCTATACTTCCAACGCATTTAGCCTTTAATCTAAATCGATATTGATTGACTAATGCACCAACTTGTGCTGTAGCTATAGCCTACATGTCTATCCTTAATTACAAGCATGCAACAACCTTCATTTAATCTTCTTATCTCAATGGTCGCATGCACACATAAGTCTGCTACTTTTGGGCGTTAATTATGCCCTGGTCAATGTGTAAATCTCTAAATGTACAGTCTTTCACGGACGTAGGGAGTAGGTTGAGCACTTGAGCGTGAGCATGTGTGTTGCGTCATGTGATGTGTGCCGCATGGGTGCGTGAGTGTTGCATGCGTCCATGTGTATGTGTGAGTATTGCATGTTGCATGCATGTATGCATGCATGGGGCTTACTCCCTGCCATTGACATGTTCATATTTCAAGCTTCCTATGTTCCCTCCATATGGTGATACTACCTCTGTTCCCAAATAGTACGGAGTAAAAGCCTCCCTCTGTTCCCAAATACGGAGTATTTGTCTTTCTACAGATTTCAACAAGTGACTAGGTACCGAGCAAAATGAGTGAAGTGAGCTAGAGGCATAGGGATATTGTAGAAAGGAAGTCCTCGCGATCCATTATTCCCCATCTCGGTCAGAGAGAACTATTCAACTAGTTTTCGCAGTGAAGTGACAATACACGCTGCAGCAGATGGGACACGTAATTAATAAGCTGAACCAGCGTGTTGTTGTTGCTAAATCAGCCTTACCCAGTACTGCCATCATGTTTGCCAGTAGAGCATGCTTCCGCAAATACGCCTACGCACCTCTATCCTCCATTAACTGACATATGGGCCCTCTTGTGGTAGACCCACATGTCATCGGTGTAACTATTTACACTCTGAAGGACGGTATATCCTGGTAGTAGTACTAGTAGAATTGAAATTTAATGCACTTTCTTCCCCGTATTCCACTCTTCTTCCTCCTCTCTTCTTCCTCCTTTTCTCTTCCCCATCGTCGGCCGCACACCATTTACCCCCGCTCACTGCTCGCCCGCCCACGCCATCTTCCTTGGTAGCTCACGCGTACCATATCCCCCCGCTCACTGCTCGGCCACACGAGGAGAAGCTTCTTTGCTCGCCCGCCCGAATCCACTTCCCCGCTGGCTCGCAGGCACCGAAAACCCCAATGGCAGAACCGACTGACATGCAGAGCCGCGATTGGAATTCCCTCCCCGATGTTCTCTTGGAGCATATCTGTAGTCGTATGGACCTACTCAGCACCGTCCGTCTGGCCACATGCTCGGTGTCTTTGTGCCATCTACTCGTCTGCAACCGTCCGGCTCTATTCAAGACACCCTGCTTGCTGATGCCCGATCCTCGCAGGTGGCCCAGACACCGACTTGACGATCCTACGGAGGTTGCCGTGGTGCCCCTCGACATGCTACCACTACCCGTCCATCTGTCCTTCATGCGCGGCCACTACTAGGCAGGCATGAAGGCCAACTGGATCGTCCTCATCCAACGCACCGGTAGTCCGTGGCGTCTCGTGGATATCTACACCCAGCGAGAGATCACCCTTCCATCGTTGGATACCGCTGACATCGAGCCTCGTGGCCCGCCGGACACTCCTGCCTACTACGCACGAGACGCGTCAAGCTTTTGGCTCGACCTCTGTTTGCAGAAAGTTGTAATCTACAAAGTGCCCACACCATCAGAAGACCACATGGATTACAAGCTCATTGCCTTGTTCAACATGGGATTAGTCTATCTGGAATCCGGTCGCCATACATGGTTATGGCTCATCATCAGTCCTGTTGAGGCAACATTTCTGTCTGATGCTATAGTGCATGATGGCATCGTTTACGCGGATGACGCACAGATTGGCTGCCTATACTGGTGGAATCTATCGTCGTGTAATTGTTCTATCTCATCTCATCTTTACCTTATGAATACGACTTCCTGTTCATTTGTTACAAATTTAGAATGCATAGCATGTCTATAACCACATCATTGCTATGTGTTCCTCACATTTCCTAGATTTTTATGACCACACATGTTATTGTTAGAGTTGATATGAGAACAATTGGCATCTAATGATTGTTAGAATACATATTATGAGCATAACATCATGATTGCTATATGTTACTCTCGTTTACAAGATTTTTATAACAACGCATGTTATTGCTTAGAGTTGATATGAGAACAGTAGTAGTAAGTGCTATGGTAGAATATGAGTAGGCGCTGTCATAGCTATTTTCCTCTCATTGTTACATGATGTTTGAACCATGACAAGTTGCTAGAATATGAAAGCCATTGGCTTATTTTTTTAACTTGGGGTATGATTATGACCATAACATTGCAATTCTCTGTCTATGATATGTGTCACTGTTATAATAATCTTAACTCCACACATACTCTGAACATGATTGTTTATTTTTGTCCTTTTGGTCTCCAATTTGAATAGTTGCAGCAGACGCAAATGCGCTGGCCTTCATGATTCCAGGACCTGGAATCATACCAGCCGATGGGTGGTGGTTTATCGCTCGTTCAGCTGGCGGCGGTCATTTGATGCTCATTCGCACGTACCAAATTGACCAAACCATTACATCAAACCACATGCAGTACACTGCATGGGGCGTTCGTGACATTGATGGCTATGGTTGCTTCGTGTTCGAGAAAGATCCCAGCTCCATTGGGCCAGACGTATTCAACTGGAGGCGGGTTTACAGCCTCGGCAACCACTCCTTGTTCCTCGGGCTCAATTATCCGATCATCCAACCAATCATCGATCATATCACCGGCGATGATTATTGTGCTATGCAACTTCCATTCGCGAGGGGGGGCTGTGTTTACACATCATACCATGGGTTTCATGAATCACCATATCCAGAGATTCGTCGACACAGCTTGTGGCCAGGTAATCTTCAGTGTGTGAAAGGCATCAAGCTTCCATGCGATGGATGGCTTTTGCAAACCCGACATGCGGTGATGTGGTTCATGCCAACAACAAATATGCACAACTTGATTCGTGCTGATATCTAGACTGAGCCATGTATTCTGCTGCTGTAGCATGACCCACTTTTGTTGGATATTATGTACTATTGTTAGTTCGAGGCACTCCTCTGGTTTGAAGGATAGATACTACCTGGGATCAAGTGCATCCTAACTCACCTGCGTAGGATGTACTGATAATGATGATGGAGATGTTGTGCAGAAGCCATATATATATATATCATTTAGGCTTCAAGTGCGTACTTGTTAGTTAAACCTATGTATAAATTGTGACACTAAATACGACTAGTAAGTAGTACAGTAGTAGTACTAGTATACGTCGGTCAAATTATTCATCATGTCCACACATTGAATTGACGTGACAACACACTGCATGTGAGGTGACACAAAAATCCCGGCGGCATGTTTGGGTATTTTGGACTTCAGATTTGGAGTACCACTTATCTGTTGAAATCTTTCATCATTCACTTAAAACAGTCGATTGATCATACATTGAGTACCATATAACTAGAATTACCAATGCAAGTCGAAGAAGGATTGGCCGGTGCTGCCGGCTAGCGTCAAGTTCGATCCCACGGATCAGGAGCTAATCGAGCACCTTGAGGCCAAAGTGAGTGCTGACAGCGTGAGATTTTAGTCTCTCATTGATTTGTTCATACCAACCATCGACAGCGAGCACAACATATGCTACACCCAAGCTGAGAAACTTCCAGGTAAGACACCGATCGGCCGTCTACTTGCACAGACATATTCCTTTGTTTATAACTCTATTTTTCTTTTTAGACGCAGACCTAGTGAAGCAATTACAATTTGACAGTTAATAAAAAGTGAAACAAGTGACTGCAACATGCCAAAGATGTTATGAAAATGCCAACTACGTACACTAAAACCTGTATTCCACAATACTGCAGGTATCACACTGAGTGGCCTAAGGAAGCAATTCTTCCAGCGCAATTCAAGGGCATTCAAAAGGGGCATGTGGACGCGTCACAAGATACAGTTGGAGTGTGGCATGCACGTGATGTGGCACAAGACCGGCAATACCTTGCCGGTGATGGTCAATGGCCGACAGACGGGCAGCAAAAAAGGTTCTGGTGCTGCACACCAACAAGAACTTCGACCAGCAGAGGACCAACTGGGTGATGCACCAGTACCACCTCATGGACCTGGAGCAAGAGAAGGAGCGCGAACTGGTCCTCTGCGAGATTTTCTACTAGACAAACACTAGGGCCAGGAGTAAAAAGATTATAAGTTAGTTAGGTATTGGTAGTTGTACTACCTTGTCGTCCGCAAGTTGGTATTGTTGTTAACGATCTTTTGGTATGAACTTGCATTTGCTTCCAACCATCATGCCGAGGGTCGGCGTGGATATAAAGCTGAATCATTTGTTTCGAAACGAAATTTCAGGCACCTGATTTTTATTTGATGGGTAGCATAAGCACCCGCCGTTCGAATTCCCAGTTCTCCAATTTTTTCGAAACAAGTGCATGCACTTATTATCACGATAAAAAAACAATATCTGTGCTGCATCCCAGTTATCAGTCTGTACTTGCAGAATTCTCTCGTTTATTGAGCACGTATATTGGTTTTTCAGGTCGAGCAAGTTTCAACTGGGCTGCAAACTGCCCAGGGTTGGTTTTGTTTTTAACAGGCCCAGCCCATGACGACAACGGGGCATAAAGATCCAGCAGGTATCTAATGGCCTCTGGCCCGCCAGCGTTAGTTATATTTTCTCTTACAACATCCGCAGGCAGTTTTTTTACTGAATCAAACACACAGCCCAATTCTATTTTCCTCTTGAAACGCATGTCCTACATCCGTTTTCTAATCTCTACCTATTGTTTTACTAGTTCATATACACGTATCATTATATTGAAAACACATGAAATTCCCTTTTCATATTTACATCCTTATTTTTGTTGTTTTTTCCCACCCAACGCTAATTTTTTTACCACTGGTTTTCCCTTAAACCAACTCAATTGTCCCACGTCTTATTTGCTCACAAAAACAAAACGATTTTTTTGGCAAATCAATAAGTTCTTAAAAAATGTTTATCATTTCAGGATTACAACAGTTCGGACTCCACCGAAATATGCAAAATAAGGTTGAACTTTTTGACCGGGGTCCTAGGCAGAAAATGGGTTGTAATAAATTACATAAGAATTAGCAAATGGGCTGCAAATTATAAAAAATAGCAAATGGGCTTTATGTTGTCTGCCACGGATTTGGAGGCTGACTTATGGGCCTACCAAGTTCATGTGTACACAAGGTTTCGCAAAAAAGAAACTTAGTCAACAATCGACTCTACCAGCGTCAGACCGTTAGATGTCAATCTAACAGCAATCATGCTTCTTCGGTCTCTGATCTTCCTGCCCCAGCCGCCCAAACCAGCACCGTCAGAACCGCCTGCTCCCGCCTCCCGTGGCCGGCAGTGCTGCCGGGCAGGCCTCACGGCCCCATTATACTCGCATCCCTGGCATGTCTATCCCTCTACTCACCCACACCTCCTGTTATTTTCCGGAGATGGCAGCCAAACCAGTCAACCCTCATACTCTCCATCGCGTGGGCAGCCACTGCCGTGTCTTCCCCGGCTCCGTGTCGTTCCCTTCGTAGGCCTCGCCGTCGTCCACCGCCCTGGTGCTCTCGGCGCGGCATGATCAACGATGTCCATCCAACGACGTAGTGCTTCTTCAACCTTTGGTCTTCTTGCCCCAGCCGCCCAAAGCAGCGTCGGTCGTGTCGCATGCTCCAGCCTCCCGTGGCCAGCTATGCTACCGCAGAGGCCTCACCGTCCCCATAATACTCCCACCACTGGCCAGGCCATCCCTCCACCCACCCACTCCCCCTGTTATTCTGCGGCGACGACAGCCTCACACCGTAGCCAAACCAGTGAACCCTCGTACTCCTCTCCGCGTGGGCATCCACTGTCGCGTCTTCCCCGGCTCCGCGTCGTCCCCTTCCTACGCCTCGTTGTTGTCCACCGCCGTGGTGCTCTCGGCACGGCGTGGTCAATGTGGTCAATGACCAACTTCCATCGGAAGAATATTGTACATGGAGAGGCTGACAGCTGGGTCCACGGCAGCCGCAAGGAAGTGCCTCCTTATTACACGCAAAATAATTATTCCTCCACCTGACAGCAGGGACCCACCTGACGGGTGATACGTCTCTGTCGTATCTATAATTTTTGATCGTTCCATGCCAATATTATTCAACTTTTATATACTTTTGGCAACTTTTTATAATATTTTTTGGGACTAACATATTGATCCAGTGCCCAGTGCTAGTTCCTGTCTGTTGCATGTTTTTTGTTTCGTAGAAACCCAATATCAAACGGAGTCCAAACAGGATAAAAACGGATGAAGATTTTTTTGGAATATTTATGATTTTCTGGAAGTAAAATCAACGCGAAACGGTATCCAGGGTGGCCACAAGACAGGGGGCACGCCCTCCCCCTGGGAGCAGCTTGGGCTCTCATGGGCCACACGTAAGGCGGTTGACACTCTTCTTTTGGCGCAAGAAAGCTAATTTTATGAGAAAGAACTGGGCGAAAGATTCACCCCAATCGGAGTTACGAATCTCCAGATATTTAAGTAACGGTGAAAGGGTTGAATCTGAGAACGCAGAAACAGAGAGATAGATCCAATCTCAGAGGGGCTCTCGCCCCTCCCACGCCATGGGAGCCAAGAACCAGAGGGGAAACCCTTCTCCCATCTAGGGAGAAGGTCAAGGAAGAAGAAGAAGAAGGGGGGCCCTCTCCCCCTTTCTTCCGGTGGCACCGGAACGCCGCCGGGGGCCATCATCATCAGCGCGATCTTCACCAACACTGCCGTCATCTTCACCAACATCTCCATCACCTTCCCCCATCCATATCCAGCGGTCCACTCTCTCGCAACCCGCTGTACCCTCTACTTGAACATGGTGCTTTATGCTTCATATTATTATCCAATGATGTGTTGCCATCCTATGATGTCTGAGTAGATTTCCGTTGTCCTATCGGTGATTGATAGATTGCTATGATTGGTTTGAGTTGCATGTTTTATTATTGGTGCTGTCCTATGGTGCCCTTCGTGTCGCGCAGGCGTGAGGGATTCCCGCTGGAGGGTTTGCAATATGTTTATGATTTGCTTATGGTGGGTTGCGTGAGTGACTGAAACACAGGCCCGAGTAAGTAGGTTGTTTGCATATGGGATAAAGGGGATTTGATACTTTAATGCTATGGTTGGGTTTTACCTTAATGAATCTTTAGTAGTTGCGGATGCTTGCTAGAGTTCCAATCATAAGTGCATATGATACAAGTAGAGAAAGTATGTTAGCTTATGCCTCTCCCTCAAATAGAATTGCAATAGTGATTACCGGTCTAGTAACATAGTCAATTGCTTAGGGGCAATTCCACAACTTCTACCACCAATTTTCCACACTCGCTATATTTACTTTATTGCTTCTTTATCTAAACAGCCCCTAGCTTTTGATTACATGTTCTTTACTATCTTGCAAACTTATCCTATCACACCTACAAAGTACTTCTAGTTTCATACTTGTTCTAGGTAAAGCGAACGGCAAGCGTGCATAGAGTCGTATCAGTGGCTGATAGGACTTGAAAGAGTATTTATTCTACCTTTAGATCCTTGTTGGGTTCGACACTCTTACTTATCGAAAGAGGCTACAACTATCCCGTATACTTGCCGGTCATCAAGACCTTTTTCTGGCGCCGTTGCCGGGGAGTCATAGTGTGGGGTGAATATTCTCGTGTGTGCTTGTTTGCTTTATCACTAAGTAATTTTTATTTGTTGTTCTTAGTTGTTTTCTATCTTTAATTATGGGTAGGAAATGCAAAATACCAAAAAAAATAGTTGTATCAACTACACCAATGGTTGAAGAACCACTCAAAATCTATCACACTCCTGAAGCTTTTTACTTGGATCATCTTTGATGCCTTTGTGCTCGTGCTGAAACCCCCACTAGTTTAATTGAGGGCAAATCTTTAGATGAGCATGCTTTTTTTGTGTGGCACCGTATATCTGAAAAAGGGAAACTATTATAGGATCAAATTCAACGTTTGCAATGCTATGCTTGGAATTTATGTGAAATATATGAGTTTACTTGTTGTTATGAAGACCCTAAGAAACACCTACCCTATCAATGCTTGTTTAGTGATAACGGAATCATATCTTCGTATGCTAAGGGTGTTTACAATTACTATGACGTTCAACAAATTGAAGAATTTGTTGCTTTTAAAGGTGCTTATGAGATTGCCTCTTTGATTGAAAAGTATGATGCTACTCTTTACAAATCTGAAAATTTTGCCATATTTCAATATTGTTATGATAATTATGCTTCTAATGCCTATGTTAAACCATATATTGAGGACTTCTCCGCTGTCCAAGAAGAGACTAATATTTTGTAGGAAGCTATGGAAGAAGAAATTGATGAAACAATGAGCTCATTGGATGAAAAAGATGATGAGGAGAGCGAAGAACAAAAGGAGGAAGAGCGGATTAGCTACCCGTGCCCACCTTCTAATGAGAGTAACCCTCCAACTTATACATTATTTAATTCCCCTTCGTGCTTACCGAAGGATGATTGCTATGATCCCTTGAATTTGTATGAAATATCCCTTTTTGATGATGCTTGCTATGCTTGTGGCCAAGATGCCAATATGAATTATGCTTATGGAGATGAACTTGCTATAGTTCCTTATGTTAAACATGAAATTGTTGCTATTGCACCCACTCATGATAGTCCTATTATCTTTTTGAATTCTCCAAACTACACTATATCGGAGAAGTTTGTGCTTATTAAGGATTATATTGATGGGTTGCCTTTTACCATTGCACATTATGATTTTGATGAATGTAATATGCATGTGCTTGCTGCTCCTACTTGCAATTATTATGAGAGAGGAACTATTTCTCCACCTCTCTATGTATCCCATACTATGAAATTGCAAGAAACTGCTTATACTATGCATTGGCCTTTACTATGTGTGCATGAATTGTTCTCTTATGACATGCCGATGCATAGGAAGAGAGTTAGACTTCGTTGTTGCATGATATATGTTACTTTGTGCTCAATAATAAATTAAAAATCATTGTTAATTAAAATTGGCTTTGATATACCTTGGGATCCGGGTGGATTCATTACTTGAGCACTATATGCCTAGCTTAATGGCTTTAAAGAAAGCGTTGCCAGGGAGACAACCCGGAAGTTTTAGAGAGTCATTTATTTCTGTTTAGTGCATTTATATAGTTTCAAAACAAAAAAAATAGGGGAACCTAAAACTTTTCAAAAAAGGAAAGTGAAAGTGAGAAAGACAAGCATTGTTGAAGTGGGAAAGCTCCTGGAACTTTGTTCATGCTCACGGAAACTTTGTGAATCTTGATTACAGAAACTTTTCATCAAAAATAATTATCCCCTTGTACAATTCCATTGTATTATAAAAATAATGTGCCAAGGTTTGCCTTTAGGATGTTTACAATGCTTGTTGGTTTGTACGGTGCAGGACAGAAACTTTGGCTGTAGTGCGCGATTTTACATTTTTAACTGGAACGTCAATTGGTTATGATTCCTTTTGAACTGTCTTTCCCTACAACTTTTTTATTTTTCCTAATTTTGGTATAATTTTTGGGGTACCACAAGTACGGTGGATGTTCAGATTGCTACAGACTATTCTGTTTTTGACAGATTCTGTTTTTGATGCATAGTTTGCTTATTTTGATGAATCTATCAATTTATATTAGTGGATTAAGACATGGAAAAGATATATTACAGTAGACACAATGCAAAAACAAGATATGAATTGGTTTGCTACAGTACTTAGAGTGGTGATTTGCTTTATTATACTAACGGATCTTGCCGAGTTTTCTGTTGAAGTTCTGTATGGATGTAGTGTCTAATCGAGGATGTCTCGATATGAGGAAAAGGAAGAGAGGCAAGAGCTCAAGCTTGGGGATTCCCAAGGCACCCCAAGTAAATATTCAAGGAGACTCAAGCATCTAAGCTTGGGGATGCCCCGGAAGGCATCCCTTCTTTCTTCAACAAGTATCGGTATGTTTTCGGATTCGTCTCGTTCATGCATTATGTGCAAGTTTTGGAGCATCTTTTGCATTTAGTTTTCACTTTTTCTTTTATGCACCATGCTGGTATGAGATAGTCCTTGGTTGATTTATAGAATGCTCATTGCACTTCACTTAAATATTTTGAGTATGACTTTATAGAATGCTTGATTTGCTTCACTTATATCATTTGAAGTATGGATTGCCTGTTTATTTTCATACAGGAAACCGCCATTTATAGAATGCTCTTTTTCTTCACTTATATTTGTTAGAGTGTGGGCATATCTTTTCTAGAAAGAATTAAACTCTCTTGCTTCACTTATATCTTTTTAGAGAGATGACAGGAATTGGTCATTCACATGGTTGGTCATAAAATCCTACATAAACTTGTAGATCGCTGAATATGATATGTTTGATTCCTTGTAATAGTTTTGCGATATAAAGGTGGTGATATTAGAGTCATGCAAGTGGGTGGTTGTGGATTGTAGGGACACTTGTGTTGAGGTTTGCATGTCCCATAGCATGCACGTATGGTAACTGTTGTGTGACAAATTTGAAGCATGGGGTGTTTCTTTGATTGTCTTCCTTATGAGTGGCGGTCGGGGACGAGCGATGGTCTTTTCCTACCAATCTATCCCCCT
Organism: Triticum dicoccoides; assembly: GCF_002162155.2. Classification (NCBI taxonomy): domain Eukaryota; kingdom Viridiplantae; phylum Streptophyta; class Magnoliopsida; order Poales; family Poaceae; genus Triticum; species Triticum dicoccoides. Next base: position 143,812,593 of record NC_041387.1, on the reverse strand, counting down.
AGGGGCATGCATAGTAGTACTTTTCTTCGAGGGCTAATAAAATTTTGCAATAAGTATATGAGTTCTTTATGACTAATGTGAGTCCATGGATTATACGCACTTTTACCTTTCCATCATTGCTAGCCTCTTTGGTACCGCGTATTGCCCTTTCTCACCTTGAGAGTTGGTGCAAACTTCGCTGGTGCACCCAAACCCCGTGATATGATATGCTCTATCACATATAAGCCTCATTATATCTTCCTCAAAACAGCCACCATACCTACCTATCATGGCATTTCCATAGCCATTCCGAGATATATTACCATGCAACTCCCATCATCATCATATACATGACTTTAGCATTCATTGTCATATTGCTTATCATGATCGTAAGATAGCTAGCAGGATGTTTTCATGGCTTGTCTGTTTTTTGATATCATTGCTACGCTAGATCATTGCACATTCCGGTACACCACCGGAAGCATTCATATAGAGTCATATCTTTGTTCCAGTATCGAGTTGTAAGTAAATAAAAGTGTGATGATCATCATTATTAGAGCATTGTGCCCAAAAAGAAAAAAAAGGAAAGGCCAAAGAGAAAAAAAAGGGAAAGGCCAAAGAAAAAAAAAGAAAAAGAGAAAAAAAAAGAAAAAAAGGGCAATGTTACTATCTCTTTTTCCACACTTGTGCTTCAAAGTAGCACCATGTTCTTCATGTAGTGAGTCTCATATCTTGTGCTTCAAAGTAGCACCATGTCCTTCATATAGATTGTCTCCTATGTTGTCACTTTCATATACTAGTGGGAATTTTCATAATAGAACTTGGCTTGTATATTCCAACGATGGGCTTCCTCAAATGCCCTAGGTCTTCATGAGCAAGCAAGTTGGATGCACACCCACTTAGTTTCTTTTGTTGAGCTTTCATACACTTATAGCTCTTAGTGCATCCGTTGCATGGCAATCCCTACTCCTTGCATTGACATCAATTAATGGGCATCTCCATAGCCCGTTGATTAGCCGCGTCGATGTCAGACTTTCTCCTTTTTTGTCTTCTCCACATAACCTCCATCATTATATTCTATTCCACCTATAGTGCTATATCCATGGCTTGCACTCATGTATTGCATGAGGGTTGAAAAAGCTGAAGCGCGTTAAAAAGTATGAACCAATTGCTCGGCTTGTCATTGGGGTTGTGCATGATGGGGGCATTTTGTGTGACAAAAATGAAGCATGGACAAACTATATGATTTTGTAGGGATAAGCTTGCTTTGGCATTGTTGTTTTGAAAAGACATGATTGCTTTATTGGTACACTCGAAGTATTATTGTTTTTTATGTCAAATGATAGACTATTGCTTTGAATCACTCGTGTCTTAATATTCATGCCATGATTAGACATATGATCAAGATTATGCTAGGTAGCATTACACATCAAAAATTATCTTTTTTATCATTTACCTACTCGAGGACGACCAGGAATTAAGCTTGGGGATGCTGATACGCCTCCGTCGTATCTATAATTTTTGATTGTTCCATGCCAATATTATTCAACTTTTATATACTTTTGGCACCTTTTTATACTATTGTTTGGGACTAACATATTGATCCAGTGCCCAGTGCCAGTTCCTGTCTATTGCATGTTTTTTGTTTCGTAGAAACCCAATATCAAACGGAGTCCAAACGGGATAAAAACATACGGAGATTTTTTTTGGAATATTTATGATTTTCTGGAAGTAAAATCAACGCGAAACGGTGTCCAGGGTGGCCACGAGACAGGGGGCGCGCCCTCCCCACTGGGCGCGGCCTAGACTCTCGTGGGCCACTCGTAAGGCGGTTGACGCTCTTCTTTTGGCACAAGAAAGCTAATTTTATGAGAAATATCTGGGCGAAAGATTCACCCCAATCGGAGTTACGGATCTCCGGATATTTAAGAAACGGTGAAGGGGTAGAATCTGAGAACGCAGAAACAGAGAGATAGATCCAATCTCAGAGGGGCTGTCACCCCTCCCACGCCATGGGAGCCAAGGACCAGAGGGGAAACCCTTCTCCCATCTAGGGAGAAGGTCAAGGAAGAAGAAGAAGAAGGGGGGCCCTCTCCCCCTTGCTTCTGGTGGCACCGGAACGCCGCCGGGGGCCATCATCATCACCGCGATCTTCACCAACACCGCCGTCATCCTCACCAACATCTCCATTACCTTCCCCCATATATATCCAGCGGTCCACTCTCCCGCAACCCGCTGTACCCTCTACTTGAACATGGTGCTTTATGCTTCATATTATTATCCAATAATTTGTTGCCATCCTATGATGTTTGAGTAGATTTCCGTTGTCCTATCGGTGATTGATGGATTGCTATGATTGGTTTGAGTTGCATGTTTTATTATTGGTGCTGTCCTATGGTGCCCTTTGTGTCGCGCAAGCGTGAGGGATTCCCGCTGTAGGGTTTGCAATATGTTTATGATTTGCTTATGGTGGGTTGCGTGAGTGACTGAAACACACACCCGAGTAAGTAGGTTGTTTGTGTATGGGATAAAGGGGACTTGATACTTTAATGCTATGGTTGGGTTTTACCTTAATGAATCTTTAGTAGTTACGGATGCTTGCTAGAGTTCCAATCATAAGTGCATATGATCCAAGTAGAGAAAGTATGTTATCTTATGCCTCTCCCTCAAATAGAATTGTAATAGTGATTATCGGTCTAGTAACATAGTCAATTGCTTAGGGGTAATTCCACAACTTCTATCACCACTTTTCCACACTCGCTATATTTACTTTATTGCTTCTTTATCTAAACAGCCCCTATCTTTTATTTAAGCGTTCTTTATTATCTTGCAAACTTATCCTATCACACCTACAAAGTACTTCTAGTTTCATACTTGTTCTAGGTAAAGCGAACGTCAAGCGTGCGTAGAGTCGTATCAGTGGCCGATAGGACTTGAGAGAGTATTTGTTCTACCTTTAGCTCCTCATTGGGTTCAACACTCTTACTTATCGAAAGAGTCTACAACTATCCCATATACTTGCGGGTCATCAACGGGCCACCAGTATTTCACGGAAAAAACGTTTCCCCCTGACTGCTGGGACCCACCGGACGGGCTACCGTATTTCACGAAAAAAACATTTGCCCCTGACTACTGGGACCCACCGGACGGACCATCGTATTTCACGAAAAAAACGTTCCCCCCGCTGTCAGTTCGGACCCACCGGAAGTGCCTCCTTATTATGCACAGAAAAATGAATACCCCCCTGCTAGCTGGGACCCACCATGGTGGGAGGCTGACTTGTGGGCATACTAAGTTGACGGGGACGGAGGGCTTTGTCAACTTAGTCAATATGAACGATTCTAGCTCCAGTGACCGTACGATGTCCATCCAACGGCTGTCATGCTTCTTCAATCTCTGCTCTTCCTGCCCCAGCTGCTCAAACAAGCGTCGGCGGGACAGCCTGCTCCCTCCTCCCCACGGCCGGCTGTGCTGCCGCGCAGCCCTCACCGCCCCACCGTACTCCCATCATTGGCCTAGCCATCCCTCTACTCACCCACACCTGCTGTTATTCTCCAGCGACGGCAGACGAACCAGTAAACCATCGTACAGTCGTACTCCCCTCTGCGTGGGAAACAACTGCCGAGTCTTCCCTGCCTCCGTGTCGTTCCCTTCCTAGGCCTCGCCGTCGTCCACCGCCCTGGTGCTCTCAGTGCGGCCTGGTCAACGTGGTCAACAACCGACATGCATTTGAAGTGGATTGTACGTGGAGAGGCTGACAGCTGGGTCCACGGCCGCACGCAAGGAAATGCCTCCTTATTACGCGCAAAATAATGATTCCTCCACCTAACATCGGGGACCCACCGAAAGGGCCTCTGTATTTCATGAAAAAAATGTTACCGCCGCTGATAGCTCGGACCCACCAGCTATATCTTCGCACGCAAGGAAGTGCCTCCTTATTACGCACAAAAAAATGAATACTCCCCCTGTTAGCTGGGACCCAGTATGGTGGCAGGCTGACTTGTGGGCCTACTAAGTTGACGGGGACGGAGGGCTTTGTCAACTTAGTCAATATGCACGATTCTAGCTCTAGTGACCGTACGATGTCCATCCAATGGCCGTAGTGCTTATTCAACCTCTGGTCTTCTTGCTCCAGCCGCCCAAACCAGCGTCGATCGTGCCTCGTGCTCCTGCCTCCCGTGGCCGTCTGCGATGCGGCAGAGGCGTCACTGCTCCCGACTACTCCCACCGCTGGCCAGGCCATCCCTCTACTCAACCACACCCCCGGTTATTCTGCGGTGACGGCAACCTCACACCGCAGAGAACCAGTGAACCCTCGTACTCCTCTATGCGTGGGCATTCACTACCGCGTCTTCCCCGGCTCCGCGTCGTCCCCTTCCTAGGCCTCGCCGTTGTCCACCGCCCTGGTGCTCTCGGCGCAGCGTGGTCAACATGGTCAAGAAACGGCTTCCAACGGACGTGGACTGTACATGGAGAACCTGACAGCTGGGTCCACGGCCGCACCAAGGAAGTGCCTCCTTATTACGTGCAAAATAATTATTCCTCCACCTGACAGCGGGGACCCACCGGACGGGCCACCGTATTTCACAAAAATACGTTTCCCCCTGACTCCTGGGACCCACCGGCTACATCTTCGCACGCAATGAAGTGCGTCCGGGCAAAAAAAAATGATTTGCCCCTCTGACTGTTGGGACCCACCAGCTACATTTTCGCACGCAAGGAAGTGCCTGACAGTCGGGACCCACCTGGTCGAAGCGTACGTAGCATTGTCATTCTGGTCGCGAACATGTACGTACATACTGGTCGTTGTAGAGGCGCGCACGTGTCGTAGTAGAGGCGCGCACGTAGCATGTACACGTACGTACAGCGGCCAGGGTGCAAGAAAGAAAATACGGCCACGTATGTGTACATACGGGCGGGGTCTCGAACGCCTACTCCCACATATGTACGGCGAGGGCTCGTGTACATGGCTGGGTCGGAAAGGAGAAACAGCATCATCGTCGTGTTCATGGGGAGGCAACGGAATGCGTCATGTTCATCGGGAGGCAATGGAATGCGTCGTGTTCATCGGGAGGCAACGGAACGCGTGGGAGCCAACTGGCTTGGACGGAACAGGCTATGGAAATGAGGCCTAGCGTACCGCACAACGGAGGAAACGGACCTCCTAAGTTTGGAACGGGGTCCTGTTGATCGGGAGGGGTGTGGCGTACCGCAAAATGGAGGAAACGGACCTCCTACAGTCGAAAC